>NC_140769.1:286291775-286536535 GCF_044657685.1 Stegodyphus dumicola | reverse complement strand
CTACATTTCAAAACAGCAAAAACCTATTGCCTCTAACACTGGTGCCCGAACTAAAAGGGTTTGTATAATATTTGGGTAGTCTGCGAAAGGTTTGTGATGTCCTCTGTGGAGCAGTTGGAAATATATTTCATACATCGAAACAGTAAAAAGCTACTGAGTCTAACACTGGCGCCCGAACTAAAAGGGTTTGTATAATAATTGGGTAGCTTCTTCGTAAGGTTTGTGATCTCCTCTGTGGAGCAGTTGGAAATACATTTCATATATCGAAACAGTAAAAACTTACTGAGTGTAACACTGGCGCCCGAACTAAAAGGGTTTGTATAATAATTGGGTAGCTTCTTCGAAAGGTTTGTGATGTCCTCTTTGGAGCAGTTGGAATTACATTTCATATATCAAAACAGTAAAAACCTATTGACTAACACTGGCGCCCGAACTAAAAGGTTGTGGATACAATTGGGCTAATACCTTCAACGGAAAAGCCTCTGTAGTGTCCTCCCTGGAGCAGTTGGAACTACATTTCAGAACAGAAAAACCTATTGCCTCTAAAACTGGCGCCCGAACTAAAAGGGTTTGTATAATAATTGGGTAGCTTTTTCGAAAGGTTTGTGATGTCCTCTGTGGAGCAGTTGGAAATACATTTCATATATCAAAACAGTTAAAACCTATTGACCCTAACACTGGCGCCCGAACTAAAAGGTTGTGGATACAATTGGGCTAATACCTTCAACGGAAAAGCCTCTGTGGTGTCCTCCCTGGAGCAGTTGGAACTACATTTCAAAACAGCAAAAACCTATTGCCTCTAACACTGGCGCCCGAACTAAAAGGGTTTGTATAATAATTGGGTAGCTTCTTCGTAAGGTTTGTGATCTCCTCTGTGGAGCAGTTGGAAATACATTTCATATATCGAAACAGTAAAAACTTACTGAGTCTAACACTGGCGCCCGAACTAAAAGGGTTTGTATAATAATTGGGTAGCTTCTTCGAAAGGTTTGTGATGTCCTCTTTGGAGCAGTTGGAATTACATTTCATATATCAAAACAGTAAAAACCTATTGACTAACACTGGCGCCCGAACTAAAAGGTTGTGGATACAATTGGGCTAATACCTTCAACGGAAAAGCCTCTGTAGTGTCCTCCCTGGAGCAGTTGGAACTACATTTCAGAACAGAAAAACCTATTGCCTCTAAAACTGGCGCCCGAACTAAAAGGGTTTGTATAATAATTGGGTAGCTTTTTCGAAAGGTTTGTGATGTCCTCTGTGGAGCAGTTGGAAATACATTTCATATATCAAAACAGTTAAAACCTATTGACCCTAACACTGGCGCCCGAACTAAAAGGTTGTGGATACAATTGGGCTAATACCTTCAACGGAAAAGCCTCTGTGGTGTCCTCCCTGGAGCAGTTGGAACTACATTTCAGAACAGCAAAAACCTATTGCCTCTAACACTGGCGCCCGAACTAAAAGGGTTTGTATAATAATTGTGTAGCTTCTTCGAAAGGTTTGTGATGTCCTCTGTTTAGCAGTTGGAAATACATTTCATATATCTAAACAGTAAAATCCTATTGACTCTAACACTGGCGCCCGAACTAAAAGGTTGTGGATACAATTGGGCAAATACCTTCAACGGAAAAGCCTCTGTAGTGTCCTCCCTGGAGCAGTTGGAACTACATATCAGAACAGAAAAACCTATTGCCTCAAAAACTGGCGCCCGAACTAAAAGGGTTTGTATAATAATTGGGTAGCTTTTTCGAAAGGTTTGTGATGTCCTCTGTGGAGCAGTTGGAAATACATTTCATATATCAAAACAGTTAAAACCTATTGAACCTAACACTGGCGCCCGAACTAAAAGGTTGTGGATACAATTGGGCTAATACCTTCAACGGAAAAGCCTCTGTGGTGTCCTCCCTGGAGCAGTTGGAACTACATTTCAGAACAGCAAAAACGTATTGCCTCTAACACTGGCGCCCGAACTAAAAGGGTTTGTATAATAATTGGGTAGCTTCTTCGAAAGGTTTGTGTTGTCCTCTTTGGAGCAGTTGGAATTACATTTCATATATCAAAACAGTAAAAAGCTACTGAGTCTAACACTGGCGCCCGAACTAAAAGGGTTTGTATAATAATTGGGTAGCTTCTTCGAAAGGTTTGTGATGTCCTATGTGGAGCAGTTGGAAATACATTTCATATATCAAAACAGTTAAAACCTATTGACCCTAACACTGGCGCCCGAACTGAAAGGTTGTGGATACAATTGGGCTAATACCTTCAACGGAAAAGCCTCTGTGGTGTCCTCCCTGGAGCAGTTGGAACTACATTTCAAAACAGCAAAAACCTATTGCCTCTAACACTGGCGCCCGAACTAAAAGGGTTTGTATAATAATTGGGTAGCTTCTTCGAAAGGTTTGTGATGTCCTCTGTGGAGCAGTTGGAAATATATTTCATACATCGAAACAGTAAAAAGCTACTGAGTCTAACACTGGCGCCCGAACTAAAAGGGTTTGTATAATAATTGGGTAGCTTCTTCGAAAGGTTTGTGATGTCCTCTGTGGAGCAGTTGGAAATACATTTCATATATCAAAACAGTAAAATCCTATTTACTCTAACACTGGCGCCCGAACTAAAAGGTTGTGGATACAATTGGGCTAATACCTTCAACGGAAAAGCCTCTGTGGTGTCCTCCCTGGAGCAGTTGGAACTACATTTCAGAACAGCAAAAACATATTGCCTCTAAAACTGGCGCCCGAACTAAAAGGGTTTGTATAATAATTGGGTAGTTTCTTCGAAAGGTTTGTGATGTCCTCTGTGGAGCAGTTGGAAAAACATTTCATATATCAAAACAGTAAAAACCTATTGACTAACACTGGCGCCCGAACTAAAAGGTTGTGGATACAATTGGGCTAATACCTTCAACGGAAAAGCCTCTGTGGTGTCCTCCCTGGACAGTTAGAACTACATTTCAGAACAGCAAAAACCTATTGCCTCTAAAACTGGCGCCCGAACTAAAAGGGTTTGTATAATAATTGGGTAGCTTTTTCGAAAGGTTTGTGATGTCCTCTGTGGAGTAGTTGGAAATACATTTCAGATATCAAAACAGTTAAAACCTATTGACCCTAACACTGGCGCCCGAACTAAAAGGTTGTGGATACAATTGGGCTAATACCTTCAACGGAAAAGCCTCTGTGGTGTCCTCCCTGGAGCAGTTGGAACTACATTTCAAAAGAGCAAAAACCTATTGCCTCTAACACTGGCGCCCGAACTAAAAGGGTTTGTATAATAATTGGGTAGCTTCTTCGAAAGGTTTGTGATGTCCTCTGTGGAGCAGTTGGAAATATATTTCACACATCGAAACAGTAAAAACCTACTGAGTCTAACACTGGCACCCGAACTAAAAGGTTGTGGATACAATTGGGCAAATACCTTCAACGGAAAAGCCTCTGTAGTGACCTCCCTGGAGCAGTTGGAACTACATTTCAGAACAGAAAAACCTATTGCCTCTAAAACTGGCGCCCGAACTAAAATGGTTTGTATAATAATTGAGTAGCTTTTTCGAAAGGTTTGTGATGTCCTCTGTGGAGCAGTTGGAAATACATTTCATATATCAAAACAGTTAAAACCTATTGAACCTAACACTGGCGCCCGAACTAAAAGGTTGTGGATACAATTGGGCTAATACCTTCAACGGAAAAGCCTCTGTGGTGTTCTCCCTGGAGCAGTTGGAACTACATTTCAGAACAGAAAAACCTATTGCCTCTAACACTGGCGCCCGAACTAAAAGGGTTTGTATAAATAATAGGGTAGCTTCTTCGAAAGGTTTGTGATGTCCTCTGTGGAGCAGTTGGAAATACATTTCATATATCAAAACAGTAAAAACCTATTGACCCTAACACTGGCGCCCGAACTAAAAGGTTGTGGATACAATTGGGCTAATACCTTCAACGGAAAAGCCTGTGTGGTTTCCTCCCTGGAGCAGTTGGAACTACATTCAGAACAGCAAAAAACGTATTGCCTCTAACACTGGCGCCCGAACTAAAAGGGTTTGTATAATAATTGGGTAGCTTCTTCGTAAGGTTTGTGATGTCCTATGTAGAGCAGTTGGAAATACATTTCATATATCAAAACAGTAAAAAACCTATTGACTCTAACACTGGCGCCCCGAGCTTAAAACTTTGCGGATACAATTGGGCTAATACCTTCACGGGAAAAGCCTCTGTGGTGTTCTCCCTGGAGCAGTTGGAACTACATTTCAGAACAGCAAAAACCTATTGCCTCTAACACTGGCGCCCGAACTAAAAGGGGTTTGTATAATAATTGGGTAGCTTCTTCGAAAGGTTTGTGATGTCCTCTGTGGAGCACTTGGAAATACATTTCATATATCAAAACAGTAAAATCCTATTGATTCTAACACTGGCGCCCGAACTAAAAGGTTGTGGTTACAATTTGGGCAAATACCTTCAACGGAAAAGCCTCTGTAGTTTCCTCCCTGGAGCAGTTGGAACTACATTTCAGAACAGAAAAACCTATTGCCTCTAAAACTGGCGCCCGAACTAAAAGGGTTTGTATAATAATTGGGTAGCTTTTCGAAAGGTTTGTGATGTCCTCTGTGGAGCAGTTGGAAATACATTTCATATATCAAAACAGTTAAAACCTATTGACCCTAACACTGGCGCCCGAACAAAAAAGGTTGTGGATACAATTGGGCTAATACCTTCAACGGAAAAGCCTCTGTGGTGTCCTCCCTGGAGCAGTTGGAACTACATTTCAAAACAGCAAAAACCTATTGCCTCTAACACTGGCGCCCGAACTAAAAGGGTTTGTATAATAATTGGGTAGCTTCTTCGTAAGGTTTGTGATCTCCTCTGTGGAGCAGTTGGAAATACATTTCATATATCGAAACAGTAAAAACTTACTGAGTCTAACACTGGCGCCCGAACTAAAAGGGTTTGTATAATAATTGGGTAGCTTCTTCGAAAGGTTTGTGATGTCCTCTGTGGAGCAGTTGAGAAATACATTTCATATATCAAAACAGTAAAAACCTATTGACTCTAACACTGTCGCCCGAACTAAAAGGTTGTGGATACAATTGGGCTAATACCTTCAACGGAAAAGCCTCTGTGGTGTCCTCCCTGGAGCAGTTGGAACTACATTTCAGAACAGCAAAAACGTATTGCCTCTAACACTGGCGCCCGAAACTAAAAGGGTTTGTTATAATAATTGGGTAGCCTTCTTCGAAAGGTTTGTGATGTCCTCTTTGGAGCAGTTGGAATTACATTTCATATATCAAAACAGTAAAAAACCTATTGACTCTAACACTGGCGCCCGAACTGAAAGGTTGTGGATACAATTGGGCTAATACCTTCAACGGAAAAGCCTCTGTGGTGTCCTAACTGGAGCAGTTGAGAACTACATTTCAAAACAGGAAAAACCTATTGCCTCTAACACTGGCGCCCGAACTAAAAGGGTTTGTATAATAATTGGGTAGCTTCTTCGAAAGGTTTGTGATGTCCTCTGTGGAGCAGTTGGAAATATATTTCATACATCGAAACAGTAAAAACCTACTGAGTCTAACACTGGCGCCCGAACTAAAAGGGTTTGTATAATAAATTGTGTAGCTTCTTCGAAAGTTTTGTGATGTCCTCTGTGGAGCAGTTGGAAATACATTTTCATATATCAAAACACGTAAAATCCTATTGACTCTAACACTGGCGCCCGAACTAAAAGGTTGTGGATACAATTGGGCAATACCTTCAACGGAAAAGCCTCTGTAGTGTCCTCCCTGGAGCAGTTGGAACTACATTTCAGAACAGAAAAACCTATTGCCCTCTAAAACTGGCGCCCGAACTAAAAGGGTTTGTATAATAATTGGGTAGCTTTTTCGAAAGGTTTGTGATGTCCTCTGTGGAGCAGTTGGAAATACAATTTCATATATCAAAAACAGTTAAAACCTATTGACCCTAACACTGGCGCCCGAACTAAAAGGTTGTGGATACAATTGGGCTAATACCTTCAACGGAAAAGCCTCTGTGGTGTCCTCCCTGGAGCAGTTGGAACTACATTTCAGAACAGCAAAAATCGTATTGCCTCTAACACTGGGCGCCCGAACTAAAAGGGTTTGTATAATAATTGGGTAGCTTCTTCGGAAAGGTTGTGATGTCCTCTTTGGAGCAGTTGGAATTACATTTCATATATCAAAACAGTAAAAACCTATTGACTCTAACACTGGCGCCCGAACTGAAAGGTTGTGGATACAATTGGGCTAATACCTTCAACGGAAAAGCCTCTGTGGTGTCCTCCCTGGAGCAGTTGGAACTACATTTCAAAACAGCAAAAACCTATTGCCTCTAACACTGGCGGCCGAACTAAAAGGGGTTTGTATAATAATTGGGTAGCTTCTTCCAAAGGTTTGTGATGTCCTCTGTGGAGCAGTTGGAAATATATTTCATACATCGAAACAGTAAAAAGCTACTGAGTCTAACACTGGCGCCCGAACTAAAAGGGTTTGTATAATAATTGGGGTAGCTTCTTCGAAAGGTTTGTGATGTCCTCTGTGGAGCAGTTTGGAAATACATTTCATATATCAAAACAGTAAAATCCTATTGACTCTAACACTTGGCGCCCGAACTAAAAGGTTGTGGATACAATTGGGCAAATACCTTCAACGGAAAAGCCTCTGTAGTGTCCTCCCTGGAGCAGTTGGAACTACATTTCAGAACAGAAAAAACCTATTGCCTCTAAAACTGGCGCCCGAACTAAAAGGGTTTGTATAATAATTGGGTAGCTTTTTTCGAAAGGTTTGTGATGGTCCTCTGTGGAGCAGTTGGAAATACATTTCATATATCAAAACAGTTAAAACCTATTGACCCTAACACTGGCGCCCGAACTAAAAGGTTGTGGATACAATTGGGCTAATACCTTCAACGGAAAAGCCTCTGTGGTGTCCTCCTGGAGCAGTTGGAACTACATTTCAAAACAGCAAAAACCTATTGCTCTCTAACACTGGCGCCCGAACTAAAATGGTTTTGTATAATAATTGAGTAGCTTTTTCGAAAGGTTTGTGATGTCCTCTGTGGAGCAGTTGGAAATACATTTCATATATCAAAACAGTTAAAACCTATTGAACCTAACACTGGCGCCCGAACTAAAAGGTTGTGGATACAATTGGGCTAATACCTTCAACGGAAAAGCCCTCTGTGGTGTCCTCCCTGGAGCAGTTGGAACTACATTTCAAAACAGCAAAAATATATTGCCTCTAACACTGGCGCCCGAACTAAAAGGGTTTGTATAATAATTGGGTAGCTTCTTCGTAAGGTTTGTGATCTCCTCTGTGGAGCAGTTAGAAAATACATTTCATATATCGAAACAGTAAAAACTTACTGAGTCTAATACTGGCACCCGAACTAAAAGGGTTTGTATAATAATTGGGGTAGCTTCTTCGAAAGGTTTGGTGATGTCCTCTGTGGAGCAGTTGGAAATACATTTCATATATCAAAACAGTAAAATCCTATTGATTCTTAACACTGGCGCCCGAACTAAAAGGTTGTGCTTACAATTGGGCAAAATACCTTCAACGGAAAAGCCTCTGTAGTTTCCTCCCTGGAGCAGGTTGGAACTACATTTCAGAACAGAAAAACCTATTGCCTCTAAAACTGGCGCCCGAACTAAAAGGGTTTGTATAATAATTGGGTAGCTTTTCGAAAGGTTTGTGATGTCCTCTGTGGAGCAGTTGGAAATACATTTCATATATCAAAACAGTTAAAACCTATTGACCCCTAACACTGGCGCCCGAACAAAAAGGTTGTGGATACAATTGGGCTAATACCTTCAACGGAAAAGCCTCTGTGGTGTCCTCCCCTGGAGCAGTTGGAACTACATTTCAAACACAGCAAAAACCCTATTGCCTCTAACACTGGCGCCCGAACTAAAAGGGTTTGTATAATAATTGGGTAGGCTTCTTCGTAAGGTTTGTGATCCTCCTCTGTGGAGCAGTTGGAAATACATTTCATATATCGAAACAGTAAAAACTTACTGAGTCTAACACTGGCGCCCGAACTAAAAGAGGTTTGTATAATAATTGGGTAGCTTCTTCGAAAGGTTTGTGATGTCCTCTGTGGAGCAGTTGGAAATACATTTCATATATCAAAACAGTAAAAACCTATTGACTCTAACACTGTCGCCCGAACTAAAAGGTTGTGGATACAATTGGGCTAATACCTTCACGGAAAAGCCTCTGTGGTGTCCTCCCTGGAGCAGTTGGAAATACATTTCATATATCAAAACTGTAAAAACCTATTGACTCTAACACTGGCGCCCGAACTAAAAGGTGTGTGGATACAATTGGGCTAATACCTTCAACGGAAAAGCCTCTGTGGTGTCCTCCCTGAAGCAGTTGGAACTACATTTCAGAACAGCAAAAACGTATTGCCCTCTAACACTGGCGCCCGAACTAAAAGGGTTTGTATAATAATTGGGTAGCTTCTTCGAAAGGTTTTGTGATGTCCTCTTTGGAGCAGTTGGAATTACATTTCATATATCAAAACAGTAAAAACCTATTGACTAACACTGGCGCCCGAACTAAAAGGGTTGTGGATACAATTGGGCTAATACCTTCAACGGAAAAGCCTCTGTGGTGTCCTCCCTGGAGCAGTTGGAAATACATTTCATATATCAAAACTGTAAAAACCTATTGACTCTAACACTGGCGCCCGAACTAAAAGGTTGTGGATACAATTGGGCTAATACCTTCAACGGAAAAGCCTCTGTGGTGTCCTCCCTGAAGCAGTTGGAACTACATTTTCAGAACAGCAAAAACGTATTGCCTCTAACACTGGCGGCCCGAACTAAAAGGGTTTGTATAATAATTGGGTAGCTTCTCTCGAAAGGTTTGTGATGTCCTCTTTGGAGCAGTTGGAATTACATTTTCATATATCAAAACAGTAAAAACCTATTGACTCTAACACTGGCGCCCGAACTGAAAGGTTGTGGATACAATTGGGCTAATACCTTCAACGGAAAAGCCTCTGTGGTGTCCTCCCTGGAGCAGTTGGAAATATATTTCATATATCAAAACTGTAAAAACACTATTGACTCTAACACTGGCGCCCGAACTAAAAGGT
This sequence comes from Stegodyphus dumicola, assembly GCF_044657685.1. Lineage (NCBI taxonomy): Eukaryota > Metazoa > Arthropoda > Arachnida > Araneae > Eresidae > Stegodyphus > Stegodyphus dumicola. The sequence goes on along the minus strand of NC_140769.1, from coordinate 286,527,428 downwards.
TGTGGATACAATTGGGCTAATACCTTCAACGGAAAAGCCTCTGTGGTGTCCTCCCTGGAGCAGTTGGAACTAACATTTCAAAACAGCAAAAACCTATTGCCTCTAACACTGGCGCCCGAACTAAAAGGGTTTGTATAATAATTGGGTAGCTTCTTCGAAAGGTTTTGTGATGTCCTCTGTGGAGCAGTTGGAAATATATTTCACACATCGAAACAGTAAAAACCTACTGAGTCTAACACTGGCGCCCGAACTAAAAGGTTGTGGATACAATTGGGCAAATACCTTCAACGGAAAAGCCTCTGTAGTGACCATCCCTGGAGCAGTTGGAACTACATTTCAGAACAGAAAAAACCTATTGCCTCTAAAACTGGCGCCCGAACTAAAAATGGTTTGTATAATAATTGAGTAGCTTTTTCGAAAGGTTTGTGATGTCCTCTGTGGAGCAGTTGGAAATACATTTTCATATATCAAAACAGTTAAAACCTATTGAACCTAACACTGGCGCCCGAACTAAAAGGTTGTGGATACAATTGGGCTAATACCTTCAACGGAAAAGCCTCTGTGGTGTCCTCCCTGGAGCAGTTGGAACTACATTTCAAAACAGCAAAAATATATTGCCTCTAACACTTGGCGCCCGAACTAAAAGGGTTTGTATAATAATTGGGTAGCCTTCTTCGTAAGGTTTGTGATCTCCTCTGTGGAGCAGTTAGAAATACCATTTCATCTATATCGAAACAGTAAAAACTTACTGAGTCTAATTACTGGCACCCGAACTAAAAGGGTTTGTATAATAATTGGGTAGCTTCTTCGAAAGGTTTGTGATGTCCTCTGTGGAGCAGTTGGAAATACATTTCATATATCAAAACAGTAAAATCCTATTGACTTCTAACACTGGCGCCCGAACACTAAAAGGTTTGTGCTTAACAATTGGGCAAATACCTTCAACGGAAAAGCCTCTGTAGTTTCCTCCCTGGAGCAGTTGGAACTACATTTCAGAACAGAAAAACTATTGCCCTCTAAAAACTGGCGCCCGAACTAAAAGGGTTTGTATAATAATTGGGTAGCTTCTTCGAAAGGTTTGTGATGTCCTCTGTGGAGCAGTTGGAAATACATTTCATATATCAAAACAGTAAAAACCTATTGACTCTAACACTGTCGCCCGAACTAAAAGGTTGTGGATACAATTGGGCTAATACCTTCAACGGAAAAGCCTCTGTGGTGTCCCTCCCTGGAGCAGTTGGAACTACATTTCAGAACAGCAAAAAACATATTGCCTCTAACACTGGCGCCCGAACTAAAAGGGTTTGTATAATAATTGGGTAGCTTCTTCGAAAGGTTTGTGATGTCCTCTTTGGAGCAGTTGGAATTACATTTCATATATCAAAACTGTAAAAAACCTATTGACTCTAACACTGGCGCCCGAACTAAAAGGTTGTGGATACAATTGGGCTAATACCTTCAACGGAAAAGCCTCTGTGGTGTCCTCCCTGAAGCAGTTGGAACTACATTTCAGAACAGCAACAAACGTATTGCCTCTAACACTGGCGCCCGAACTAAAAAGGGTTTGTATAATAATTGGGTAGCTTCTTCGAAAGGTTTTGTGATGTCCTCTTTGGAGCAGTTGGAATTACATTTGATATATCAAAACAGTAAAAACCTATTGACTCTAACACTGGCGCCCGAACTGAAAGGTTGTGGATACAATTGGGCTAATACCTTCAACGGAAAAGCCTCTGTGGTGTCCTCCCTGGAGCAGTTGGAAATATATTTCATATATCAAAACTGTAAAAACCTATTAGACTCTAACACTGGCGCCCGAACTAAAAGGTTGTGGATACAATTGGGCTAATACCTTCAACGGAAAAGCCTCTGTGGTGTCCTCCCTGGAGCAGTTGGAACTACATTTCAGACATACAGCAAAAAAAACAGCAAAAACGTATTGCCTCTAACACTGGCGCCCGAACTAAAAGGGTTTGTATAATAATTGGGTAGCTTCTTCGAAAGGTTTGTGATGTCCCTCTGTGGAGCAGTTGGAAATATATTTCATACATCGAAACAGTAAAAAACATACTGAGTCTAACACTGGCGCCGAACTAAAAGGGTTTGTATAATAATTATGTAGCTTCTTCGAAAGGTTTGTGATGTCCTCTGTGGAGCAGTTGGGAAATACATTTTCATATAACAAAACAGTAAAAACCTATTGACTCTAACACTGGCGACCGAACTAAAAGGTTGTGGATACAATTGGGACAAATACCTTCAACGGAAAAGCCTCTGTGGTGTCCTTCCTGGAGCAGTTGGAACTACATTTCAGAACAGCAAAAGCCTATTGCCTCTAAAACTGGCGCCCGAACTAAAAGGGTTTGTATAATAATTGGGTAGCTTTTTCGAACAGGTTCTGTGATGTCCCTCTGTGGAGCAGTTGGAAATACATTTCATATAACAAAACAGTAAAAACCTATTTGACTCTAACACTGGCGACCGAACTAAAAGGTTGTGGATACAATTGGGCAAATACCTTCAACGGAAAAGCCTCTGTGGTGTCCTTCCTGGAGCAGTTGGAAGCTACATTTCAGAAGAGCAAAAACATATTGCCTCTAACACTGGCGCCCGAACTAAAAGGGTTTGCATAATAATTGGGTAGCTTCTTCGAAAGGTTTGTGATGTCCTCTGTGGAGCAGTTGGAAAATACATTTCATATAACAAAACAGTAAAAACCTATTGACCCTAACACTGGGCGCCCGAGCTAATAGGTTGTGGATACAACTGGGCTAACACCTTCAACGGAAAAAGCCTCTGTGGTGTCCTCCCCTGGAGCAGTTGGAAACTACATTTCAGAACATCAAAAACCTATTACCTCTAAATTGGGCGCCCGAACTAAAATTGTTTGTATAATAATTGGGTAGCTTCTTCGAAAGGTTTGTCGATGTCCTCTGTGGAGCAGCTGAAATACATTTCATATATCAAAACAGTAAAAAACCTATTGACTCTAACACTGGCGCCCGAACTAAAAGGGTTTGTATAATAACTGGGTAGCTTCTTCGAAAGGTTTGTGATGTCCTCTGTGGAGCAATTGGAAATACATTTCATATATCAAAACAGTAAAAACCTATTGACTTAACACTGGCGCCCGATCTAAAAGGTTGTGGATACAATTGGGCTAATACCTTCAACGAAAAGCCTCTGTGGTGTCCTCTCTGGAGCAGTTGGAACTACATTTCAAAACAGCAAAAACGTATTGCCTCTAACACTGGCGCCCGAACTAAAAGGGTTTGTATAATAATTGGGTAGCTTCTTCCAAAGGTTTGTGATCTCCTCTGTGGAGCAGTTGGAAATACATTTCATATATCGAAACAGTAAAAACCTACTGAGTCTAACACTGGCGCCCGAACTAAAAGGGTTTGTATAATAATTGGGTAGCTTCTTCGAAAGGTTTGTGATGTCCTCTGTGGAGCAGTTGGAAATACATTTCATATAACAAAACAGTAAAAACCTATTGACTCTAACAATGGCGACCGAACTAAAAGGTTGTGGATACAATTGGGCAAATACCTTCAACGGAAAAGCCTCTGTGGTGTCCTCCCTGGAGCAGTTGGAACTACATTTCAGAACAGCAAAAACCTATTGCCTCTAAAACTGGCGCCCGAAATAAAAGGGTTTGTATAATAATTGGGTAGCTTCTTCCAAAGGTTTGTGATCTCCTCTGTGGAGCAGTTGGAAATACATTTCATATATCGAAACAGTAAAAACCTACTGAGTCTAACACTGGCGCCCGAACTAAAAGGGTTTGTATAATAATTGGGTAGCTTCTTCGAAAGGTTTGTGATGTCCTCTTTGGAGTAGTTGGAAATACATTTCAGATATCAAAACAGTAAAAACCTATTGACCCTAACACTGGCGCCCGAACTAAAAGGTTGTGGATACAATTGGGCTAATACCTTCAACGGAAAAGCCTCTGTGGTGTCCTCCCTGGAGCAGTTGGAAATACATTTCATATATCAAAACAGTAAAAACCTATTGACTCTTAACACTGGCGCCCGAACTAAAAGGTTGTGGATACAATTGGGCTAATACCTTCAACGTAAAACCTCTGTGGTGTCCTCCCTGGAGCAGTTGAAACTACATTTGAGAACAGCAAAAACATATTGCCTCTAACACTGGCGCCCGAACTAAAAGGGTTTGTATAATAATTGGGTAGCTTCTTCGAAAGGTTTGTGATGTCCTCTGCGGAGCAGTTGGAAATACATTTCATATATCAAAACAGTAAAAACCTATAGACTCTAACACTGGCGCCCGAGCTAAAAGGTTGTGGATACAATTGGGCTAATACCTTCAACGGAAAAGCCTCTGTGGTGTTCTCCCTGGAGCAGTTGGAACTACATTTCAAAACAGCAAAAACCTATTGCCTCTAACACAGGCGTCCGAACTAAAAGGGTTTGTATAATAATTGGGTAGCTTCTTCGAAAGGTTTGTGATGTCCTCTGTGGAGCAGTTGGAAATACATTTCATATAACAAAACAGTAAAAACCTATTGACTCTAACAATGGCGACCGAACTAAAAGGTTGTGGATACAATTGGGCAAATACCTTCAACGGAAAAGCCTCTATGGTGTCCTCCCTGGAGCAGTTGGAACTACATTTCAGAACAGCAAAAACCTATTGCCTCTAAAACTGGCGCCCGAACTAAAAGGGTTTGTATAATAATTCGGTAGCTTTTTCGAAAGGTTTGTGATGTCCTCTTTGGAGTAGTTGGAAATACATTTCAGATATCAAAACAGTAAAAACCTATTGACTCTAACACTGGCGCCCGAACTAAAAGGTTGTGGATACAATTGGGCTAATACCTTCAACGGAAAAGCCTCTGTGGTGTCCTCCCTGGAGCAGTTGGAAATACATTTCATATATCAAAACAGTAAAAACCTATTGACTCTAACACTGGCGCCCGAACTAAAAGGTTGTGGATACAATTGGGCTAATACGTTCAACGGAAAACCTCTGTGGTGTCCTCCCTGGAGCAGTTGAAACTACATTTGAGAACAGCAAAAACATATTGCCTCTAACACTGGCGCCCGAACTAAAAGGGTTTGTATAATAATTGGGTAGCTTCTTCGAAAGGTTTGTGATGTCCTCTGCAGAGCAGTTGGAAATACATTTCATATATCAAAACAGTAAAAACCTATAGACTCTAACACTGGCGCCCGAGCTAAAAGGTTGTGGATACAATTGGGCTAATACCTTCAACGGAAAAGCCTCTGTGGTGTTCTCCCTGGAGCAGTTGGAACTACATTTCAGAACAGCAAAAACGTATTGCCTCTAACACAGGCGTCCGAACTAAAAGGGTTTGTATAATAATTGGGTAGCTTTTTCGAAAGGTTTGTGATGTCCTCTCTGGAGTAGTTGGAAATACATTTCAGATATCAAAACAGTAAAAACCTATTGACTCTAACACTGGCGCCCGAACTAAAAGGTTGTGGATACAATTGGGCTAATACCTTCAACGGAAAAGCCTCTGTGGTGTCCTCCCTGGAGCAGTTGGAAATACATTTCATATATCAAAACAGTAAAAACCTATTGACACTAACACTGGCGCCCGAACTAAAAAGGCTTGTGGATACAATTGGGCTAATACCTTCAACGGAAAACCTCTGTGGTGTCCTCCCTGGAGCAGTTGAAACTACATTTGAGAACAGCAAAAACATAATGCCTCTAACACTGGCGCCCGAACTAAAAAGGGTTTGTATAATAATTGGGTAGCTTCTTCGAAAGGTTTGTGATGTCCTCTGCGGAGCAGTTGGAAATACATTTCATATATCAAAACAGTAAAAAACCTATTGACTTAACACTGGCGCCCGATCTAAAAAGGTTGTGGATACAATTGGGCTAATACCTTCAACGGAAAAGCCTCTGTGGTGTCCCTCTCTGGAGCAGTTGGAACTACATTTCAAAACAGCAAAAACGTATTGCCTCTAACCACTGGCGCCCGCGAACTAAAAGGGGTTTGTATAATAATTGGGTAGCTTCTTCCAAAGGTTTGTGATCTCTCTCTGTGGAGCAGTTGGAAATACATTTCATATATCGAGAACAGTAAAAACCTACTGAGTCTAACCACTGGCGCCCGAACTAAAAGGGTTTGTATAATAATTGGGTAGCTTCTTCGAAAGGTTTGTGATGTCCTCTGTGGAGCAGTTGCCAAAATACATTTCATATAACAAAACAGTAAAGGACCTATTGACCTCTAACAATGGCGACCGAACTAAAAGGTGTGGATACAATTGGGCAAATACCTTCAACGGAAAAGCCTCTGTGGTGTCCTCCCTGGAGCAGTTGGAAACTACATTTCAGAACAGCAAAAACCTATTGCCTCTAAAACTGGCGCCCGAACTAAAAGGGTTTGTATAATAATTGGGTAGCTTTTTCGAAAGGTTTGTGATGTCCTCTCTGGAGTAGTTGGAAATACATTTCAGATATCAAAACAGTAAAAACCTATTGACTCTAACACTGGCGCCCGAACTAAAAGGTTGTGGTTACAATTGGGCTAATACCTTCAACGGAAAAACCTCTGTGGTGTTCTCCCTGGAGCAGTTGGAACTAGCATTTCAGAACAGCAAAAAACGTATTGCCTCTAACTCTGGCGCCCGAACTAAAAGGGTTTGCATAATAATTGGGTAGCTTCTTCGAAAGGCTTGTGATGTCCCTCTGTGGAGCAGTTGGAAGTACATTTCATATATCAAAACAGTAAAAACCTATTGACTCTAACACTGCGCCCGAAACTAAAACGTTGTGGATACAATTGGGCTAATACCTTCAACGGAAAAGCCTCTGTGGTGTCCTCCCTGGAGCAGTTGGAAATACATTTCATATAGCAAAAACAGTAAAAACCTATTGACTCTAACACTGGCGCCGGAACTAAAAGGTTGTGGATACACTTGGGGCTAATAGGTGTCCTCCCTGGAGCAGTTGGAATTACATTTCAGAACAGCAAAAACATATTGCCTCTAACACTGGCCCCCGAACTAAAAGGGTTTGTATAATAATTGGGTAGCTTCTTCGAAAGGTTTGTGATGTCCTCTGTGGAGCAGTTGGAAATACATTTCATATATCAAAACAGTAAAAACCTATAGACTCTAACACTGGCGCCCGAACTAAAAGGTTGTGGATACAATTGGGCTAATACCTTCAACGGAAAAGCCTGTGTGGTGTTCTCCCTGGAGCAGTTGGAACTACATTTCAGAACAGCAAAAACCTATTGCCTCTAACACTGGCGCCCGAACTAAAAGGGTTTGTATAATAATTGGGTAGCTTCTTCGAAAGGTTTGTGATGTCCTCTGTGGAGCAGTTGGAAATACATTTCATATATCGAAACAGTAAAAACCTATTGACTCTAACACTGGCGCCCGAACTGAAAGGTTGTGGATACAATTGGGCTAATACCTTCAACGGAAAAGCCTCTGTGGTGTCCTCCCTGGAGCAGTTGGAACTACATTGCAAAACAGCAAAAACCTATTGCCTCTAACACTGGCGCCCGAACTAAAAGGGTTTGTATAATAATTGGGTAGCTTCTTCGTAAGGTTTGTGATCTCCTCTGTGGAGCAGTTGGAAATACATTTCATATATCGAAACAGTAAAAACATACTGAGTCTAACACTGGCGCCCGAACTAAAAGGGTTTGTATAATAATTGGGTAGCCTTTTCGAAAGGTTTGTGATGTCCTCTGTGGAGCAGTTGGAAATACATTTCATATATCAAAACAGTAAAAACCTATTGACCCTAACGCTGGCGCCCGAACTAAAAGGTTGTGGATACAATTGGGCTAATACCTTCAACGGAAAAGCCTCTGTGGTGTCCTCCCTGGAGCAGTTGGAACTACATTTCAGAAGAGCAAAAACATATTGCCTCTAACACTGGCGCCCGAACTAAAAGGGTTTGTATAATAATTGGGTAGCTTCTTCGAAAGGTTTGTGATGTCCTCTGTGGAGCAGTTGGAAATACATTTCATATAACAAAACAGTAAAAACCTATTGACTCTAACACTGGCGACCGAACTAAAAGGTTGTGGATACAATTGGGCAAATACCTTCAACGGAAAAGCCTCTGTGGTGTCCTTCCTGGAGCAGTTGGAACTACATTTCAGAACATCAAAAACATATTACCTCTAAATTGGCGCCCGAACTAAAATTGTTTGTATAATAATTGGGTAGCTTCTTGGAAAGGTTTGTGATGTCCTCTGTGGAGCAGCTGGAAATACATTTCATATATCAAAACAGTAAAAACCTATTGACTCTAACACTGGCGCCCGAACTAAAAGGGTTTGTATAATAACTGAGAGCTTCTTCGAAAGGTTTTTGATGTCCTCTGTGGAGCAATTGGAAATACATTTCATATAACAAAACAGTAAAAACCTATTGACTCTAACACTGGCGACCGAACTAAAAGGTTGTGGATACAATTGGGCTAATACCTTCAACGGAAAAGCCTCTGTGGTGTCCTCCCTGGAGCAGTTGGAACTACATTTCAGAACATCAAAAACCTATTACCTCTAAATTGGCGCCCGAACTAAAATTGTTTGTATAATAATTGGGTAGCTTCTTGGAAAGTTTTGTGATGTCCTCTGTGGAGCAGCTGGAAATACATTTCATATATCAAAACTGTAAAAACCTATTGACTCTAACACTGGCGCCCGAACTAAAAGGGTTTGTATAATAACTGGGAGCTTCTTCGAAAGGTTTGTGATGTCCTCTGTGGAGCAATTGGAAATACATTTCATATATCAAAACAGTAAAAACCTATTGACTTAACACTGGCGCCCGATCTAAAAGGTTGTGGATACAATTGGGCTAATACCTTCAACGGAAAAGCCTCTGTGGTGTCCTCTCTGGAGCAGTTGGAACTACATTTCAAAACAGCAAAAACGTATTGCCTCTAACACTGGCGCCCGAACTAAAAGGGTTTGTATAATAATTGGGTAGCTTCTTCCAAAGGTTTGTGATCTCCTCTGTGGAGCAGTTGGAAATACATTTCATATATCGAAACAGTAAAAACCTACTGAGTCTAACACTGGCGCCCGAACTAAAAGGGTTTGTATAATAATTGGGTAGCTTCTTCGAAAGGTTTGTGATGTCCTCTGTGGAGCAGTTGGAAATACATTTCATATAACAAAACAGTAAAAACCTATTGACTCTAACAATGGCGACCGAACTAAAAGGTTGTGGATACAATTGGGCAAATACCTTCAACGGAAAAGCCTCTGTGGTGTCCTTCCTGGAGCAGTTGGAACTACATTTCAGAACAGCAAAAACCTATTGCCTCTAAAACTGGCGCCCGAACTAAAAGGGTTTGTATAATAATTGGGTAGCTTTTTCGAAAGGTTTGTGATGTCCTCTCTGGAGTAGTTGGAAATACATTTCAGATATCAAAACAGTAAAAACCTATTGACTCTAACACTGGCGCCCGAACTAAAAGGTTGTGGATACAATTGGGCTAATACCTTCAACGGAAAAGCCTCTGTGGTGTCCTCCCTGGAGCAGTTGGAAATACATTTCATATATCAAAACAGTAAAAACCTATTGACTCTAACACTGGCGCCCGAACTAAAAGGTTGTGGATACAATTGGGCTAATACCTTCAACGGAAAACCTCTGTGGTGTCCTCCCTGGAGCAGTTGAAACTACATTTGAGAACAGCAAAAACATATTGCCTCTAACACTGGCGCCCGAACTAAAAGGGTTTGTATAATAATTGGGTAGCTTCTTCGAAAGGTTTGTGATGTCCTCTGCGGAGCAGTTGGAAATACATTTCATATATCAAAACAGTAAAAACCTATAGACTCTAACACTGGCGCCCGAGCTAAAAGGTTGTGGATACAATTGGGCTAATACATTCAACGGAAAAGCCTCTGTGGTGTTCTCCCTGGAGCAGTTGGAACTACATTTCAGAACAGCAAAAACCTATTGCCTCTAACACTGGCGTCCGAACTAAAAGGGTTTGTATAATAATTGGGTAGCTTCTTCGAAAGGTTTGTGATGTCCTCTGTGGAGCAGTTGGAAGTACATTTCATATATCAAAACAGTAAAAACCTATTGACTCTAACACTGGCGCCCGAACTAAAACGTTGTGGATACAATTGGGCTAATACCTTCAACGGAAAAGCCTCTGTGGTGTTCTCCCTGGAGCAGTTGGAACTACATTTCAGAACAGCAAAAACGTATTGCCTCTAACACTGGCGCCCGAACTAAAAGGGTTTGTATAATAATTGGGTAGCTTCTTCGTAAGGTTTGTGATCTCCTCTGTGGAGCAGTTGGAAATACATTTCATATATCGAAACAGTAAAAACTTACTGAGTCTAACACTGGCGCCCGAAGTAAAAGGGTTTGTATAATAATTGGGTAGCCTTTTCGAAAGGTTTGTGATGTCCTCTGTGGAGCAGTTGGAAATACATTTCATATATCAAAACAGTAAAAACCTATTGACTCTAACACTGGCGCCCGAACTAAAACGTTGTGGATACAATTGGGCTAATACCTTCAACGGAAAAGCCTCTGTGGTGTTCTCCCTGGAGCAGTTGGAACTACATTTCAGAACAGCAAAAACGTATTGCCTCTAACACTGGCGCCCGAACTAAAAGGGTTTGTATAATAATTGGGTAGCTTCTTCGTAAGGTTTGTGATCTCCTCTGTGGAGCAGTTGGAAATACATTTCATATATCGAAACAGTAAAAACTTACTGAGTCTAACACTGGCGCCCGAAGTAAAAGGGTTTGTATAATAATTGGGTAGCCTTTTCGAAAGGTTTGTGATGTCCTCTGTGGAGCAGTTGGAAATACATTTCATATATCAAAACAGTAAAAACCTATTGACCCTAACGCTGGCGCCCGAACTAAAAGGTTGTGGATACAATTGGGCTAATACCTTCAACGGAAAAGCCTCTGTGGTGTCCTCCCTGGAGCAGTTGGAACTACATTTCAGAAGAGCAAAAACATATTGCCTCTAACACTGGCGCCCGAACTAAAAGGGTTTGTATAATAATTGGGTAGCTTCTTCGAAAGGTTTGTGATGTCCTCTGTGGAGCAGTTGGAAATACATTTCATATAACAAAACAGTAAAAACCTATTGACTCTAACACTGGCGACCGAACTAAAAGGTTGTGGATACAATTGGGCAAATACCTTCAACGGAAAAGCCTCTGTGGTGTCCTTCCTGGAGCAGTTGGAACTACATTTGAGAACAACAAAAGCCTATTGCCTCTAAAACTGGCGCCCGAACTAAAAGGGTTTGTATAATAATTGGGTAGCTTCTTCGAAAGGTTTGTGATGTCCTCTGTGGAGCAGTTGGAAATACATTTCATATAACAAAACAGTAAAAACCTATTGACTCTAACACTGGCGACCGAACTAAAAGGTTGTGGATACAATTGGGCAAATACCTTCAACGGAAAAGCCTCTGTGGTGTCCTTCCTGGAGCAGTTGGAACTACATTTCAGAACATCAAAAACCTATTACCTCTAAATTGGCGCCCGAACTAAAATTGTTTGTATAATAATTGGGTAGCTTCTTGGAAAGGTTTGTGATGTCCTCTGTGGAGCAGCTGGAAATACATTTCATATATCAAAACAGTAAAAACCTATTGACTCTAACACTGGCGCCCGAACTAAAAGGGTTTGTATAATAACTGGGAGCTTCTTCGAAAGGTTTGTGATGTCCTCTGTGGAGCAATTGGAAATACATTTCATATATCAAAACAGTAAAAACCTATTGACTTAACACTGGCGCCCGATCTAAAAGGTTGTGGATACAATTGGGCTAATACCTTCAACGGAAAAGCCTCTGTGGTGTCCTCTCTGGAGCAGTTGGAACTACATTTCAAAACAGCAAAAACGTATTGCCTCTAACACTGGCGCCCGAACTAAAAGGGTTTGTATAATAATTGGGTAGCTTCTTCCAAAGGTTTGTGATCTCCTCTGTGGAGCAGTTGGAAATACATTTCATATATCGAAACAGTAAAAACCTACTGAGTCTATCACTGGCGCCCGAACTAAAAGGGTTTGTATAATAATTGGGTAGCTTCTTCGAAAGGTTTGTGATGTCCTCTGTGGAGCAGTTGGAAATACATTTCATATAACAAAACAGTAAAAACCTATTGACTCTAACAATGGCGACCGAACTAAAAGGTTGTGGATACAATTGGGCAAATACCTTCAACGGAAAAGCCTCTGTGGTGTCCTCCCTGGAGCAGTTGGAACTACATTTCAGAACAGCAAAAACCTATTGCCTCTAAAACTGGCGCCCGAAATAAAAGGGTTTGTATAATAATTGGGTAGCTTTTTCGAAAGGTTTGTGATGTCCTCTCTGGAGTAGTTGGAAATACATTTCAGATATCAAAACAGTAAAAACCTATTGACTCTAACACTGGCGCCCGAACTAAAAGGTTGTGGATACACTTGGGCTAATACCTTCAACGGAAAAGCCTCTGTGGTGTCCTCCCTGGAGCAGTTGGAAATACATTTCATATATCAAAACAGTAAAAACCTATTGACTCTAACACTGGCGCCCGAACTAAAAGGTTGTGGATACAATTGGGCTAATACCTTCAACGGAAAACCTCTGTGGTGTCCTCCCTGGAGCAGTTGAAACTACATTTGAGAACAGCAAAAACATATTGCCTCTAACACTGGCGCCCGAACTAAAAGGGTTTGTATAATAATTGGGTAGCTTCTTCGAAAGGTTTGTGATGTCCTCTGCGGAGCAGTTGGAAATACATTTCATATATCAAAACAGTAAAAACCTATAGACTCTAACACTGGCGCCCGAGCTAAAAGGTTGTGGATACAATTGGGCTAATACCTTCAACGGAAAAGCCTCTGTGGTGTTCTCCCTGGAGCAGTTGGAACTACATTTCAGAACAGCAAAAACCTATTGCCTCTAACACTGGCGTCCGAACTAAAAGGGTTTGTATAATAATTGGGTAGCTTCTTCGAAAGTTTTGTGCTGTCCTCTGTGGAGCAGTTGGAAGTACATTTCATATATCAAAACAGTAAAAACCTATTGACTCTAACACTGGCGCCCGAACTAAAACGTTGTGGATACAATTGGGCTAATACCTTCAACGGAAAAGCCTCTGTGGTGTTCTCCCTGGAGCAGTTGGAACTACATTTCAGAACAGCAAAAACGTATTGCCTCTAACACTGGCGCCCGAACTAAAAGGGTTTGTATAATAATTGTGTAGCTTCTTCGAAAGGTTTGTGATGTCCTCTGTGGAGCAGTTGGAAATACATTTCATATATCAAAACAGTAAAAACCTATTGACCCTAACACTGGCGCCCGAACTAAAAGGTTGTGGATACAATTGGGCTAATACCTTCAACGGAAAAGACTCTGTGGTGTCCTCCCTGGAGCAGTTGGAAATATATTTCATATAGCAAAACAGTGAAAACCTATTGACTCTAACACTGGCGCCCGAACTAAAAGGTTGTGGATACAATTGGGCTAATACCTTCAACGGAAAAGCCTCTGTGGTGTCCTCCCTGGAGCAGTTGGAACTACATTTCAGAACAGCAAAAACATATTGCCTCTAACACTGGCCCCCGAACTAAAAGGGTTTGTATAATAATTGGGTAGCTTCTTCGAAAGGTTTGTGATGTCCTCTGTGGAGCAGTTGGAAATACATTTCATATATCAAAACAGTAAAAACCTATAGACTCTAACACTGGCGCCCGAACTAAAACGTTGTGGATACAATTGGGCTAATACCTTCAACGGAAAAGCCTCTGTGGTGTCCTCTCTGGAGCAGTTGGAAATACATTTCATATATCAAAACAGTAAAAACCTATTGACTCTAACACTGGCGCCCGAACTAAAAGGTTGTGTATACAATTGGGCTAATACCTTCAACGGAAAAGCCTCTGTGGTGTTCTCCCTGGAGCAGTTGGAACTACATTTCAAAACAGCAAAAACCTATTGCCTCTAACACTGGCGCCCGAACTAAAAGGGTTTGTATAATAATTGGGTAGCTTCTTCGAAAGGTTTGTGATGTCCTCTGTGGAGCAGTTGGAAATATATTTCATACATCGAAACAGTAAAAACCTATTGACTCTAACACTGGCGACCGAACTAAAAGGTTGTGGATACAATTGGGCAAATACCTTCAACGGAAAAGCCTCTGTGGTGTCCTTCCTGGAGCAGTTGGAACTACATTTCAGAACAACAAAAGCCTATTGCCTCTAAAACTGGCGCCCGAACTAAAAGGGTTTGTATAATAATTGGGTAGCTTCTTCGAAAGGTTTGTGACGTCCTCTGTGGAGCAGTTGGAAATACATTTCATATAACACAACAGTAAAAACCTATTGACTCTAACACTGGCGACCGAACTAAAAGGTTGTGGATACAATTGGGCAAATACCTTCAACGGAAAAGCCTCTGTGGTGTCCTTCCTGGAGCAGTTGGAACTACATTTCAGAACATCAAAAACCTATTACCTCTAAATTGGCGCCCGAACTAAAATTGTTTGTATAATAATTGGGTAGCTTCTTGGAAAGGTTTGTGATGTCCTCTGTGGAGCAGCTGGAAATACATTTCATATATCAAAACAGTAAAAACCTATTGACTCTAACACTGGCGCCCGAACTAAAAGGGTTTGTATAATAACTGGTTAGCTTCTTCGAAAGGTTTGTGATGTCCTCTGTGGAGCAATTGGAAATACATTTCATATATCAAAACAGTAAAAACCTATTGACTTAACACTGGCGCCCGATCTAAAAGGTTGTGGATACAATTGGGCTAATACCTTCAACGGAAAAGCCTCTGTGGTGTCCTCTCTGGAGCAGTTGGAACTACATTTCAAAACAGCAAAAACGTATTGCCTCTAACACTGGCGCCCGAACTAAAAGGGTTTGTATAATAATTGGGTAGCTTCTTCCAAAGGTTTGTGATCTCCTCTGTGGAGCAGTTGGAAATACATTTCATATATCGAAACAGTAAAAATCTACTGAGTCTAACACTGGCGCCCGAACTAAAAGGGTTTGTATAATAATTGGGTAGCTTCTTCGAAAGGTTTGTGATGTCCTCTCTGGAGTAGTTGGAAATACATTTCAGATATCAAAACAGTAAAAACCTATTGACTCTAACACTGGCGCCCGAACTAAAAGGTTGTGGATACAATTGGGCTAATACCTTCAACGGAAAAGCCTCTGTGGTGTCCTCCCTGGAGCAGTTGGAAATACATTTCATATATCAAAACAGTAAAAACCTATTGACTCTAACACTGGCGCCCGAACTAAAAGGTTGTGGATACAATTGGGCTAATACCTTCAACGGAAAACCTCTGTGGTGTCCTCCCTGGAGCAGTTGAAACTACATTTGAGAACAGCAAAAACATATTGCCTCTAACACTGGCGCCCGAACTAAAAGGGTTTGTATAATAATTGGGTAGCTTCTTCGAAAGGTTTGTGATGTCCTCTGCGGAGCAGTTGGAAATACATTTCATATATCAAAACAGTAAAAACCTATAGACTCTAACACTGGCGCCCGAACTAAAAAGTTGTGGTTACAATTGGGCTAATACCTTCAACGGAAAAGCCTCTGTGGTGTCCTCCCTGGAGCAGTTGGAACTACATTTCAGAACAGCAAAAACATATTGCCTCTAACACTGGCCCCCGAACTAAAAGGGTTTGTATAATAATTGGGTAGCTTCTTCGAAAGGTTTGTGATGTCCTCTGTGGAGCAGTTGGAAATATATTTCATACATCGAAACAGTAAAAACCTACTGAGTCTAACACTGGCGCCCGAACTAAAAGGGTTTGTATAATAATTGGGTAGCTTCTTCGAAAGGTTTGTGATGTCCTCTGTGTAGCAGTTGGAAGTACATTTCATATATCAAAACAGTAAAAACCTATTGACTAACACTGGCGCCCGAACTAAAACGTTGTGGATACAATTGGGCTAATACCTTCAACGGAAAAGCCTCTGTGGTGTTCTCCCTGGAGCAGTTGGAACTACATTTCAGAACAGCAAAAACGTATTGCCTCTAACACTGGCGCCCGAACTAAAAGGGTTTGTATAATAATTGTGTAGCTTCTTCGAAAGGTTTGTGATGTCCTCTGTGGAGCAGTTGGAAATACATTTCATATATCAAAACAGTAAAAACCTATTGACCCTAACACTGGCGCCCGAACTAAAAGGTTGTGGATACAATTGGGCTAATACCTTCAACGGAAAAGCCTCTGTGGTGTCCTCCCTGGAGCAGTTGGAAATACATTTCATATAGCAAAACAGTAAAAACCTATTGACTCTAACACTGGCGCCCGAACTAAAAGGTTGTGGATACAATTGGGCTAATACCTTCAACGGAAAAGCCTCTGTGGTGTCCTCCCTGGAGCAGTTGGAACTACATTTCAGAACAGCAAAAACATATTGCCTCTAACACTGGCCCCCGAACTAAAAGGGTTTGTATAATAATTGGGTAGCTTCTTCGAAAGGTTTGTGATGTCCTCTGTGGTGCAGTTGGAAATACATTTCATATATCAAAACAGTAAAAACCTATAGACTCTAACACTGGCGCCCGAACTAAAACGTTGTGGATACAATTGGGCTAATACCTTCAACGGAAAAGCCTCTGTGGTGTCCTCTCTGGAGCAGTTGGAAATACATTTCATATATCAAAACAGTAAAAACCTATTGACTCTAACACTGGCGCCCGAACTAAAAGGTTGTGGATACAATTGGGCAAATACCTTCAACGGAAAAGCCTCTGTAGTGTCCTCCCTGGAGCAGTTGGAACTACATTTCAGAACAGAAAAACCTATTGCCTCTAAAACTGGCGCCCGAACTAAAAGGGCTTGTATAATAATTGGGTAGCTTTTTCGAAAGGTTTGTGATGTCCTCTCTGGAGCAGTTGGAAATACATTTCATATATCAAAACAGTTAAAACCTATCGACCCTAACACTGGCGCTCGAACTAAAAGGTTGTGGATACAATTGGGCTAATACCTTCAACGGAAAAGCCTCTGTGGTGTCCTCCCTGGAGCAGTTGGAACTACATTTCAGAAGAGCAAAAACATATTGCCTCTAACACTGGCGCCCGAACTAAAAGGGTTTGTATAATAATTGTGTAGCTTCTTCGAAAGGTTTGTGATGTCCTCTGTGGAGCAGTTGGAAATACATTTCATATATCAAAACAGTAAAAACCTATTGACCCTAACACTGGCGCCCGAACTAAAAGGTTGTGGATACAATTGGGCTAATACCTTCAACGGAAAAGCCTCTGTGGCGTCCTCCCTGGAGCAAATGGAACTACATTTCAGAACAGCAAAAACGTAGTGCCTCTAACACTGGCGCCCGAACTAAAAGGGTTTGTATAATAATTGGGTAGCTTCTTCGTAAGGTTTGTGATGTCCTCTGTAGAGCAGTTGGAAATATATTTCATATATCAAAACAGTAAAAACCTATTGACCCTAACACTGGCGCCCGAACTAAAAGGTTGTGGATACAATTGGGCTAATACCTTCAACGGAAAAGCCTCTGTGGTGTCCTCCCTGGAGCAGTTGGAACTACATTTCAGAACAGCATAAACATATTGCCTCTAACACTGGCGCCCGAACTAAAAGGGTTTGTATAATAATTGGGTAGCTTCTTCGAAAGGTTTGTGATGTCCTCTGTGGAGCAGTTGGAAGTACATTTCATATATCAAAACAGTAAAAACCTATTGACTCTAACACTGGCGCCCGAACTAAAACGTTGTGGATACAATTGGGCTAGAACCTTCAACGGAAAAGCCTCTGTGGTGTCCTCCCTGGAGCAGTTGGAACTACATTTCAGAACAGCAAAAACCTATTGCCTCTAACACTGGCGCCCGAACTAAAAGGGTTTGTAAAATAATTGGGTAGCTTCTTCGAAAGGTTTGTGATGTCCTCTGTGGAGCAGCTGGAAATACATTTCATATATCAAAACAGTAAAAACCTATTGACTCTAACACTGGCGCCCGAACTAAAAGGGTTTGTATAATAACTGGGTAGCTTCTTCGAAAGGTTTGTGATGTCCTCTGTGGAGCAGTTGGAAATACATTTCATATATCGAAACAGTAAAAACCTACTGAGTCTAACACTGGCGCCCGAACTAAAAGGGTTTGTATAATAATTGGGTAGCTTCTTCGAAAGGTTTGTGATGTCCTCTGTGGAGCAGTAGGAAATACATTTCATATAACAAAACAGTAAAAACCTATTGACTCTAACACTGGCGACCGAACTAAAAGGTTGTGGATACAATTGGACAAATACCTTCAACGGAAAAGCCTCTGTGGTGTTCTCCCTGGAGCAGTTGGAACTACATTTCAGAACAGGAAAAACGTATTGCCTCTAACACTGGCGCCCGAACTAAAATGGTTTGTATAATAATTGTGTAGCTTCTTCGAAAGGTTTGTGATGTTCTCTGTTGAGCAGTTGGAAATACATTTCATATATCAAAACAGTAAAAACCTATTGACTCTAATACTGGCGCCCGAACTAAAAGGTTGTGGATACAATTGGTCTAATACCTTCAACGGAAAAGTCTCTGTGGTGTCCTCCCTGGAGCAGTTGAAAGTACACTGCTCAAAAAAAAAAAAAAAAAAAAAAAGGGACAGTCCTATATCTCCCGATCTACTGGGCCGATTGATAAAATTCAAATTGCGTTCTTCATGTCTCGAAAGCGCGACTTAGGATATATATTAGATGTATATATAGCACTATTCTAACATAGGTATTTTGACACAAAATCGGACTTTTTCTGAAATAACATACCAATTATTTTACAAATTTCGATTCTACGACTCAAATTACGCCTAAATATGAAATTTTGTAAAATTTGGAGCGAAATTTACGGAGAAATTCACAAATTTATGTTGGCACTTTTTTGTCAGTTTGCGCCAAGAATACTTCGCTTGGCGAACTTCTTAATATATGGCAACCTAGTTTCCTTAGGACAAAGTCACCATCGTTCCTTTTTTCCAAATAATATTCTTTATATTATATTTTTAATTATAACTTATTAGTTTAAGTAATTTTTTCTTTTCGAATTTCATTTGAATTGTTTAAGTTGCACTTTTTTTTTTTTTTTCTTTTTCGAATAACTGTTTTAAAAATTTCTATTTACCTATTCGAACTGCGTAATTAAAGGTGCAGCGTTTATTTATTTTTTTTTTCAAATATGTTTCTTTATATATATTTTTCGTCATAGTTATTATTTTAGGTCATTTTTAAATTTTTATACTTTTATTTTAATTGTTTGTGTTGCATTGTCTCTTCAGATAATTGTTTTAAAATTTTCTATTTATTCCTTCGAACTGAGCATTTTAAATATATTTATTAATATCAATTTTCCAGAATTTGATTTTATTTATTTGAACTGCGTTTTTTTCGGAAGCATACTTTGTAACCCAGACTACGATGCGTTTGAAAACTGCATACTATATTAAAAGAGAAAATACAGTAAAGCACAGTTTTACACGACTTTCAATGTTCCGTTCAGAAAAAATATATATAAATAAGAGAGATGTATAATCGATATTTTATCTTAGGATGACTTGCATACACTGCTTTAAACAGTTTTATCATTGTGCCCATTGATTTACACAATTTTATCCTACATTTGGTTTCTTAAAATGTTATTCATATTTTAGTCAAATATTTTATTTTTGAAATCGCAAGAATCAAATATCATAAGATTGAAAAGTTTTAAATTAAAAAAAATACGAATACTAAATTTTACGAAAAAATTTATTTTTCTTCTCTGTTTCTTTAAGCATTCTGAAAGTATATTGAAAAGTGAGTGAGTGAGCGCCACCAAGGAAGACCACTGACCTGGCCTTAGCCTCACAGTGTGTTATATTCCTGGCAGAAACCATCTACTCTCTGCTCCATCCTGCTCCGGGAACGCAGCCGAATAGACGGCTAAGAGCCTCACAAAGTCTACATATAAGCTTGGATGTTGTTGTACGGGGAAAGAGTATCCTGTTAGGAACTACTTAAAATTAAGCAAAGAAGCAATCAAAAGACTGTTAAGAATCGCTGTTAGAATAGACAGAAACTTGTGTTAGATAAAGTAAAGATAGGAGGACTTTATCTGAAAAATTAACTACCGTGGATTTTCTGGACTTGCTAAATGTCTACATGCGGGTGCTTATCCTGACACAACTGTCATATCTTTATGGGGCTTCTGTGAAATCGTTGGTCCTGCATGGAGGAAAGTTGTAATCCAACTTTTCGAAAACATTTTGGTATTTCTGACAATCATTTTAAATAAAGTTATCGCCTTCCATTTCATAAAGGCCCACAAACGGCCGAGCGGTAAAGTTGCTGAACACTGGTACTTCACTCCGGGGTTCGAACCCCGGTAAACGGGCTGGTTGCATGGGCATTTTCGTGGATTTTCTCATGTGTACCGCGTATGACAGCTGGTTTCCCTTAGAAAGTTCTTCACGAAGTATTTCGTCAGAGCCTTTATCAGTCTTTAGAGGCTAAACATTTTGAAGCTATGAGATGAAAGGAAAGACTGGTTTCATCAAAAGGTTTTGGTTTATTTTATTATGACAAAGCACACTACGGCTATCTGCCTAAGGGGAGGGATGCCTTCCTGGAGGACTTTCTAAGGGAAACTGGCTCGCATACACGTTACACATGGGGAAAACCACGAAAACGCCCATGCAGCCAGCCCGTTCGCGGGATTCGAACCTCGGACAGAACTACCAGTGTTCAGCGACTTTACCGCTCGGCCGCTGTTTCATCAGGAAGGGAAAAAAACATCTTTAAGTGACATCCACATATATCACTGGATAAACTCCTGAATCTTCAAATAATTCGACTGAGGAAATCATGGGATTCACCATTTATGATACGATATGATGTTCTATAACGTAATTTACACAACCATATAGTTTAAAACCTGTCGCTCTTCACTTTAATCTGCAATGATATCGTTTTGTCTTTTCTGTTAACACAAGCTCAATTGATGGTATTTGCTGGTGTACTCGTCCAAGTGTTTTCTCTTTGAACACCTAAATTCTTTGAAGTATCCTGAAAGTATATTCGAAAGCGTCCAACTTTTTGAACATCTTGGTACGTCTGACAGCCAAATTTCCCTGCAAATTTTTGCTGACTTTTCTCCCTAATTTTCTTCTTTCCTTCTACAGTTATTTTCAGTGCTCACACTATCAGGATCAATGTTCCTTCTAACCTTCTTCGGGAACATGCAAGGACCTGACTCGGAACAGAGAGCTTACTAAAGCTATGTTCAAAACTGTGGGAAGTAAACAGGATACACAAGAAGGGTATACAAAACCCTTTATTTTTCTCTATTTACAATGACTTCCGTACTTCGGAATACACCGACCCGCTACTTGGGGTCAAAACGTAAAAGTATAAAAATAAAACTAAACTCTAATTTCACTTTAGAATAATAAACGTGGAAGATTGGCCTTATATTAACAGGAAGCGTATGTAGTACAGAGAACTGTGAACACTACAATACGTTTAAAATTTATCAAGAAAATTAAAACCTCTGGGCTGGAAGGCAAGAAGCAACTGCGTAATTTCTAAGCTAAGCGGCCTGCTTCGACTCACTGCTTCCTCTCTCTCGCTTGGCAAAAAACCATAACTTAAATACTTGGCGTTCGCCAGACAAACTTTGCATAAAAACCTTAACGCTTATAATTCTGGCCGGAAGTAGAAAATAAGAAGTGATAGTAAAGATTTAAAATAAAATAAACGTTAGTAAAACTTAAGATCCTTACAACACAAGAAAATTAAGATTTTTCGACTGCTAGACTTCCATACACTTTGCATTCTTGTCAATTTTTTAAAATATCAATTATATGAATTGCGTTTCAGCTAAAGACAGCTTTTCATTTTCTAGTCATTTTAGCTATAAATAAAGTTTAAAGCGAAGTCCAAAGGATAAATATTTTAATTAAAAGATTTTTGCTAAATGACAAAGAAATAAAACAGTCCAGCAGGGTTTATTCTGTACCACAGAGTAACCCGATTCTTATATCGGCTGAAACAATCTAAATCATATTAAAGATCATGTTTTTTTATACAATCTATAACGCGAGAGAAAAATTAGCTTCTTAAAACATGCTTTCTAAGAGAATTAATATAAAAATTTATATTTATATATATTTTTTTTAAAGTTGGGACTTGAACCAAACTGTCAGACTTTTAAAGCTTATTTTACATGGTGGTTATTATTAAAGTTCCAGTTTGAAATGGTCATAAAAGGAAAACTACCGGACCAAATGTTATCAAACTTGGGAATCGTGTAAAGGAGGTTATGAGAATTTATTTTCGGCGGAAAAAAAAAAAGAGTTCAAAAACTCACCATCAGGGGAAAAATGGCGCTGTATACAATATTGTTAAATGAAATAAGACACGAAAACATCTGTTTAAAATGTGCTTAATATTTTCCGAAACGTGTTACAAAGCATGTTCAGTGTAGCGTCCAGCATTTTCCGAAAGCAAGTTAAATCATGTTACTGCATTCTCAACAGCAGCTCTTAGCATATCAGGTTTGGTTTTGGTTTGGTTTATTAGATTACAGCAAAGCACTCGAGGGCTCTCTGCCTTAAGGGAGGGATGCCTTCGTGGAGGACTTTTTAAGGGAAACTGGCTCGTATACACGTTACACATAGCATATCAGGAGGAATGTTATCAGTGTATCACATTTTTCATTTCTTCCAAATTGTTTAGATTATCACCATAAACAGTGCTTTTGAGATAACCTCATAGACAAAAGTCACAGAGGTTGAGGTCTGGTGGGAAGAGGGGAAGTGTTGGCCTATAAGACGTTCATTCGTGAAATGTTGCCTAAGTAACTATGCGACACTCTTGAGGTGGTGCCCAGCCCTGCATAAAAATCCTAGTATCTAAAATGCCACGTTACTGCAGTTCATGTATCACGAAACATTTTAATATTGGCTCTAAGTGAGCTGCAATCGCAGTGGTCCAGCTGTCGACTGCTCTTCAGAAAAAAATGGTTCAGTTATAAAACTAGCTGTCATTCAACAGTAAACGGTGTGAAATGACTGTTATGCAATCGAATGCAGTAGGAGAATGCAATGGAACTAGATAGATAACACGAGAGATTTCTTTGGCCTAAATTGATTAAAAGCGTTTTGAATCAGTATCTTCATGTTTTAGTGCCGAATTCAGGCTTAAAAAATTACAAATTAGCGATCTGTAAGAAAACGATTTCCAGATTGTACGCACTTGTGAGAGTGATTTTCGATCTCACATTTTCTAATCGCTAATTCGTGGTTTTCACGGACGAAATTCTCACTTACAGGGATGGCGCACTCGACATTTATCGAATTTAACGTCTTTAAATAATAATTTGCCTACTTCAAAGTTTCTTAACCCTTTAAGCGTGTAGCGTTTGCTCCTGCGCGTGCACTGATGACGAGGTGAGTTCGTCAAGCACGCTTAAAGGGTTAAGGGTATAAAACATATTAAACCCGTTTAACAAAAGGTTAAGTTAGATTCCGACCCATATTTCGTTTAACAATATTGCATACAGCGCCATTTCCCCCCTGGTGGTGAGGTTTCGAACTTCCTTTTTATCGCGGAAAATAAATTCCCATGACCTACTTTACACGATTTCCAAGTTTGATAACATTTGATCCAGTAGTTTTCCTTTTATGACCGTTTCAATGTGGAACTTTAATTATAACCACTCCGTATATTATTAAATTTTAATTTGAAGCTATGCGTTATATGTATACCATGCGTAAATTTTTCGCTTTTATGGAAAAATAAAAAATCGAAGCAAATATACTCAGTATAATGGACCAAAACTGAAAACATTTCCCCTCTCTCCGAAAATAAAATATTGAAATTTCGAACTTGAATTTACTGGGTTATCGAAATATTTAATTTGACTTATCTTCTAAGTCCTAGTTCCGACAACAATTCCGTCAAAAATTCCGAATTACTTAAGCTAAAGTTAAAGATTTAGTATATATTCACTGTATGTTAATAAAGTAATCAGAGTGTAATAAAATAGATTATAGAATTTACGCTGATGTAACTTTTTGTCTGAATGCACAACATGTAATGGAAGAGAAGGTTTGTAGAGATCTGTTTTTGACATGCCTCTAAAAGTAGATGTCATATTAATTTTGTCTCTTCAATGTCAAAAAACTTTCCTTTGAGAGGCAACTTTAGTTTTTGAGAAAGAAAAAAAATCACAAGAAGACAAATTTGAAGAACATGCAGGACGATTGAATATACATACTCATTTTCCGAACACAAGCGGTTCTCCGACTTGTTATTGAATAATGAAAAGATGCATTTTCATGCAATACAAAACATTTGGAATACGTTTTCTGGCTGAATAACGTAAGATTAAAAGTCATCTGCTTAATTCACATCCAATTACAAGTCAACTACTCGGCAAATGCAAAATCGTTTTGATCCTGAGCTTGTAAGACAAACCTAATATCACTGGATTTAAACACTTCTTTAATCTTCCGAGAACGTCCCTTCTTTAGCTCATATTCCAAGAATATTAAGTGAATACAATTATTGCCAAAGAAATTGAATATTCATTTGCACTACGGCTTGGTAGTTTACTAACGAGTTAACAAAACTTAAATTCTGCTTTTTGTGTCAAAGAATACAACAATATTTTAAATATTTACAAATAAAATATTAAATTGGAGATTTAATTGGAGCCTCATCAGTTGCCTAGCATTTGAAAAAGAAAAGATTGTTAAATACTAATTGTTTGCTGCTCAGTCTAACCCAGGCTGCATGGTTGGTTTTCGTAGTTTTAAGGTTCTCTTTACAAAGATTCTCTATGAAAGCATCTTAATCAAATAGCTCCCATGTTCTTTCTATGTTCAAATAACCAACTAACCTAGTTTAAGCGCGATTTCCAAGTGAAGTTACTAGTAAAATCCGAATACTCATTAAAAATCATGTAGCTAGCCAATCGGGAGTAACATGAAAATACGGCGCCAATAATTGAAATGTTGTTACGGTACGCTGTTTCTTAACTTAGATGGTCATTCCTTAATTAAATAGCCCACCAACGGCCGAGCGCTAAAGACGCTGAACACTGGTGGTTCAGTCCGAGGTTCGAATCCCGCGAACGGGCTGGCCGCATGGGCGGTTTCGTGGTTTTCCCCATGTGTAACGTGTATACGAGCCAGTTTCCCTTAGAAAGTCCTCCACGAAGGCATCCCTCCCTTTAGGCAGATAGCCCTAGTGTGCTTTGCCATAATTAAATAATCTAATCCAATCCTTAATTAAATATAATTGATTTGTAAATTCTACTAGAACTGACGGTAAGAATTGAAATGGAAATAAGTAATATGGTGTGCAATCTTGATTAATATAAAATTAAAAATATTTGCATAGAAAAATGTTTGCATTCAGACAGAAAGTTTTTTGAAATATTTGCAATTACTTTATAAGAAAGATTTATTAATAACCGTAATAATTACTTATTATATTACTGATGATTAGGATTCAGTTCTTGACAATTACATTCTAAATTAGAATTTTAAGGATATAATGAAAATACGCTACGCACAAAAATACATTTTAAGAAAAAAAATGAGTTGATGTTTTATGTTTTAAAACTTCTTAAATTCATTTAGTAAACATCGTATCCTCGTTGTTTATTGAATCCAGAATGTTGGTGTCGTTTATAAAATTATTCTTACTTGTCCACAGAATCTGCTGACTTATCTAGCCATTAAGTAGCTGCAGATCATTTCTACATAACCATTGAACTTCCATTAATTCAGTCTCTAGAGGGTTGTATGTTTATATCATAATTTGACTTTTATAAAAAATGATTATTCTAAATATTATGTTTCTATAAAAATACATTGTGCTTTAAAAATATGGATGATAGTATCAGCCGCTCTTTCAGCCACTTCAAAAGCAACAGTGAAGTTCAAAGTTTGTTTAGAAATAAATTATGCAGTTAATGTCATAAAATTCAAATAAATATCAAACGAAAATTCTCAGTCTTAGACAATTCGATTTAAACGAAGTAAAGTAGCAGACGATAAAACACCGAAGGTAAAAATTTACTCTTACAAAAACTTACTCTTAAATTTAAAAAAAAAGAAAAGATACGAGAGAAATTAAAAAAAATAGTTAAAATTTTGAATAATATTGTTACGAATTTGGTATTTAAAAAGCTAATGTTAGTTCAATTATAAATTAAATGGTTTTATTTCTCGCGCAGTGCAGCGCGTGACGAATATTAAAAGAAAGCTAAGCCGGAAAAATTAAAAATACAAGAGCGCGTGCATTAAATAAATAAATATCTCTTTTTGATTTCGAGAAAGTACTGGAAAATTCTAGCGCGTGATTTTAAAATCTTATAAAAGGAGGAAAACATCTCAGTTTGGAGTAGTTGCTTAGTTTGTTGTTGTTTAGAAAACTGCCGTTGTTGATTATAGCGAATTCGCGGATTAGCGTTCTTTAGCTGTTTTGAATTACGTTCTATTGTACATTTAAGTAGTTAAAAGATAACTACTGTGAGATATTGTGATACTGCATGATAATTTGAGAAAATTTAAGCATTTCTGTTGTGATAATAATAAATTTTTGTTCATTTTTCATCGGACTTGTGCATTCATTTCATAACGAACCCGTACGCACGCAACAATTTTTGGTGTCAGAAGTGGGATTTGAATGCCAATAACAAGAGGGATGGAAGAACAATTGAGACAGCTCATTACTGCTTTTGCTGCTTTCCAAGAAAAGATGGAAGCTGGCCAAACATCTTTTAAAGAAGAAATGAAATTGGGCCAGGAATCCCTCAAGGAAGAAATGAAAACGGCACAGGAACAAATGAAGTTGGTCCAGGAATCCGTTAAGGAAGAGATGAAATCTCTTAAAAATGAGATGAAAGCACGGATGCTAAGACCGCTCCGCAGGTCAGGACGAAATGAAAAGAGAAATTACCTGCGTAATAGAAAATAAATTTGAGGCTATGGAAGGCAGAATAGACGCGGTTGAAACTAAAGTTGGACAAATAGAAGAAAGAGTTTCTTCGGTAAAAGAACAAGTAGAAGAAAGAATTTCTTCTGTAAAAGAACATATAGAAGAGAGAGTTTCTGCCGTCGAACAACAAATTGATGATAGGGTTTCTGCTGCCGTCGCCAAAGAAGTTGACAGCCTAAAGAAGTGCATAGCGACGGTAGGAAACAATTCTGAAGGTTTTAGATTTTTATCGATGCCTGCTCGTTCCGTTCTGAAACTATCTACATATGATGGGAAGACCTCCTGGCAGGTGTATAGGACACAATTTTCTATCGTTGCGGATGCGAATGGATGGGATTCCCAAGCTAAGGCCTGTCATCTCGCCGCTTCTCTGAGAGCAGACGCAGCGGATATCCTGCAGACGCTTCCCGAAAATCAAAGGCTAGATTTCGAAGCTCTATCCGGCGCTTTGGAGCTGCGCTTCGGCGAGAAATGTTTAAAAGACTACAGCAGGCTCCAATTAAAATCTCGTCAACAGAAGCTCACCGAAACGCTTCAGGAGCTCGCCACGGATGTTGAAAGGCTGTCACATCACGCCTTTTCGGAGTGCCCGACAGAAACAAAGGAAATCCTGTCCCTGCAATATTTCATCGATGGCATCCGGGACCCTGAAATACAGAAAGCACTGCGAATGGCGGATGTTAAAGATCTGAAAAGCGCTTTAGTGTATGCCATGAAATTTGAGGCAGCCACCCGTCGAGACCGCCATCCAGTCAGAGCTGCTCAAGTTCAGGAGCCAGGGGATCAAGTCACTGCTCGTCTAGACGATTTAACTAGACAACTGAACGCCTTGAGACAGAATATTGGTGACACGAAACCGACCGTAAAGTGCTGGAACTGCGGTGCTGAAGGACACATCCGACGAAACTGCAGAACACCCCAGGGCACGGATGCTAAGACCGCTCCTAACAAACAGCAGGGAAACTAATTAGTGGTCATCTCGCGGGGCGGAGGTTGCCAGATCATGAAAAGCCCCAGTTTAAAGCGCTTCAGATTTCTGCAGTGAGAGGCGGCAGTAATGGACTTTTCATAATAGGACATATTAATGGAGTTCCCTGCAATATGACGATAGATACAGGAGCCAACGTTACCATCATCCGAAAAGATTTGGCTCAACAACTGGGAAGCAAACTTATCTGAACGCCGCCCTGCGTTACCCTACAGACTGTGTCCGGTGAGAAGATCAACATCGATGGAAAAGTAAATGCTAACATCACGTTTGGAAGTGCCGCTTACCATCACACGGCATATGTAGCAGAGATCACTGATTCTTGCATACTCGGATTGGACTTTCTAAGGAAATACAATTTTTCCTTGGACTTTAAAAATAACGAATTGCATTCTACATCTGAGGACATAGCGTTATTTGGAGTCAATGATGAAGTTAAATCTGTCCATAAAATCATAGCACAAGACAATATCACAATACCGGCAAGAACAGAAATTTTACTTCCTGGATCCATAGCCGAAAACAGAAATTTCCGCTACGGCATCATAGAATATCCCAATAACTGTAATAGCCCAAAAGGAGTACTAGTAGCCTCAACACTCGTCGACCTATCCAGAACGGTTATCCCGGTGAGAGTCCCCAATGTAACTGAGAAGGGGAGAAATATTAAGAAAGGTGAAGTGGTTGCAGCATGTACTCCAGTAACCACCGTTGAAAGAAAGAGTAACATCCAAGAATCCGTGTCCTCAGAGAGAATTACATCGGAGTTATTGCAGAATGCGTAATTAAACGATAAAGAGAGGAATGCTGCCGATCGCGTCATTAAAGATCTTCAAGTTGTTTTCTCCCGCTCGTCTTCTAACGTGGGTCGAACTAGTTTGACACAACATAGAATAGATACCGGCGATCATCCCCCGATCAAGCAACATCCAAGACGTCTACCGTTTGCTAAACAGGAAGAGGTGCGAACACTGTTAAAAGATATGGAAGAAGGCGATGTCATCGAGCCTTCAGTAAGTCCATGGGCATCACCCATCGTCCTAGTCAGAAAGAAAGACGGCTCAACAAGATTTTGCGTCGACTATCGCCGGTTGAATGAGTTTACGAAGAAAGACAGTTACACTCTTCCTAGAATTGACGACATTCTAGACACTCTTTCTGGCAGCAAGTGGTTCTCAACACTTGATTTAAAGAGTGGGTATTGGCAGGTAGAAATACAGCCTGAAGACTGAGAAAAGACGGCATTTACTACGGGACAAGGGCTTTGGCAATTCAAGGTGATACCGTTTGGACTGTGTAATGCGCCGGCAACATTCGAACGTCTTATGGAAACTGTTTTGAAAGGCCTTTCCTACGAAGCCTGCCTCATATACCTGGACGACATCATCATCGTCGGAAAGAGTTTTGAAGAACATTTAGAAAATGTTAGGAAGGTGCTTCAGAAACTGAAAGAAGCCAATCTGAAGCTGAGTCCCGCTAAATGCAAATTGTTCCGAAAGGAAGTGACTTACCTGGGACATGTCATCTCTGCAGAAGGTGTGCGCACGGATCCTGAAAAGGCATCAGCCGTTAAATCCTGGAAACGTCCCGAAAATGTCCATCAGCTGAGAAGCTGCCTAGGGCTTTGCACCTACTATAAGAAATTTGTGAAGGACTTTTCTTCCATCGCAAGACCCCTACACAAGCTGACAGAGAGCAACCAAAAGTTCTTGTGAACAAAAGAATGCGAGGATGCATTTAACAACTTAAAGGTGGCTTTAACATCTGCTCCAATCCTGACGTATCCTCAGCTTGACCGACCATTTATTCTCGACACCGACGCGAGTAATGAAAGTGTTGGTGCTGTTTTGTCCCAAGAAATAGACGGCCAAGAACGTGTAGTGGCATACTGGAGCAAGTGCCTGTCTAAACCGGAGAGGAATTATTGTGTCACCAGGAAAGAGTTGCTCGCCATAGTCAAAGCTGTAGAACAGTTCCATCACTATCTATACGGCAGAAAATTCCTGCTCCGCACCGATCATGCATCATTGACCTGGCTTTTAAATTTCAAGAATCCTGAGGGTCAAATAGCCAGGTGGGTACAGAGACTCCAAGAATATGACATCACTATCCGTCATCGTAAGGGATCATCACGCGGAAACGCCGACGCCCTGTCTAGAAGACCTTGCCAAGAAAGCTGCCGATATTGTTCCAGGGTGGAAGCGAAATACGAGCTGCTGACTCCGGTCGCAAGACAAATTACAACATCAACATCGGCTGATCGAGAACCGTGGAGTGATGATGAAGTCAGGAAAGACCAGCTGGAAGACCGCGACATTAAACCCATAATTGATTGAATGGAGTCATCAAACAGAAAACCTACCTGGCAGGACATTTCTATCTGTAGTCCTACAACCAAACAATATTGGGCACTCTGGGATTCACTTCTTTTTCGAAACGGCGTCTTATACCGGAAATTCGAATCGGATGATGGGAAGGCGTTCCGATGGCAACTTATACTTCCAAGATCCCGCATTCCTGATGTCCTTAAAGAGTTACATAGCACCCCTACTGGAGGTCGCTTTGGAATAACGAAGACCTTGCAGAGAGTTCGTGAGCGCTTTTACTGGAATAATGCAAAGGATGACGTGCAAAAGTGGTGCCGATCTTGCGATGCCTGTGCAGGTCGGAAAGGACCGAGGAGACGCAGCCAAGGCAAGCTGCAACGTTACAACGTAGGGGCGCCTTTTGAACGTATCGCCTTTGACATCCTGGGACCTCTGCCACGAACTGCTGATGGCAACAAATACATACTCGTTGTCATTGATTACTTCACCAAGTGGCCTGAAGCTTATCCTATTCCTGATCAAGAGGCTGTCACAGAAACTGAGGTAATGATACAGCACTGGATTTCCAGGTTCGGAGTGCCTCTTCAGTTACATTCCGATCAGGGAAGGAATTTTGCCTCGGCAGTAATCAAAGAACTATGCAAACTACTCGGCATTGACAAAACTCAAACGACGCCATTGCATCCCCAGTCGGACGGCATGGTAGAGAGGTTCAATCGAACCATCCTTAATAACCTCTCATTAGTGGTTTCCAGAAACCAACAGGACTGGGACAAGAAATTACCACTCTTTTTACTGGCTTACCGCAGTGCTGTCCACGAGACTACCGGCTATTCTCCATCACAGATGCTCTTCGGTCGTGACCTTCGTCTGCCTTGTGATCTATTGTTTGGCCGCCCTCCAGATGCTCCTTCATCGTCTGAGGAATATATTCAAGATCTCCAGGCCCGGTTGGAAGTGATGCACAATTTTGCACGAGAACGAGTCAACCTGGCGACGGTGAAGATGAAGACCCGCTACAACACAAGAGCTACTGAACATCAGTTCCACGAAGGAGACAAGGTGTGGTTGTGGAATCCGACTCGAAGGAAAGGACTTTGTCCGAAATTACAGTCACCTTGGGATGGCCCGTATACAGTCCTAAAAAGGCTGAATGACGTCGTGGTTCGGATTCGTAAGTCTTCGAACTCTAAACCTAAAGTCGTTCATTACGACAGGTTAGCTCATTACTATGGCCATAGTACGTAATGTAAATAATTGTAAATAGTATCAGACCATGGTCCTTTTTGTTTATAAATGTGTATTTGATTTGATTTGTATTTTACTTTCTGGATCCATAGCCGAAAACAGAAATTTCCGCTACGGCATCATAGAATATCCCAATAACTGTAATAGCCCAAAAGGAGTACTAGTAGCCTCAACACTCGTCGACCTATCCAGAACGGTTATCCCGGTGAGAGTCGCCAATGTAACTGAGAAGGGGAGAATTATTAAGAAAGGTGAAGTGGTTGCAGCATGTACTCCAGTAACCACCGTTGAAAGAAAGAGTAACATCCAAGAATCCGTGTCCTCAGAGAGAATTACATCGGAGTTATTGCAGAATGCGTAATTAAACGATAAAGAGAGGAATGCTGCCGATCGCGTCATTAAAGATCTTCAAGTTGTTTTCTCACGCTCGTCTTCTGACGTGGGTCGAACTAGTTTGACACAACATAGAATAGATACCGGCGATCATCCCCCGATCAAGCAACATCCAAGACGTCTACCGTTTGCTAAACAGGAAGAGGTGCGAACGCTGTTAAAAGATATGGAAGAAAGCGATGTCATCGAGCCTTCAGTAAGTCCATGGGCATCTCCCATCGTCCTAGTCAGAAAGAAAGACAGCTCAACAAGATTTTGCGTCGACTATCGCCGGTTGAATGAGGTTACGAAGAAAGACAGTTACCCTCTTCCTAGATTTGACGACATTCTAGACACTCTTTCTGGCAGCAAGTGGTTCTCAACACTTGATTTAAAGAGTGGGTATTGGCAGGTACAAATACAGCCTGAATTTGATTTGCATTTAGTATTTGATTTGTATTTAGTATTTGATTTGTATTTAGTATTTGTTTTGTATTTAGTATTTGATAGCATTTGATTTGTTTAAGTTAGTTATTGCATTTATTGTTTATATTGTTTGATATTGTAATGTAACGTTTATGCCACAGTTGTAAGTTTAGCTTCCTGTCCAGGGATTGTACTGCCCGGGACATGCAGTCCTTGGGAAGGGGGCAGTGTTACGAATTTGGTATTTAAAAAGCTAATGTTAGTTCAATTATAAATTAAATGGTTTTATTTCTCGCGCAGTGCAGCGCGTGACGAATATTAAAAGAAAGCTAAGCCGGAAAAATTAAAAATACAAGAGCGCGTGCATTAAATAAATAAATATCTCTTTTTGATTTCGAGAAAGTACTGGAAAATTCTAGCGCGTGATTTTAAAATCTTATAAAAGGAGGAAAACATCTCAGTTTGGAGTAGTTGCTTAGTTTGTTGTTGTTTAGAAAACTGCCGTTGTTGATTATAGCGAATTCGTGGATTAGCGTTCTTTAGCTGTTTTGAATTACGTTCTATTGTACATTTAAGTAGTTAAAAGATAACTACTGTGAGATATTGTGATACTGCATGATAATTTGAGAAAATTTAAGCATTTCTGTTGTGATAATAATAAATTTTTGTTCATTTTTCATCGGACTTGTGCATTCATTTCATAACGAACCCGTACGCACGCAACAATATCATCTATAATTTAAAAAATAGCCTTTCATATAGTATTAATAAATATTTATTACGCATCATTGAGGGAAAAATGTCATATAATTAATTCTCCGTAAAATTTTACTTGAAGTTTAAGGTTAAAAATAGCTGTGGCAATTCAGTGTAACAAAAATCCATAGACCACATTTGGCGTTATTATCGCTCAAAAAAAAGGTGCCAAATTTCAAAACGCGAAATTATGTAAATTCGTGTATATCTTAGAAAATTTTGAGTAAAAAAGTCTAATTTTTTGCAGATATGCTTAAAAATACACCTACTTTAATATGATGGTAAAAATTTTATAGGTTATAATTCAAAATTTTTTTCGAAAAATCTATAGAAATTATTTAAAAATAAAAATTTAAAAAATAAAACGCAAAAAATGGGTAAATTTTATTTGGAATGAACCCAAATTTCGAAATGTGAGAGAAAAAATAAAAAAAGTTTAATAAAAAAAGAGATATTAATAAATATTTGCCAAATTCAATTAACATTGAGGAGCTAAAATTTTGAGAGCTAATATTTTAAAACCTATTCGTACGATTTTTACAAAACTTGGTATTCTGGCATAATTTGAGTCGTAGAATCGAAATATGTAAAAAAATTGGTATGTTATTTCAGAAAAAAATCAGATTTTGTGTCAAAATACCTATGTTAGAATAGTACTATATATAAATCTAATATATATCCTAAGTCGCGCTTTCGAGACATGAAAAAAGTAGTTTGAATTTTGTCAATCGCCCCAGTAGAACGGGAGATATAGCACTGTCCCATTTTTTTTTTTTTTTTTTTTTTTTTTTTTTTTTTGAGCAGTGTACATTTCACAACAGCAAAAACCTATTGCCTCTAAACTGGCGCCCGAACTAAAAGGCTTTGTATAATAATTGGGTAGCTTCTTCGAAAGGTTTGTGATGTCCTCTGTGGAGCAGTTGGAAATATATTTCATATATCAAAACAGTAAAAACCTATTGACTCTAACACTGGCGCCCGAACTAAAAGGTTGTGGATACAATTGGGCTAATACCTTCAACAGAAAAGCCTCTGTGGTGTCCTCCCTGGAGCAGTTGGAACTACATTTCAGAACAGCAAAAACCTATTGCCTCTAACACTGGCGCCCGAACTAAAAGGGTTTGTATAATAATTGGGTAACTTCTTCGAAAGGTTTGTGATGTCCTCTGTGGAGCAGTTGGAAATACATTTCACATATCAAAACAGTAAAAACCTATTGACACTAACACTGGCGCCCGAACTAAAACGTTGTGGATATAATTGGGCTAATACCTACAAAGGAAAAGCCTCTGTGGTGTCCTCCCTGGATCAGTTGGAACTACATTTCAGAAGAGCAAAAACCTATTGCCTCTAATATTGGCGCCCGAACTAAAAGGGTTTGTATAATAATTGGGTAGCTTCTTCGAAAGGTTTGTGATGTCCTCTGTGGAGCAGTTGGAACTAAATTTCATATATCAGAACAGGAAAAACCTATTGACTCTAAAAGTGGAGCTCGAACTAAAAGGTTGTGGATAATAATTAGGCGGAAAAGGTTGTGTTTTGTCCTCCCTGGAGCAAATGGAACTACATTTCAGAACAGCAAACAAACCTATTGACTCTAACAATGGCGTCCGAACGAAAAGGTGTGGATAATAATTGGGCTACTACCTTCGAGGGAAAAGCTTCTGTGATATCCTCTCCGGAGGAGTTGGAACCTTTTTGTTCTAATTTGTTTAGTAAGTTGAATTGTTTCTTTGGGCATTATTTTTAACATACATCATAATCGGATTCCTTCTAAATTAAACTCATTGACGCAACAGCCCTAGTGGGCGACGGCCTTCAGTGCCCCCAAACCTGGTTTCTTGAATTTGGGCCCCAGACGGCATCAGCATATGACCTGGGCAATTGGTCAGCTTGTCGTAGGACCTCCAATGTTTAGTCCCCAAGCGAACTTGGAACTCATTTTATGGACCCACTCAAGGAATGAAAGGCCGGGTCAAAATTGCTCAGAGCGGGGATCGAACCCCGGACCTGTAGTACAGCTGCGCGACGAGTTAGCCACTTCGCCATCGGGCGACTCGCAGTCCATCTAAGAAGGATCAAAATTAAAGTTGTTAAGGGATTTGAAATTAAATACAACATTAAGACTTAGTGTGTATATGTAAATGTAAATAATTTATGGTAATAATACAAACATTTAATGGTATATATGTTATGAATTATTTCACGTCTCTGACAGTAGTATCAGAATAAGCACACGAAATTCATCGTGGCAAGGAGTGCAAGATTGTGATTGCCGTTGGCAACAGCCTCGAACACCCTTCAGGTTACAGTACGACTGTGCTCAGTTCCGCCCCCAATTTTAATGGACAGCATCCAGTGGGGACGCGTCCGAGGATATTCCACGCCTCTTCCCCTACCACCAACCACTCGAGAGGACATTTGGCTCTGCGCATATTTAAAGTGCCCTCATGCCGCACAGATACTATAAATTTACAAACATCCTTGCCTTTTCCGGGATTCGGACCTTCGCTAACGACTGCCCGGTTGGGCAACTAGTAAATATCGCCTCGAGTTTGTTTCTTAAAATTTTAAATCAAGAAATCTTGGGCTAAATTGATTACACTTTACCTGGTGTAAAGTGTCCTGTTTTGTAATAATTTTTATCGATATTCGCGCGATTCATCTAGGCCATACAAACGAACAAAACGTGCAAGGCACGGTATATATATCATAAATGATAATCGTGTGTTGGGTTCGAATTACATCATTTTATAACCGTGTGCACGCATTCTTACTTGACATGGCCTCTAGAAATTAAATATATGTAAACTCGGCGTCTAAGGGATTTCTACGCTGACGACACTCATTTAGGTGACTTGGTATTTATTTAGTTATTGATGGAGATACAGTGATGAGTATTAACAAATGAAAAAAGAGTTATAATTGAGAAGTTAACAGCTTCGCCATCTATTAATACGTCTTAGTCGAAAACATGACTCTTCTCTTTCGCTTCCATCGTCCATCCTTCGTCTCACTGCAATGCCGTTAGTTGTGTTGAGCTGTCGCACTCCTGCTACTCACATATATAATTTCTGTATGATGTTAAACTAGAATACAAAAGTCCCTATTTATCTTTATTAACGCCTAACGCAAATTTTAGCAAATCTCAAAGTTTTATGAGTACTCTTCTCTTATCGTGACCGGATTCAGAAATGTATGAATTTATGCATGTGTTCATGAATGCATGTATAAATGGATGTACGTGTTCGTGTATATATGGAAGCACGAATGTATGTTGTGTACACATATAGCACATATATGTACCTATTTAAACACACACTGACATACATGCACACATTTCTGAATCTGATCCGGATAACAGAACAGTACCGTTTTATGGTTACACTCATTTTCGAGAAAGTACCAACACGACATGTGGGAAATCGGCAAATGAGAAAAGTGACTCGAAAGTCTCTTTTGTTATTATAAACGAAAATAAAATTCTAAATTTTTAACATACTAATTTTGTGTCTTGTATTCTATGGCTCTGGTGTCCCATTTCTTAACTGCAGCATTTCTAGATTACTAAGCCCTTGGGATTTGAATATGTGTACCTTGTCGTAACCACCGATGTGAAGGTTTGCCGAATCCCAGGTATACACATTTTGTTGACACTCTCGTAAGGTTAGATCCAAATTGCTCTGTTTACTTATTTACAATCAAGGCAAACAACGTCACGATCGAGGAAACAGTTTATTGCGTAAGAATTAGCTGCACAATATTTGAATACAAAAATATAACCTTAAATAATATGCAAAAGCAGATGCTCATCATTCTTACTCAATCTTAAAAGATTTGCATGAAATACTAGAATGCAGATTATAAATAGATGTCACATTGGAAGCCTCTAACTGTGCCTCCAATCTGTGAATGTCAAGTAGGAAGTACATGGTGAATCCAAAGGCTCAAGAGTCGGTTGGGTTTATCGAATAATAACGGTAAAGTACTCGACGGCTATCTGCTTAAGGGGAAGGATGCTTTCCTGGAAGACTTTCTGAGGGACACCCGTTATGCGTGGAAACCCGTATGCCCGTTATACGTGGGAAAACCACGAAAATGGCCATGCGCTGTTCGCGGGATTCGAACCTCGGACCTAACTAGCAGTATTCAGTATCTTCAACTCTCGACCGTTGGATGGATTCGATGGATTATTAAATTATGGCAAAGCACACAAAGGCTATCTGCCTAAAGGGATGAAGGCTTCGTGGAGGACTTTCTAAGGGAAACTGGCTCGTATACACGTTACATATGCGGAAAACCACGAAAACGCCCACGCAGCCAGCCCGTTCGCGGGATTCGAACCTCGGACCGAACTACCAGTGTTCAGCGACTTTACCGCTCGGCCGCTGGTGGGCAATCGGATAATATAACTCAGGCCTGTTCAGATGTGAATTTTTTTCTGAAGCAAATCAGAAAAATCATTTCTTTTCCTCAAATTTAACATTAAATAACGCTTTATATTTCACTGTTTTAGACTTGGAAACGCGAACTCGGTATTTTCTCATGAATTATATACCCATATTCAATACTCGGTAAAATTTAAAGCTTGCTATTAATACGGATTGAGTTATTTTTACCAAAATTTAACAAAGTAAATGAAAAAAGTCATCTAAAGAAGCTGACAATCTCAAGACGTGATACCTACTAACAGAAACTAACGCCCTGGCCATTTTCATAAGCACGCTTTAAAAAATTTTTAGATTTTTATATTTTACTAGCTTGTTCTAGTTAAAAATACAATAAAAAGGTAATAAACAATATTTAACATAAAAAATGCAACATAAAAAAACAGTATTTGGTAAAACAAAATTCCAAAACCTTTCAGATTTTATATTACGCCCAAAGAGACTATTTTTAACATTTTGTGAGTTACCTTTATTTATTAAAATATGTTCTTCGCAATTAAAGCATATAAAATTCAATTCAACAGCCATTTCACAAAATATTTTAAAACAGCATATCTTTGGAATTTCCGATACAGTCCCACGCGCTGGAGGTAAACATGTTTTTTTCCATACATTGCTCGCTTTGAAATCGTTGAGTTCGTTAATCAAAAGTTCATTAACGTTTTACAAAATATGAAATAGATAATAAAACAAATTCAAAATTCGGCCTTCCAAGTGTCCATGTTCGGGCGGAAGACTAGTTATTCAAAATTGATGGCTCTTCCTTATTTATTTTTTCTTAACATAATACAGGGCGATAACATCTGGAGGCAACAGTTTAAACAGTTATTCTCTGTTTAGAGTGAAACGCCACAAAATGACGTTTTGAGACTAATTGCCCTTCTGGGCTACCGGCCCTTTGGGCTAACAAAGGAAATTATACCTCATATCTCAAGTTAAATATATTATTTTGAAAGTGTTAGCGGTGGAAATTCGCCAGTACTCTTGTATGTAATGTTTGCTGGTACTATGTTGTGTCTTAGCTGAGAGAATGTAACATGATACAGCTAAAACCTCACTGCAATAACGGTATTTTATCAAGCTAAATAATAATAATAATAATAATACCATATCAACACCAAGTCCTTTATGTTTCATCTCTAGCGGTAAAACTATTTTTTTCTTAGAAACAAAACTTTGGATTCTAAAGTGAAATCCAATGCGAGAGAACTATTACCACAAAAGGCTAATACAGTAACACGCAAAGTGAACATTTATATTTCATAAAATATTTGTGAGTAACTTTTAAATTAATTATTTACATTTGCCGTTACAAGTCAAATAGTAATTGTTTTTGTACACTAGCATGTTCCGCTTTGCCCGTAACGTGTGCAGTAATCATTTACACATACAATTATTTTTCAGCTTCCAAGCAAGTGAAATTTAAAGGAAGAAAAATTTTCTTCGAATAAGCAATTTATTGTTTATACTGTTACGGTGCTGTAGTTTTCATGCGTGTCGTTATATAAATCGAAATATAAATAAAATCTTATGTTCCGAAAACCTCTCCGTTTACAATTATGACGGTTTTCATACCTTAGTCTCGGTTTATATATTCACCGTCCGTCCACTTTCCAGTCAGTAGCGAATTCAAAGTAAGATAGCATTATAAGAAACATGGAAACAGAGAACATTTAATATGTCTGTTATTGCCAGTGCTTTCGGTTTATAAATATAATGTTTAGCGTTAATATTTAAGCTAATTTATACAGTTATTAGATAATTCAAGGATAAAATGATCTACGAAAAATTAAATATGAACACTAACTTCAAAGTTCAACATCACGCAAACAAAACTGAAGATTTTTAGGCTGAAGTGATGTTATCTATCCTATTTCTATGAACACGGTTGTGTAAAACGCATTGTATGTAACGTAACTACAGAGGAAATAAATGCAAATTGAAGAAGTGGTTACCGAAAACATAAAAGGAATATAGGTCAAAGTAAATGTTATCATCAGAGAGAATTTCATAATACCTTATTTATATTAATTAACATTGCTTTTTATTTATTTACAATAGATGTTCTATAGCCACAACTGCATTTTTTAATACTAGTTTCATAAGATCTTTTCATTATTTGAAAATTAGAGTTCTGCGTAAAAGACGTCTTTGACTTCTATTCAAGTAACTGCGCTATTTTCCACTGTTACGAGGAGGATCGCTGAGTGAAAGTGTTCCTTTTGCAAGATTGTTTTCGCGCGCAACGTTACGATTTTCAGATAATTTGACATTCTACAATATGGGCTTTGAAGTCTCGAAATGAACCCATTTCCCAGATCCGCCGCTAATGAGTTTTAATTCCCCGTAAACTAAAGCAGTATTTTCACAGTTCCATACTATTTGGTTTATGTTACAGCAAGTTTCATTAATGTAAAAGGAGGTATGCCTTCCTGGAGGACTTTCTAAGGAACACAGCTCGTACTAATGAAAGCCGCGGAGAAAACCGAGAGAAACGCCACCTGTTCTCCGAAGTTTGTTCCTATATGTAACCACTAATTTTCCCTGATTTTACTCTCCGTCAGCCGGTCAACCTGCATGATACTTGCTAAAACGGGGAAATTTGGTTTGGTTTATGTGATTACGGCAAAGCCTCAAGAGCTATCTGCTTAAGCTATATGCCATCGTGGAGGACCTTATAAAGGAAACTGGCTCCTTACACATGGGAAAACCACGAAAATGACCGTGCAGCCTGCTCGTTCGCGGGATTCGAACCTCGAACCGAACTACCAGTGTTCAGCGACTTTACTACTCGGTGGCTGGTCGGCATCTAAAAACGGGAAGGAGATTCGAAGCCTCTCACCATATGTTTTTCTCTGCCGGAGGCCAACATTAACAGAAACGCTGAACACCCAAGTGTCTCTCAATGAATCAATTTTCCAAATCTACCCACAATGATATTTTGCATTTTCGTAAACTGAAGCAATATTTTTGCAGTTCACTAACTATTGGATTTATGTAAAAACATTAAAAATGAATTTGAAACCACGATGTAACGTAAAAAAATAATTTTAGACTATTATTTTGTTCTACTCTAAGACTTAAAGAATGCTTCCCATTTATAGCGTGTAAAAGCAAATCAAACCTAGGTTCTACGCAATTAATTTTGGAAAGTAATTAATGTAATATAGGAAATCCAAAATGGATATAAGTTAAACAGATTATTAATTTTAAAGCATTTCTTTGAATTTCACTAAAAACTGAAATATCCATTCGTTAATTTTAAATTGTCAAGCAAACAAAATTTTCCCTTTAATAGGACGTGAAACCCTCGAGTAATGTAATCAAAGCTCTTAAATAGTTTAGTGAGATAAAATTTAACTTGGAAGAAATATTCCAGGGAATGGTGTTTTCAATAGCATTCAACGAGTCCGACAATCTAACAAAAGCCTTAATTAGCAAGAGCTGCAAAGCGATTTAAAACATTACTCGTTCAATTCGAATTACGAATTGGAGTAACATATTTATTATATGCGAAGTAAAAGTTATTTTTCATGATAAAGCATAGATTTGTTTGGCAATTTTCGCTGAAATGAAAAATACATAATAACGTCTAAATTACTAAAATTATTGTTGCATGTATTGCATACGAGATTATTTGTAAAATGTCAAGTTTCTATGAACCAGCGAGACATCAACAACGGGATGTCACACGGTGTCTCTAACAGAAAACAGCATAGCGTAATGGATACAGACATAGATGGTTTGCTTCGATTTATTGAGATTACGACAAAGCACACTAGGGCTATCTGCCTAAGAGAAAGGATGCCTTCGTGGAGGGCTTTCTAAGAGAAACTGGCTGGTATACACGTAACACATGGACAAAAACACAAAAAGGACTACGCAGCTAGCGCGTTCGCAGAATTCGAACCTCGAACCGAACTACCAGTGTTCGACGAATTTACAGCTCGGCCGCTGGTGGGCCTGTTACTTACGTAGAACAGAAACATATATTTCTAAATAACAGAAAACCAAAGAGTCATTATCTGTAACAGCAATTCTGTATTAGATGTAATGCAAACTGTGACAGCTAAAAGAATTTTGTCAACATAATATTGAATTATTGTTATTCCAAGTATATCGGCAAACTAAAACCACTGCGATGGTGACTATGGCTCAGACTATCCTAAGTAAAATAATAAAAAAACGGACTTTATTCTTCGAGCTTTAACTCAAAAAGTTTACGCTTATATAATGTCCTGAAATTTTACTGTAAAAGGAGAACACAAAGTTCCATCTACTACCATCGCATGGGACAACCATTTTCTGATTTCAAAAGCATGCGCTCATATGTCAATGAATAGCCTCAAGACAAAATACGTGAAATAAAATGAAAATTCGAAGTTCTTGTATACGCACACATTCAACTCTCAACAATGTGAAAATATGCAAATTCCGTTTATAATTTGTACAACAGTATTTCTTATATTTCAGTTACTCAACACTCACCACCGAAGACGGATTGCATTTAGCAACAATTTGTTGATATTTTCTTAAAACACATTACCTAAAATAGACTTTAGTATTTATGGCCTGACAAAAAAGCACACAAAGATTTTCTCATCGTAGAAGTTCTGATATTTCCTACATTATTTAACAACTAGTACAGAAATCCAATAATTAGTACATTTTCCCTCTTTCCTCTCGATAAGTCCTGCATATTTCTATAATTTTCTTTGACATGCTTTTTGTTGATCATTTTCGCAATATTGATATACCATCTGGGAGAAAGACGATTATTTTAAAGCCTTTTCCAGTTATTCTGCTTCAAAAGCACATAGAATCAGTTGGGATAACAGTCTCCCAAACAATTCTAAATGCTCTCACTAATAAGCATATTCTAAAGAAGAACCATAGTAGAGCTACAGGAAAAGGCTGCCTGATTCGTTTTGGGTGGTTTCATGTACCGACTGATTATTTTTTGGCGGTTTCACACACTGCCTGATTCGTTTTTGGTGGTTCAACATCGACTGTTAGTATCGTGTGAACTTTCTCTCCATAGAAAGCGAATAAAGGAAAGGACATAGTACAGCAACCTTCTCATGAACATATTAATTAACTGCAAAACAACTGACCGGAAAATGTGGTCTTGATAGTAAATGCGGTACTTTTCCGTTTTGCCGGCGCATGCGATAAAGTCGCCAATAGTGGTACGACGGATGCCAAACGGAATATCCTCTCTGGTAACCTATTACGTCTCATTTTCAAAACAAATCGCAGATATTGTTTTATCAGATTCATTGTTTCTTTGGTACTTACGTAATATCGCAACCAGGTTGACGCGATTTGTAAGTTTGAGTAAAAAATATGAATAGAAAGAAAATGTACATTTATTAATTACAGATAATTTTTAATACAGTCTTTTATATTATTTTGTTTTAAAATATAAAATAGCAATTAAACCCTTCTGGTTTCGAATTTGAATAAGTTGCAGAATTATTTTTTCGGCGGAAATCTTTTGGCTATTGCTTTTAGCACTGATTGAAAACCGTCTTCGCCATTAACAGCTTGAGGTTGGCGCCATATAAATTCGATAAGGTATGAGTCAAGATGAGGACGGGCTGTTCCTCTCTGTTTCTTGTTGCGCCATTTGGCTGAACCCCACATGCGCTCTACATGTTGTGTGTGAACGCCCGTGTTGGGATCCACAAAGTTATATTTGTGATTAACAGTTCCATGCAGAAATCCAGCATTTTCGAACTCACTTGTATTGTATCCTTTCCAGCAATCCGAATAAATGATGCTTCCTTCCTTGATATTTTCGCAATTTTTTTCCATGAGGGTAACGGAGCTTCTGTTAGGTACAGTAACCAAAAAAGTCCAAATACCCATAGTTAAAGTATTTCAGGGCATTCAATCTAACCAGTAAGAAAAATAATTTCTTTACGAAAAACTACGTATAACACGTAGGGTCGCCAAATTTGGCGATTTATACGAATT
The DNA here is from genome assembly GCF_044657685.1 of Stegodyphus dumicola. Lineage (NCBI taxonomy): Eukaryota > Metazoa > Arthropoda > Arachnida > Araneae > Eresidae > Stegodyphus > Stegodyphus dumicola. Next base: position 286,483,905 of record NC_140769.1, on the reverse strand, counting down.
TTGGCCTGGTTGCGTTAATACGTAAGTATCGTTTCGGTAAATACTGGGGTGAAATTACATAGAATTTTTACCAGATAGCTCAATTTTATGCCCTAAGGCCATTCACACCTGGAAAACGGAAAAGCAACGTTTTATCTAAGGAGCATGAATAATAACATAAAACAAATATCCTAAATGCGTCATTTTTAGATTTTATGTGATAATAAATTTCTTCGATAAGGTCATCCATAAAAGCAAATATTATGTGCACACTGAAACGATATTCCGATATCTGAAGCAAATTAAGGATTTCTTAATTCTGGCAAAATTTGTATGTGAAAAACGAAAATAGAATAATAGGTTCTTTGTACATAAAATTATAGAGAATTTTTACCAGATAACTCAATTTTATGCTCTAAGGCCCTTCGCAGTAATTAAGTCAATTAGGATGCAATCACATCGCTCACCCGAAGGCGAAAATATAGAAAAGGCAAAGTCAAGAGTTAAATTCCCCCATTCTAATGAGAATGCACCAGCGAAGTTAAGCACTGAGGCGATTTTACATAACTTCTGAGTAATCTATTAATACGAATGGAAATAATTCTTGGATTTTAAACTTCTATTCCAAATGAAGATTTAACTTGAAATTAATGTAGGTAATTTTAGAATTAGTTTTTTGGAGCGTAGTTTACGTGAGATCATAGTAGTTTACGTGAGCCGGTTCATATCACTTGGGGTCCCGTGATATGAACCGGTGAATCAGAATGTTCCATAAGTAAATTCATGTAAGCATAGTAAATTCTTAATGTCTTTTTACAAATTTATTGTCTTTATTTATTGGCTTTTTATAAAATTTTAAACGATATTAAAATGTTCATGCTTTCAAAATAAAAAATTCTTAGAATTAACGTTTGTTAAAATTTTTTATTTGTATACTGTATGTTGTCACCAATAAAGTCTGCTTGGCAACATTTGAGTTGGCGAAACGGAAAAGTACCGTAAATGCCAATGTTTAACGTAAACCTATTGTCCAAAACTTTGCATACCCAGCTCAAGTAGCGACAATCTCCTCTGCGTAATATCGTAGTATACGGTACGGCCCTGGCGCGATTTTGAAAATTGTTGCAAACACCAACATTAACTGGTTTACTGCTCAGGGTAAGTACCACGTTTCTGCTCATCACAATGTTGCCAAAAGGTACATTATAATGAGCCAAAAGGTGCATCATTATTAAAACTACGGCAAATCCCGTGTGTACCGTATACTAGAATACACTCTCCCATTTTTTCAGCACAGTTCAAACCTAAACGGAGCAGCAGTATCAGGAGCTAGATTCTGTCCAAAGCAGGCGTAGAGGCTCTATGAGACTTTGGCTTTGTTCCAGAGTAACCGAACGGCTATAAACATAAAACTAAACTCAACTTATAACCCATGTCGCCGATACTGGTAAAACAATCAAAGAACTAAATAAACTTAATTCTTAACCAAATATTAAAATACTGGGTAGCTTGCCCTTAAATCGTTCTCCGAGGTAGATTCTTTGGCCTCGCCATCAGTATCACTTTGACTTTTATTCTAAATAAATTCAACATAACATTTACAATAAAATACGATACAACTAAATATTTTGACTTCACAATTTTGTGAGTCGAGATTTCCACCTTTCTAAAATACTGAATTACCAATTTGACATGACTTATAACATAAATTCACAATTACGAAACTCATTATTGCTTATTATACAATTTTTCTAACTAAATTACATAAATAGTCACAAATATACGAGTCAACTTCGTTACAATTTTTGAAATTTACTACATAATCTACTTCAGAATATTCATATCCAATTAGATTATTTACAATTTTTATAATTTCTAACTCGGGTTGTTTACGTAAATAAATTATTATTAAGATACAACAACACACCGAACAAGTATTGATTTTGAAGTCAAACAACAAAAATCAGCATTAATTTTTCAAATTTTCACAGGACTAGTTTCAATGCTTTAACCGAAACCATCAACCTCTATAAACACTTTATATTTTTTGAAGTATTTAAAAAATATTCTCCTGTAATAGAGATTGTCTGTTTGCATTCACAGAAATAGTGTGTAAAGTCTGCATTTTGTGCTTCACAATCACATTTACATTTTAGTTTGTCCGTGATTTAGTGCTTGATTTATTCTTTTGTCACTAGAGAGCCTTTTTGTCTTAACTTTAGGAAAAATTTTAAATAATTTTCTTCCAATGTTATTATTCAATCAGTCTTGCCATTTTTTCATGAATTCTTTTTGCAATAATGTTTTTCACGTATTCTATTGAGAGGGTTAAACAAATATGTATGTTATCGCTCTTACTTGCTTCCTTCGCAGTGTTGTCTGCAGCTTCATTCCCAACACTCTTCTGCAACCTTTAACCCAATTTATTTTCAAGTTATGCTTTTCTATATTTTCTACAGTTTTATTTCTGGTAGTGTTTGATTTATAAACGGCTATAAAGTGGTCTTGCTCTCGAGTAGCCGAGAGAGGTCGAATGATAGTATCCATTACATAAGGAAATCAGAACTTGCACTTGGATAAGTCGAGCTTCTGCTAAGATGTTGTTTTCTTAACGGTCGTGTAGTGCGTTACGTTTTTGCAATCAAGTTGATTGCAGCAGGAAACCGAATTTTAACAGAAGCTTTTGCGTTTATTAGAAATTAAAGATTCAGAGTGGAATCCCAAAATTTAAACAATAAAAACTATACGTTAAATAAGATTCAAGTCTAAAATTAATAGGTACGACAACGGATTATCATTTGACTATCATACGTGGTAGTCACCTGAAAGCAGAACCTGAAAGACAAAGTAGTCTTTATAGGAAAGGAAAACCACATTAACCCATCATCCTTCATTTATATGCAAGAGTGCAATGTCCTATTTATAGAAAAGGATCTCTATGGCTAATCTTTGGAATATGGTAACAGGTAGTTTGGCGACATTTTGGTAAGGCGATAAAGCTAGGACTTTAGCAATAATCTGAGAAGTACACAGTTCCAGTCACATATTATTTTGTGGCGACTTTTATAATAGATAATTTAGAGGGAAAAGAAAATTGCCATAATGGTTAATCTTTGGATTATGGTAACTTGGCGATTTTTTGGCGACCAACCCTGCTACAGCAACCTGCTAGTTTTGTTTTGGACGCCATTTTGTTTTCACGAAGTAAAGGCATTTTTTTTTTTTATTCAACATTTTTTCCAACAATCTGCTAGCCGAATTACGCTTATAATAGAACTTTTATGGAACAAAAATGCTTAATTATGGCGAAGATTAGGTGCGAAATTGGGAGAAAGTGCAGAATCGCAAACTGCTTGCCGCGTTTTTAAGAATTGCACATACACGGTATCATCCATGTACACGTCGACCTATTGTCACTTAAAAAACATCCCAGAATTGCACAAAAATGGCATTGCGCACACTCTTGACTTTATCCTTGTACACTGCTAAAGTCCTAGCTAGTAACCTTTATCGCCTTACCAAAATGTCCCCAAAGTATATGTTACCATATTCCAAAGATTAGCCGAATCGTCATCAGTATTACAGTTATGAACAACACTGTTATCGGTAGAATTATTAACGTTTAAACTTAGATCACTATTACTAGACGCAGGATTATTTCCAAGAATAAGAAAACTAATAACATTGTTGACAACATCACATCTATTCGATAAATCAAGGTTACTTATAGACTTTAAGTGCCCAAGCAGTTTTATTAGGTTTTTTTTATTATTATTTTTATTTTTACCATTGTCAGATATTTCAGATTTACTAGTACAACCATTTCTTTTACTTTTAGAATCACTATTACCTAAAACAAAGGAATTTGGCTCAGGGCCTACGTTGGCGGTACCATCATTACATTTGTACATCATTACCTTTAACAAAATTTGAAGAATGCGAGGTAGAATTTTCACTTACCTTCTGAAACCTCCCTCTGCTTGGTTAGCATTCGGACTGCAGACATATAATCATCAGTAGAAATGCCAATAACCCATTGTCCCGCAGTTAATTCTTGGTGCGTGCAACACGTTTCATGCTCAATAAATGAAAGTCTTCTTCACACGCACCAATCTCCAGGTTCACAAATCTTGAGTTGAATGTTCGTTACCCAGAGAACGTCCATGTCCGTCCGTTAGAAGTGACGGGCGCTAAATACCGATTCAAATCTGAGTTATCCATCAAGGCTGACGCCGAAGTTCCAAAAACATCACGGGACAGAGTCGGGAAATCTTCGGCTTCCGAGAAACTATGCACGTGTATCATAAAAACCACTCTACCCAGCAGAGTACAGAAATCTCTTTGGATCTTGGATCATATCTTTACTGCTGGCTTTAGCTACTAGGAGCTCTTACCAGTATATTATCATTTTACCATAGGCCATAAAGTTAAAAATTTAAGAGGTGTATTTAAAAATACACCGCGCCCGAAGGCGAGATCAATAAATGAGAGAACTCATAAAATAAGTTTCGCTAAATTGCATATCATGGCATAGCATGGGTGATTATATAAATGGTCGCGAGAAGCGAAATGAAAGTCTAAGCTTCTGGGTGAATCAAGAAGAGCTGAAACACGTGATCAGCGTCCGGCATTTAGATTGGTCGAGGAGTCAGAGTTCGAAAAATGAAGTTTTTTCTAGTTTTTGGAAATAAATAAAGTTCCAACATAGTAAAAGCAACAAGCAAAAGTGAATTTAAGAGTCCTATGTCTTTTGAAACACTTGAAAATCTTCTAAACTTGCGATATAATCATTAAATGAATAGGAAATTGTAAAAGACGAAAATGAGGTCATCTAGCTCACTAGGGCTAATGAGTGAGAGTAAGCACTTGGTGTTACCACGAACTTTGATTTTAAAACACATGATACGAAATAGTAAAAATAAAAAGTAAAAGTAAAAATCTTGCTTAAATAAGTAGAAAAAGGAAGAATTCATAGATGAAAAATAAAGTCCTAACTTTGCAAAGTTCATCTTTCTTGAATAGTAACAGAAATCTCGCACCAACACAGTAGACGTCTAACACACAACGCCCTTCGGTGCTCGGTGTTGCCAGCCCGTTCGCTGGATTCGAGCCTTGAACCCAACTACCGGTGTTCATGGTTCATGTTCTGCTGACTATATTTAGAAATTTCCTGCTTCGTTTACAAAACTTATAAAACATGTAGTATTTTCCCGTCTTCTGTCCCCTGTTCCGAATTGCGAGACTTATTTAGCCTTCGAGGAATGTATAAAAATTAAAATTCAATTTCGTACTTTGTGATTAGCTTCAAACCACTGCAGTAGGGTAACCAACGTGTTGGCGACTGATTTTTTGCCATGATAATCAGGAAAATGAACTGCTAACTCAAATAACTTAGCACAAATACGCTAACAATCCAAAGGCGAGGAAGCGCTTAACAGTGAGTGATATGAACAAATTAATTATAAAAAAAATAATAAGAAACTGCAATTAAAAAAATCTGAAAAATTTCAGATTTTTAATTACGTCCGAAGGGGCTTTCTTTTTACATTTTGTTTCTTACCTTTATTTATTAAATATTACGTTCTTCGCAGTCTAAAATTTAGTTCAAGAGCAATATCGCAAAATACTTTTAAATTGAGCCTACCTTTATAATTTCCGATACAAAGTCTCGCGCGCTGGAGATAAAAATGTTTTTTCTGTACCACGTTGCCATGACTCGCTTTGAAAAGCTTCAGTTTGTTAAATAAAAAATTCGTCAAAGTTTTACAAAATATGAAATCGATAATAAAACAAATTTCAAATTCCAAATTTAGGCTTCTACATGCCCATGTCCGGGTGGAAACGTACTTTCTTCAAAAACGTACTTTCTCTAGGTACCCTTGTGTTTTCACAGTGCAAGAAATATACATACATTTATGTAGATTTTTCATTATTTAATTTCTTCAAATATAATGCAGGACTCTAACATTCGATGGCAACAGTTTGAAAAGTAAAACGGACATTTATAGTGAACCAATGCAAAATCCCAAAACGAAAACAATAATCCTTCAGGGGTCAAAGCCCCTTTGGACTAATAAACAAATAAAAAAAATGTGAAAGAGTTCAGATTTTACATTACGCCCAAAGGAACTTTTATTAATCATTTTGCGTTACATTTAATTATGAATTATCACGTTCTTTAGACTTAAACCATAAAACTAAATTCAACGGCAATATCGCAAACTAATTTTAAAATGAGCATATATTTAGAATTTCCGATACACAGTCTCGCGAGCTGGAGATAAAAAGGTCTTTTTTTTTCCGTGCATTGCTCGATTTGAAATCGTTGAGTTCGTTAATCAAAAATTCGTTGAAATGTTACTGTAGCGCCTGGTCCTCCGAAACTGTAAAGTACCGCCCTCTAGGCGGAAAAGCGGTGAGTTGGAGACTGGCTTTCGGTGAGAGAGGCCGGATGCTCAGTATACTCAGTGTGGTAATTTTATAAATTTAACAATCCTGCTATCTTATATATTTCTATTCGTACAAAGTGTATATAGTTTACGTTGATGGTGTGAATAAATTAAAAGATAAATCTGAGTCTATTAATTATGGCACCGGACACGGCTGGATCTTACAGTTACAAAATATGAAATCGTTAATAAAACAAATTGCACATTCCAAATTAGGGCTTCCAGATGCCCATATTTGGTGGAAGATTACGTTTTTCAAAATTGAATGGCTCTAGGTACCGTTGTTTTATCGCAATGCGAGAAACATATATATATTTATGCAGATACTTCATTATTTAATTTATTTAAGTATAATACAAGGCTCTAATATTTGGCTGCAACTATCTAAAATGCGAACCGACATTTCAACGCAAAATGCCAAAACGAAATTAATAGTCCTTCTGAGCAAATTACCCCTTTGAATTAAAAAAAAACCGTAACTATTAAAAGAAAAATTATTGTCTAAACAGTGGATAACTAGTAATATTGTTTTAAAATTTTTGCCAAAACTGAGATATGTAATTAAAATGTCTAAGAATTGAATTATAGTCCATATCTTACGAAACCGATGGAGGCTGAATTTGTGATGACGTCAAGGTCATGTGAACATACATAACTATGACGTCACAAAAATTACGTAATCTCTAATGTCATGCGCTACCTTTTTTCTAATTTTTGATTCTGCTTCTGCTACATTAGTTGAAAACTCTCTGACAACGCTGAACTCATGGATAATCTTTAATCCTTTTTAGGGTCAAAGTGAGTTTGCTTTTGCCCAGTACCGGCTAATTTTACTTTGATTACAATGGTAATTGCATAATCGAAACGCAGAATATAATCTGTTTACGCATATCGACAGATTTCCATGTTTTATAAGGACTTCCACAGAAGAATATAAAAACTTAGGACTTCAAGATTTTGTAGCATCTGTTTCTTGCAGACGAGAAAACCCATAAAAACTAACTATCAGCTCATTCGCCAGGTTTTGAAACGAGGTCTAACTATCAGTATTAATTTCTCTTAGGTCATCTGCCACTACGGGGTCGCTTGGAGTCCGAAGAGAAATGTTTCCGATCCTGTAAGAAAACTGGTTATTTTTTCATATTTTTTAAAAAAAATTAATGGTTTTAAAAGCAAAATCTGGCAGGCTATGTGTGAAAACTGCAGTTTTTAAATGATTCTAAGAATAGCGTAACAATTCGTAGCTAAAATGAAATATTCCTACAACAAGCAGCCGAGCGGTAAAATGGCTGAACACTGGTAGTTCCGACCTGGGTTCGATTCTAGGGTAAAGAGCTGGCTGCATGCGTGTTTTCGTCGTTTTCCCCATTGCAACGTGTATACGAGCCAATTTCCCTTAGAAAGTCTTCCACGAAGGCATCGCTCCCCTTAAGCAGATAGCCTAAGGAACTGTGCTTTGCCAGAATAATAACTAAAATAAGTAAACGTACAGAAAATAAGCGCTTGCAGAATTATTGTAACAAATCATCTGCAACCCTGGCAAAATTCATGTTTATATGTGGAGTGTAGCATATCTGTGCCACTCGTGTTCACTACATTAAAACATAGCTCATATTTAGTGTACAGTGGAAGTTTCAAATTTCCTACAAATGCGGAACAGGAAATGACAGACCACCGCCGATTTGTTTTTCGGTTCTTTGCCGACTGAATAGTTGACTAAACGGCTTTAAGTAACTCCTACCAGTTGAACGAGCGGTTAAGGCCGCTGAACACTGGTGATTAGCTCTAGATTCAAATTTCAGCGAACGAGCTGACTGCTTGAGCGTTTTGTAATTTTTATGTTGTATCACAAGAGTACAAGCTATTTCCTATAAACTGCCTCCTCGAATACCTTCCTTTCCATAGAGAAACAGTCATATTATCGAATTTTATGGTTTAACAGCCTATTATCGAATTTATGGAATTTTATGGCGCCATTGAATCGAATTTTATGGTTTAACTGCGAAGATCATGATATTTAATAAATAAAGGTAACCGAAAAAACGTTAAATAAAGCCCCTTTAGGCTTAATATGAAATCTTAAAACTTCCAGACTTTTTACTTCCTTGTACGAAGTAAAAAGGAAGTATTGTAATCGCGAAAATTTTCAGGCAGCATATTTCAGCGAAAATATCCATTTGACCGCTATCGAATACAATTTAACGATATTTTTGCGTGATATCTGTACGTAAGGACAGAATAAGAGACTGTTTTCCTCCAAAAAAGTTATAAAACTGCTTTAAAATGAATTCTGAGGAGAATTTTTCATGGCGTCTGTACGAACGTATGTACCTACGTACGGTACCTCGCATAACTCAAAAACGAGTAGCCTCAGAAGGTTGAAATTTTGTATATAGGACTGCAATAACACGCAGATGTGCACCTCGTATTCTGGTTGCAATCGGTAGGACCAAACGTATATAAATATATTTATATATATATCCGGCTCAGTGATCTCAGTTTCTTTACTCTTATGTGTTTGTAAATTGTACATTTTTGCTTTAAAAATGATTAAATTATGTTGTTCTTATCTTCCGGTTAAGGTTTTTATGCCTTTAGTAAATCTGTCTGCAATATTTTTAGGATTATCAGCAATTTTAAAGTTATTTAAGTGCTCCTAAGCCTAATAATGTTTTTTAATGGCGGCCATTGCTTGTTTACATTTGAAAGAGCACAATAGTGGATTTGTTGCCAATCTAGAGAAACTAAGCTTCGCAATAACAAAGATAACGCCTTCTTTTATTATTGCGAATTAAATCATGCTTAACCCATTCTGGAATTTATTCGAGGAAATAAGTGTTTACTTCGTAATTTTTAATAGAGATATTTTGAGTTTTTATGTAATTTTGCCTTGTCGCGAAGTGAGAACTGAATGATTTGAATGAGAAATACTCAATCGTCTGTGAAAAACTGTTTTGCTTGCTTAATTTCTTTCATACATCGTTCTAGCTTTATTACAGTATTTGAACAGAACATGTGACAACGATTAGATAATTCTTTAAATGATATAAATTTTGTGCATTCTGATTTATAATATGATCGAATTATAATACTGTTAAGTGAACCTAGCGCCACAGTGTCGCTATGGTAAACAAATAGAGTGAATTTTAAAGAATGCATTTATTCTACTGTGGTTTATGCGCTGTCGGCGAAGTAGATTTAATTAAATCCAATAAGTTTAAATGAAATGCAAGAAAAAATGCGTATAATTTAATACCCCGTACAAGGAAGTCACGTGGTGTACACATCAGATTTTTTTTCGTTTCTGTTACTTTCTAATTGTATTTATCTTTAGAGTCTGCTTCAAATTGGGTTCGAAATGTATATTTACTAAATCACCTCACGACGTAGAACCTTTCTTTAGCAATTGAGGTAAAAATTAGAAGATTCGAGACTATTATACTAGTCAAGGTTGAGTTCAAGTTTTATAATAAGACTGTTCTAAATCCTTTCGTGATTGACCAGCGTAAACGTGTTATCAAAAATCCAATTAAATAATTAAACAATTAGTATAATTAAAATCTGAATGATTTCGGGCTTTACCAATCGCCCAAAAGCATTTGGTAAGATTTGTACCCTCTCGTTGAGTTCGCAGTGGCTGCTTTTGCAATCACTCGTGCTATCTTTATTATTAAGAATCATTTTATTCGCTCTTACGCCATATACTATTCAATAGCAAAATTACAAAATATTTAGAAGTAGCGTATCTTTATGCTTCTATGCTGTATTATTATCAAAAGAATATACTGGAATTCCCGATGTAGTGTTAAGTGTTGGCATACGTTTCTTTACTTTTCGGAGTTCCTCATATCGGTGTTCGTTTTTTGTTAGCAAGAAAGCTTACAAAACATTTTTTGTGTTTTTTTATTATTAATGTTTTGTGTGCTAACTTTATTTCTTAGATATCACGTTCTTGGCACTTACGTCACATAAACTTCAATTCATTAAAGTTTTAAAGACAGGAAATTTAAAATTTAAAATTCAAATTTTGGACTTCTAAATGCATATATTCCAGTGGAGCATTACGTTATTCAAAATGTAATGGCTCGCTGTAGGTAGCATCGAATTTTCACAGTGCGAGAAATATACATACCTTGCGTGAAGATTCTTCATTATTTAAACATAATACAGGGCGATAGTATTTGGTGGCAACAATTGGAAGCTTGGATAGCACTGAAATTGCTATTCAAGCTTCCAATTGAAATTGCACTGAATTGCTGAGTAGCTTGAATAAGGCACTGAAATTTAATTTCAGGTGAAATTTCTTCAGCATTATAAATCTGTTAGAATTGACTCCAAAAGGTTAGCCAATCCTTAATGTCACCACTAAACTGTGCACTTTCTGATTTCGAAAATTAAATTTCTTTTTAGATCCAGTGAGAGTAACTCATCTGCTATTGGCGATTTTGCATGGATTCGCGCAATTCAAGTCGTGTTGCCTTCACCTTTTCCCGTTCTTCGTATTCTTTTTGTTTTAGCTTTTCATCACGTTCTTCTTTTTGTCTCCGTTCACTAACAGTCGTTATCAAAAAATCTGTAACGAACTGTGAATTATCCAAATACCGTTTACTCTGAAAAATCAGTTCTTTCAGTTATGTTATTGTGATCGTTTGAAGCAATGTCGCTCCAATTTCTTCGACAACATATGACAAGTCTTTTTTCTTAAATCCTTTTGCTGCCGGAAATATTGTTTCGAATCAGAAGTAATGTCATGATGCCTAATGTCAGAAAATGTAAAGAACAACTGCAAACAAAAAGGTACAAACGCCTTTTAAATCATTCAAATGAACTACAATGAATGAATACGGTAATTTAAAAAAATTAAAAGCTATATATTCAGTTAAAATGCAGCTTTAAATTAGCATCGCTACCAAAAACAACATAAAAATTGGCGGAAAACTCTACGTTCTGAACATTACGCAAAAAGGAAAAAGAATATATTTTTTAACAACAATAATAATTGTTGCCATTGAGCAACAAGAAAAGTAATAACGAACCGTAAGTTTAAAATATTAGATGAAGTAGTAGTTAAGTTTAAATAACGATGTTAATTACTGCACAATCCTTATCAGGCACCTCGAAGTCCGAATTTTGAATTTCGAGCGTTTTTATTTCACTTATTTTACATTTTGTTTAGATTTGAGACATTTTTGTTTAGCGTACTCAGTGATTTGGAAGAGAGAAGTGGCAGAATTATTCGAAATAAATTATTTGCAACTCCAGTTTGACAGACTTTTACTATTCTGCAAAGCGTAAGATATTTATGTTTCAATTTTAATCCACGAATTCAGTTCTTTCAAAGCAATGCGTTTCCGCGACCTCAAACAGAACACTTATTATCCAGTAGTATTCCACCTGCCGATAGACATTGTTGCTCGTGACGTCAGCCTCGATTTTTCTCCGCGCGGAATTTGATTTAATTTTTGAATCTGGCAGCACAAAATTTTAAGAATGAAATGTTTATGTTTAGAACAGCTGAGTGCGTTATAACGAAACTAAAATACTGATATAAACTCAATATTTTGGTGCAGAAACTTTATAGATGTAGGATTTTGTATAGATACGCTTGTGTTATCTCGAATTAAGGCAAGTAAGGTTTTATTTTCTTTATTTATATCGTTTAGAACTTTAGTTTTTTCCTTGCGCATTTTGAAATGATATTCCAAAGCAACGCTATGGATGACAGTAGTTTCTTAAGAAAAAACGAAAGCAATTATTACGTAAATTAAATATTATTATTTTTTTTCTTTGAGCAAATATTACTCGCTTTATTATGAAGTTGGCAGACGCTATTAATGATAGTTCCGATGATGTAAATAATGATGATTTAGAATATTTTTTGTGATGGCCTTTCTGAGATGTTGAGTGAAATGAAATTATTGGATAATAATAGCATTCATAATTTATTCTCCGATACTGAGTATGAATCTGATGTTTTATAATGTGAAGAATATATAAATGGTGCCAAACTCGCTATTTTTAAAGCACGTAAAGTTTCTAATTTTTGTTCCCAAGTACGCCTCCTATTACGTTATTCACTACTACCAGTATGTAAGTAAAATTCTAGATGTTTTATGAACAAAAAGCGAGCAGCATAATTTGTTAAGGTATAAAGAATAACCTTTTAATATAGACGTAAATTTTTGACTAATACGATTATTCAGTTAAGTTTGGAAAAAATACCTTTGAAATTCAAAATATTTCTTGCTCTCAGCTTTAAAATTTCGCAGTTTTAAAATTTATTTCATTATTCCGAGGGCTTTAATTAATATAAATACAAAAAGAGAAGAGTGACAATGCTAATAAGCATAGTTATGAAGATATTATTTTAGTTTGCTTTATAATATTAAGATTATTTTAAAATTAATGCAATCCCTTAGGTAGATAGCCCGTAATCAAGCTAACCAAACTGCAATTAAATAATCTAATGTAAACTATTCGAGGTCTGATAAGCATTTTGATTTTGCTTTCATCATCATGTTTGGTTTAGGACAGATGCTATATGTAACTATTAGTGTTATTTCTAATCCGAAAAGGAAATGACAATAAATGAAAAACAGAGTTTTTGTTAAAAAGGGAAATCTTCATTTATTGGCCTATGAAATTTGTCAGATTTATCACGATTATATATCCGTCTATTATTATATTCAATTTTAAAATCGTTCATAATAAGGAAATTTATACTGTTGAAATAGAGTATAATAGCGAAACGAGAAGCCCATTTCTCCACATTCCTCTTCTAATGAAATAATTTGGTTGCATTTTTAAAATTATCTTATTTTATGCACTTTTATTAATATCTGATTTCAAAACAAGATCCCTAAGTTGTTCTGGTTTTATTTTTACTAGAACGTTAAGAATATTGAGACAGAATATCTAATCGAGACTAATGTATTTTTGTATTCCTTGCAGTACGAAATACTGAGAAGTTCTTAAGTATTATTTAAAGCGTCCAGATAAATTTTAATACTGAACACTAAAAGATTTTGCTTTTCCAAGAATATGCGTCATGTCTGAAGTAAAAATATTTGGAAAAAAAAAAAAAAAAAAAACAGCTTTCATTTTAGTATACTGCCAAGTATGCGAAATGTTTCACAATTACAAAGATATAGTACAATTAGTGGGTGAATAAATGAAATGAAACGTTACGTTATTGAGTATGATACATTTAGAGACGGGCGAAATATTGTATGTTAGTACGAACAGTAAGGATGTCAAATAAGAAAAATAACACATAAATAAAACGGAAACTGTAAGGACTCGGACTTTACCTGTGGTCCAAAAGGATTTTTTAAGTTTTTTCTAAACTCGCAGTCTGCTGCTGCATCTACTCCAGCTAAACCATTTCTTTTTGTCTTTTTAGCTTTATTATCAAGTCTCATTTTCTTTACGCTTACGCCATCTACAATTCAACAAGAAAAATTGTATAAATTTTAAAAGCAGCATGTGTTCTACTATTTTCAGTGTTTTCTCAGTTTACCATGTCAATGTACTTAGTAAGATGGCTTGCAAAACTTTCTTTTTGTGTTTTGGGTACTTACGCTTTTTATGTTAAATTTATTAATTAAATATCACTCTCTTCGCACTCGTGCGATAAAAATAAATTTAGTTGAATAGCAAAATCACAAAATATTTAAAAATAGCATATCTTTAGAATTCCCAATAGATAGTTACGAGCGAAAATTACGAACATTATTGGCCCAGCTCGCTTTCAAATCGTTGAGTTTCAAAATTAAAGTTTTACACCAGGTGCACATGCTCGGGTGTAGAGGACTACGTTATTCCAAACATGCTGTGCCTAGGAACAGTCGTTTTTTCACAGTGCGGGAAATATACATACATTCAGGCAGACTTTTACTTATTTAGTTTCTTTAAAAGTAATACAGGGCGATAATGATTCGTGGCAACAATCTGAAAAGGGATTCAGGCATTTAAAGCGATAGGCCGCCGAATCCCGTTTCGAAACTGATGGCCCACTCGTGTCAACGCCCTTTTGAGCTAAAAATACATGAAACATACTTTCGAAATTTTCACAGCAATGAAATATTTATTCTGTACTTACAGCTGTATTTATTCTTGCTAAGTAATTTTCCTTATGCTGTCACTTTATCAAATAATGGAGAGACATCAAAATTAAGCTGATCCCATTTCTTAGTTCATCAGAGAAGCAGTTATTTTAAACTTCTTGCATTTCCAAAATTGATATTTTACATTTTGCAGCGATGTGGAAGCGTCATTTGTAGTTTTGCGTGATCAGGAGAATGTTAAAAAATGGAAACTTTCTAGTCTCCTAGAAAAGAAGCCCTCGTTCGCGAAAGACGATTAATATATAAAAGAACCATGAAATAATTTTTTTTTTGTAAATATGAATTAGGAAATGCATACCTGGTAAACCGTCCAAGATCTGAAAGTAATGCATCTAATCCTCAGCGGCCGAGCGGTAACGCCGCTGAACACTAGTAATTCTACCTCGGATCGAATCCCGGCGAACAAGCTAGCTGCATGGTTGTTTTTTGTAGTTTTCCCCCATGTAACTAAAATATTCTGTCTAAATACGCTTAATAAATTCTGACATTAAGAATAAATCATAGGTCCCTTAAGAATTCCCTCACGAAGACATCTATCCCATAGGAAAATGACTGTAAAGTTGTTTTGGCTTAACTTAATATCGGACAACAACGGCATCTGCTTCTTGACATTAGAGTCTAAATGTAAAATATAGTATTGCTTTGTTATGTTAATTGATTAATAAGAATGATCGAAAAATTGTGTTAAATTATTAAGACCTAACTGGGAGACAAGAGTTCCAGGAATTGGTGAATAAATAAAGTTTGTGATTTCTTAGTACGTTCTTAGAAAACATACTCAATGTTCCTCCATAAAAAAAAGGGTTTGAAGGAAACGAATTGCTAAGACAATGAATAGGAAAAAAATAATAAGGTGATGTATAACGAATCTTCAGCAACATTATTCGAACTAAAATTAACTTTTCAAACACAAAGTTCTTGTGTCATTCGGAATCAAACATCATGAAATGTGCCTCTCGCTGACAGGCAGAAATTTTCCCCAGTCATAGAATATAGATTGAATGAAAAAAGAAAATTTTTTGTTCAGTATTTCTGGGCTTTTAGCTTAAATAATAATGCAATAGACAATTCGCTAGCTTACGGAACTATTAAAAAAAAGTCATTTGCAACTAATACTCGAATTAATATTTCAAAATGAAGAGGGCACTTTAAAGTATCTACTTATCTAAAGCTATTAAAATCAAATTTCATTTCTAAGCCCAATGCGGTGCTAAACTGTTACGCTCACAGCGGAAATATAGAATTCTGGAATGTAGAAAGCAAATCTTCACTAATCGTAAAATAAGGATAAGTTTGTTTAACTCTGATTCAATATTCCACACAGAAATGATATCTGTTTGGAAGAAAGGTTTCCAACGTGGAGGACGTTTTGGTACCTAAACATTATCCCGTCTACCGTTAAACGTTGGCCGAAAGACAGAGACAAAGTTGGCGAAAATCCCGGCAAAATTGTCGAAGCTATTTTTTGTCGAGAGCGGTTTTGTAGGCGACAATCCAGACAAAGTTACGCCATTTGTGTTTGTGGAATTCTGAGATGTACTTCTATTTGCTAATTTTAAAATAAAATATTTATAAGTATGTCTTCACGATCCAGCAAACAGCCACTGCTCCGAAAGCTTTCGACAGGCTTTTTATTTTGCGGTTGGCAAAATTGCTTTTAGAGATTTCTACTATTTTGGAATGGTTTCCGAATATACTGGAAGTTCTGTTGTATCAGCTATGTCCAGTCGTTCTTTTTCCCAAGCCCACCAGCGGCCGAACTTAAAACCCGCTGAACACTGGTTGTTTCGTTCGAGGTTCTAATCTCGCAAACGGGCTGACTGTTTGGGTGTTTTCGTTGTTTCTCCATGTGTAACGTGTATATCGGCTAGTTTCCCTTAGTCTACTCCACGATGGCATCCCTCATCTTAAGCAGAAAGCCATCGAGCCTTTGCCTGTAATCGCATAAACCAAACCATACTAAACTTTTTCCAATTAAACAGATATGAATTCTCTTGACCAACTGTAAATGAAATGTAGTAACTGTGACCCCACAGCCGTGGAACCTTTTTTCAAAATGTCAGAAACAAATTACAGCAATAACTGTTAATTTATATCCTTCTCTCCATAAAAGCCTGCGAAGTCAAGTTTATGTATAACTGGCGCTAAATGGTGCTGCTTGGCGACAACGGTGAAAATTGTAATACGCAAGTACAAACGATTTTAAGAGAAAATGGTTTCCATAAACGATACAGACGAATAAAATCTCAAAAGCATCAGTCCAGCTACGCGTAACCAAAATTTGTACGAACTTCTGGTATAGAGAGGCGTTACTTGTCAAAATACTAGATACACAGAAAAAAAAAACAAGAATCAGACAGTAAACTAAAAAAAAAAAAAAGGATTTGAATGCTTTCAGATTTTATATTATGCCCAGTGGGGTGTTTTTTTGGTTTACATGTACATACACGTTTGATAAGCCTTCGGGATAACGTCGCTTTGAACTAAAACTATTTAAAAACAGACTGTCTATAGAATTTCCGATATACAGCCTCGCGCGCTGGAGATAAACATTTTTTATTTCGTACACTGTGTTGACACTGCTGGATTTGAAATCGTTAAGTTTCTTAATCAAAATTTCATCAAAGTTTAAGAAATTTAAATTAGATAATAAAACAAATTCGAAATTCAAGATTGGATCTTCCAGGTGCCCATATTCGGGTGGAGGATTTCATTAATTAAAATTTGATGACTATATTTATCATTGTTTTTCCATAATGCGAGAAACATTCACGCGGGGCGAAAATATTCGGTGATAACAACTTGAAAAGTGATGCAACCATTTATAGTGATTCGACGAAAAATACCGTTTCGAGACTTCTGTGCTAACGCCGTTTAGGCCAAAATAGGTTTACAGAGTTCCTCACTTTTATTCTGTTAAATTAAGTGTCGTGGAATTCAGTGAACTGCTAGGTGAATAATCGCTTGGTTCAAAGAACAGAAAGCGTAAAACTCAAGAAGGTTTATTTACTCTTTCTTCGCTCAAGATAAGATTAATAGTCGGCCTCTTTCTTCGGACGTGCAGCAAAGCCTCCACTTGAGACTCCACTCAAAAGTAAGAACTTACTAACAAAGAGATTTAGCTGAAACTATGTTAGCAACAGTTAAATTGTGAGTAAAGTTTTTGAGACACCTTGCATTTGCGCGTTTTGAAATGTGGCATATTTGTTATAAGCGACAGTAATGAAAGGGAAAGGAAAATAGGTTATCATAAATTAAGATTTCGCCAAGTGAGTTATTGTTGGCGCAAACCGAAAAAAGTACGCCACACTAAATTTTTCAATTTCTCATCATATTTACAAAATTTAATATTAGGCATAATTCTAGTCGTAGAATTGAAATATGGAGAAAATCCGTATGTCGTTTCAGAATAAATACGATTTTGTGTCAAAATACCTAGGTAATGTAATATATTTACTAAGTCGCGCTTTCGAGACATGAAAAACTCAAATTTCGCCAGTCGACCGAGAAGAATGGGAGATACAGAAATGCACTTTTTTATGTGTATAGTATGCACTGGAGAGACGGTAATCGTAACCTATTAATGTAAATAAGCATGCAGGTACAAGCGTTCATGTCATGAGATAGTCTTAATGATCGCAATCTTCTAACCGTAATAATATTAATACGGATCTTAGCAGATAAATATAGATACGCAAAGCAGAATCCATTTCCATAATGATTCTCCGTAAATGTATTTCAGTTCTGTTACAGAAGAAAATCGCAGTTTTCATACCTATTGCTTGCTGAGCTGAGCGATCCAATGCAACCTAACGAAGAAATATTGTATTTCTTTCTATGTATAACGCCTTTTTTTTTATATGAAACCCAACTCTTTTTTTTTTGTATGAAACCCAACTCTTTTTTTTTTATATGAAAGTTCGCTATAAACCAGTTGTTCTTTGCATGTTATTAAACTCTCCAGTGCAATTAATGTTTCAAGGTACTGAATTCATTACTTATATATAGTTGATAATAAATAGAAATAATTATTAAAAACTTTTCTTAGCGATATTTTAACATGTTGTTACATTGTTTTATTTGCGCAGATTAAATATTCTATTACAGTAGTAGATTTTCAGGGTCCATCTTAGAAACAAAATTGGTATCAATGAGAATGCTCTCGGTATCATATTTTTAACGATTTTCAAGCGTAGGCTTCACTTCCTGGCTCCCGTAGCAGGAATTTACCTATGCCCTTATACCAGCTTAAGGAGCTGCACAATGCTTCTTGTTATAGAGGAGCGTCTCTCTTATACAGTAGATGCAAATTGAGGAGCTGCACAATGCTTCTGGTTACAGAGGAGAGACTATCTAATACAATAGATACCATTTGAGGAGCTGCAAAATGCTTCTGATTATAGAGGAGCGCCTATCTAATACAATAGGTGCAAGTTAAGGAGCTGCATTATGCTTCTGGTTATAGAGGATCGGATTTCTAATAAAATCCGTGCAAGTTGAGGAGCTGCACAATGGTTCTGGTTATAGATTAGCGTCTATCTAATAAAATAGGTACAAGTTGAGGAGCTGCACAATGCTTCTGGTTATAGAGAAGCATCTATCCAATAAAAATAGCTGCAAATTGAGGAGCTGCAAAATGCTTCTGAATACAGTGGAGAGCCTATCTAATGCAATAGATGCAAGCTGAGGGGCTGCAGAATGTTTCTGGTTACAGAGGAGCGTCTAAATAATACAATATGCGCAAGTTGACGAGCTGCAAAATGTTTCTGGTTATAGAGGTGAGTCTATCCAATACAATAGGTGCAAATTCAGGAGCTGCAAAATGCTTCTGGTTACAGAGGAGAGACTATCTAATACAATAGGTACAGGTTGAGGAGCTGCACAATGTTTCTGGTTAGAGAGGAGCGTCTATATAATACAATAGGTGCAAGTTGAGGAGCTGCTTAATATTTCTGGTTATAGAGGAGCGTCTATATAATACAATAGGTGAAAGTAGAGGAGCTGCACAATGCTTCTTGTTATAGAGGAGCGTCTATATAATACAATATGTGCAAGTTGAGGAGATGTTCAATGCTTCTGGTTATACATTAGCGTCTATCTAATAAAATAGGTACAAGTTGAGGAGCTGCACAATGCTTCTGGTTATAAAGGAGCGTCAATATAATACAATAGGTGCAAGTTGAGGAGCTGCTCAATGCTTCTGTTTATAGAGGAGCGTCTATATAATACAATTGATAGAATTTGACGAGCTGCAAAATGCTTCTGGTTATAGAGGATCGGCTGTCTAATACAATTCGTGCAAGTTGAGGAGCTGCACAATGCTTCTGGTCATAGATTAGCGTCTATCTTATAACGTTGCGCGCCTTTAACTTGCACGCAACCAAGAGGTGACTGTGAAAGCTTGTATAAACCACAGAGTCTTATAATGGGTTTAAGTGCCTTTTTATTCAACGTAATAAATTACAATGGCGTCCTCTTGACGCTTACAGATTGTGCCCACTAGGCAGTAAAAATAAAAATAAAAACCTGAAAAGAAAATAAAGACAAAATTCTAACTACGAGGCTCTCTAAAATAACTAACTCACCGCGTTTTACAAATACCGCAGCTAATTCAGCAGACTTGAAGCTCACTGGAACAATTGCAACTACTTCCCGCCAAGCACATAGGCCGCAACGCGGGGTTCTTCAATTCTCGATAACTACCTCCGCGCTCGCTAAGTAAGAATAACTCTCTCACCGAACTCGTTTCCTTCTATTTAAATCATACTACTTCCGCTGATAATTTGAATGCTTGCGCGTTCTACTCAAATTTACATATTCTGGCATTGGCAGTTCCAGGGGAAAGTAAGGCTTGACAGGAAAGATAGTTTAAACTTAAAATAAATGTTAGTTAAAATAAATATAAACCCTACATTTGCAGCTGCCAGAATTTGGAAAACTTGGAAGCAGGTCCTACAAACGACCTGTTGTAAGTTTATCTAATTCTGAACTAACTGGCGAAAGCCTCGTTTACACAAAAAAAAATCTTATGTAACAATTATATATTAAAATTCTGTTACTCTTTACAAAGCTTTCTTCTTACAGCAACTTTTCCTGGACTTCATCAATCAATCTTGGTCTTTCCTTCCAGCATCTGGAAGGAATAAATATTAGTATCTTTCTACATACATTATAATTTACACTTTCTTGACACAATAAATTTTTGTTTTTAACGATTCGTTTTTCTTAGTTATTGCTTACTTCACATTCATTCAATTTTTCAAGCATTAATTTAACTTTACCCTGGCTCTCCACCGTGTGTGGTGTCAAACGGGAATATTCGTGTTTTAGTCTTACAACACTTCCCCTAACCACCATGATTTGTTAGAATTCAACAACCAAATAGACACACCTTACTCGACATTCTACAACTCAAGGAGCTACTTTAATATTCTTAAAAATTCAAATGTAGGTGGAGAACCCTACAAAACACATTCATTCTAGCTTCCCCCTCATTCATCTTTAAACATGCAGGCTTTCGCTCTAAAGCATGACTTTACAGTTTAATACTTAAATTTTGACTTCATTGCTTTTAAGCATTCACTTTTAGCATCTACAATTTTATGCTTCTAGACTAAATTCTACTTTTACATAACATGCAAGTATTTACATACATTTACAAAATTTTATACATAAGCTTTTTACAATTTACCATAAAATGAATAAGAGAAAATAAATTTTTACTTTACTCATTCTTCGCCAAGCTGGCGGCACTGAAACTAAAATTCTTATTAATACAAGAATACGAAGTTATTTTTATCTCCGGCCAAATTTTGGCTTTAACATAACAGAATTAGTCTTTCGACCAACAGAAAATGCTTGTTTTTAGCTTTTACACTTAAAGAAAATAATACTTTTGCCTTAGCTAAATAAAGTAAAACAAAACTAAGTCTCAACCGAGACATATTGACTTTCGTCAAAACATAGAACTTCGTACTTATGCATAACATTTCGGAACAAAAGAGAAAAATATTTATAGAAGGTTTTAACTTATCTTTGAGTTTTCGATGCTTGAAATTCCGTCATCCGTTTTTGGCAAAATTGATCCCAAGTTAGAGGTTTCATGGATGTCAATCTTCTCCTTATTGATCTCCGAGTGTCGTCCCCGTTGCTCTTTCTTTTGCGTCCTCTACATGCTGGCCTCTTGGCGGAGTAATCGTCTGGTCGTTGACCTTTCCGCTTCTGCCTGGGACGGCTGGTCTTGACGTCCTCCGGTCTGGAGTCCTTCTTGACTTTCTTCTGTTCGTCGTATTTTTGTGCCTCCTGTTGGCGTTTCAGTTTCCGGAACGGCTGCCTTGTTGGCACCTGACTCTGTGGCCGTGTGCGCGTTCTCCTTGATGTGTAATTTCTCCTGCCATCTTTTGTAGGTGGTGTTTTCGTGTTTACCACGGTTTCTTTACCCGGTTCATCTGTATTTTTGTTTTTCTTAAACGCCGGAGTTTAAAAAACATTTTTTCTTTTTGATACCGACGTCCGGGTTGTAGAAGTGCTAGGTCTCTCTTCAGTTCTCCGTTTCTTGGGTGGTGGAGTAGTTGTTGCAGTCTCTGGCCCTTCTATTTCGTTTAGACTTGAGTCCTGCAAGAAACTTTTAAGGATTTCAAAATCATTTGGATTATAGTATTTTTTCACCTGGTCGGGACTTGCTTTACAGATTTCCCCTCTCTCGTTTTTAAGATATAAGACTACTCCTTTGATTTCCTGAATTACATAGGGGCCTTCAAACTTTGGAGCTAGCTTTGCCATAAAATTGTCTGGGGCACTTGATAAAGAAAATTTCCGTTTCAATACTTTATCCCCAACTTTAAAATCTGCTTCACGGGTTTTCTATCATAATATAACTTCTGTCTATTTCTTGCCGTATCCGAGGTTTTAAGCGCCTGATCAATCAACTTTTGCACGTGTTGTTGTTTAAATTCCTGCTCTCTTTGTTGCACAAAGAATAATTTATCTAAAGGCGTAATTAACTTTCTGCCTAAAAATAATTCTGCTGGAGTTTTTCCCGTAGTATCATGATGTGCCGTTCTTAAAGCATAAGCTAATTCATTTATGTAGCCATCCCAGCGCTTGTGATGTGTGCTAACGTAACTGCGAATTATTTTTGCAATGTTTTTATCAACTCTTTCTGCTATGTTAGCCTGTGGTCTATACGGAACCATTTTGATATGGCGTATATCAAGTCCATTGCATATGTTTTCAAATAGGTGACTAATGAATTGTTTTCCGTTATCGCTAATGACTTTTATCGGTGCACCGTATTTTAAAATGTATCTGTGTAAAAATGCATCTGCGACTGTTTTGGCTGACGCGCGTTTAAGTGGAACAATTTCTATCCATTTTGAAAAATGATTTACTATTACTAAAAGAAAACGATTTTTATTTAACTCGCTCTGGGGGAAGGGACCAAGGAGATCTATGCCTAAAATTTCATTCGGAAATGTAGCGCGAATGCTATTTAAGTACCCGGCCGGGCTGTAATTAATATCATTTATTAACTGACATTGATTGCAGGACCTGACATACGCCGTTACTATTTTGTATAATTGCGGGAAATATACCGCCTCGCGTACCCTTTTTATAGTCTTTCTGACCCCGAGGTGGCCCGCTGTTTTTTTTTCGTGCAACTCCTTCAAAATGCTTAATCGAAGAACAATGTCCATAGCTCTCTGGAATGTTGATGGGGCCCCACACAACCCAAAAGGCATGCGTAAAAATGCATAAGTTCCCGATTTTGTTATAAAGGGTCTCATAGCTATTTGATAGTAGCCAGACGTTAAGTCCAAAGCAGACATATATCTCGTCGATTTGATCTGTCTAATGATCTAGTCTATAACCGGCAAAGGGTAAACTGGAAATTTAATTATGCTATTTAGTTTTCTATAATCGATAGCAAACCTCCAAGCCCTTTTATCCGAAGGAGGAAACTCGTTCTTTTTCCTACATAGTACGACTGGACTCCCGTACTCACTATTTATGGGCGTTATTATTTTATTCTTTAACATCTCCTGAATATGTTCTTCGATGATTAAATCTTTTTGTTTATCATAGCGATACGGTTTAGTCCTACAAGGTTTTTCGGCATTTAATTGAATCTTGTGAGTCACGATCTGACAGTTTCCCGGTTTTTCTGAAAACAAATGAGAAAAATTACTCACCACTTGCTGTATTGCTTTACTTTCCTGGTCATTCAGATGGCTAAGGTCCAATTCAGGTGTCTCCACCGGTTCCACCACCCTCTGGTCCATCTCCAGCACCACGGAACTATCTTGAAAATTTAATTTGGCCCTCGCGGCCCTTAAAAAGTCCATACCTAAAATAAGAGAGTGTTGGAGGTCTTTCACCACAAAAATTAATACTTTGAGATTTTCCTCTTTTATCTGTAAGTTTAATGATACTTTCCCGATGCAGTGACATGTTTTTCCTTGCGCCGCTATAATTTCCGTATTTCTGGTTTTAAAGAGTCGTGTCCTAAAAAAATTCTTTTTGAAGAACTTTTCACTCATGAAATTTCCTTCTGTCCCTGTATCGATGAGGGCTTCTACTGGTACATCGCCAACCAGGACTTGCATAATTGGTAGCTGTGAGTTTTTTACGATGACTGTATTTAGATGTCTATTTGAGGGTTTTTCTAAAACTTCCGGGGTCTGGACCCTCCCTTTCACAGGCCCCTCTAGTCGTTTAAAGCTTTCCTTTCAATCTGTGTCTTCTGGGTACGCGGATGCTTATTTTCAAATTTTCTTTTTGGGCCTTGACCTTCGAGTTTCGATCCGTTAGCTTGATAGTTCTTTCCCCCATACGAGCGATTTCCATTTCTGGTTTCCTCCTTCCTTCTGGTACTTTGAGAATATGTTTCCCCTCTCGCTCTTTCCGCTATTCTGCGATTTTGAAATTTCACCGCCAATTCGAAAAGTTCCTGCAATGTGGTTGGGTTTCTAATTTCAAAGTAGTCTTGGACAGCGGGTAACAATCTTGGTAATATTATTTCAATTATCTCCGCATCGGGTTTTTTCCCTGTAGGGTTTATATTTATTTTAACTAACATTTATTTTAAGTTTAAACTATCTTTCCTGTCAAGCCTTACTTTCCCCTGGAACTGCCAATGCCAGAATATGTAAATTTGAGTAGAACGCGCAAGCATTCAAATTATCAGCGGAAGTAGTATGATTTAAATAGAAGGAAACGAGTTCGGTGAGAGAGTTATTCTTACTTAGCGAGCGCGGAGGTAGTTATCGAGAATTGAAGAACCCCGCGTTGCGGCCTATGTGCTTGGCGGGAAGTAGTTGCAATTGTTCCAGTGAGCTTCAAGTCTGCTGAATTAGCTGCGGTATTTGTAAAACGCGGTGAGTTAGTTATTTTAGAGAGCCTCGTAGTTAGAATTTTGTCTTTATTTTCTTTTCAGGTTTTTATTTTTATTTTGACTGCCTAGGGGGCACAGTCTGTAAGCGTCAAGAGGACGCCATTGTAATTTATTACGTTGAATAAAAAGGGACTTAAACCCTTTATAAGACTGTGGTTTATACAAGCTTTCACAGTCACCTCTTGGTTGCGTGCAAGTTAGAGGCGCGCAACGTTATATTGGCGCCGGAACACTTATCGAACTGAAATGGCCGAAAACTGGATGGAAGCCGCTGGACAACACCAAGAAATGACAACTCAGTTAGAAGGATTTGGATACCTGGTTCAGACTTTGAAAACATCAATCAAGCCAAACGTCTATTTCGACGGAAAAAATTCGGTGTCCGTATTTTTAGAAGGTATAGAAAACCACTTTCAGCTCTACCCTGTGCCTGAAAGACAAAAAGTTGCCATCGCCACATCAGCACTAAGAGGACAGGCCGCGCTATGGTGGAAAAATATAGGCAAATTTCTTCTAGGTGAATTTGGAAGCCCGACGTATACTTTTGAAAATTTCAAAAAATCGTTAGTAAAGGCCTTCCCCATAGTGAAAGATCGCGCACGGCTGGAAGCCGAGCTATATAGTTTCTATCAACGGGATACAGCACAATTGACGGACTTTATTTTACGAAAAATCAAACTAACGGATATGTTGTATGGGAAAAAACCCGATGCGGAGATAATTGAAATAATATTACCAAGATTGTTACCCGCTGTCCAAGACTACTTTGAAATTAGAGACCCAACCACATTGCAGGAACTTTTCGAATTGGCGGTGAAATTTCAAAATCGCAGAATAGCGGAAAGAGCGAGAGGGGAAACATATTCTCAAAGTACCAGAAGGAAGGAGGAAACCAGAAATGGAAATCGCTCATATGGGGAAAAGAACTATCAAGCTAACGCATCGAAACTCGAAGGTCAAGGCCCAAAAAGAAAATTTGAAAATAAGCATCCGCGTACCCAGAAGACACAGATTGAAAGGAAAGCTTTAAACGACTAGAGGGGCCTGTGAAAGGGAGGGTCCAGACCCCGGAAGTTTAAAAAAAACCCTCAAATAGACATTTAAATACAGTCATCGTAAAAAACTCACAGCTACCAATTATACAAGTCCTGGTTGGCGATGTACCAGTAGAAGCCCTCATCGATACAGGAGCAGAAGGAAATTTCATGAGTGAAAAGTTCTTCAAAAAGAATTTTTGTAGGATACGACTCTTTAAAACCAGAAATACGGAAATTATAGCGGCGCAAGGAAAAACATGTCACTGCATCGGGAAAGTATCATTAAACGTACAGGTGACAGGTGACGGAGGACGGGGACGCCTGGTGTTTAACGGAGGTAAACAGGCATATGCCCCACGCCCTCCCCTATATAGATACAAGAACTCCTTGGGATCCCACAAGGGCGCACCAGGAGTTACTGAGCCTTCATGGAAAAGTTTATATGGCCATACAAGGGCTATTCCAGTTTGACATTGGTTCTGTACAGATTCTTATAATAATGGTTGACCTGGGTGTTCATAGGCCATAATGCATACATGATATGACATGACATTAAACTTATACATAATACTTGCATGAATTAGTACATACATACTTACACTTCACATGACATTAGACTACACATACATAATGCATGACATTAATCTACACTTATTAGAGTTATAACCTGACTGTATACTACGTTAAGCTAATGGTATTGCGAACTTGCTAAGTTACTTTATAACTGGATTACTTATAGTTTATATTATTGCTATTACTTCTTAAATGACATTATGATATATAACAAGATAGGCACACATACTTTGCCTTATAATCATATATGCGTTACTTAAAATAATACACATGGGGCACGCGCTAATGACTACATTACCGATTACGTTATGTTAAAAGTACACATAGTATGACGTATTACACTCATTGATTAAATTACTTACATTACACTATTACTTACATTACTTACATTACACAGTTACTTATACACTTACATATTTACAATTTTAGACATAACACCTGCTAAGTTACAATAGAGACATAGAATTATTGCGCTGTGTATGTTATTATGCCTATGATGGTTGGCAGACATCCTGCCCTAGAGCGCTCAGCTGCTGTATAATTTTACATATATTTCTTATCGCAGGTGCGTGTTTGATGATGAACCTCTTGTAAGGTACTATATCCGCAGTGGGATATGGTAGGTGATGGCTCGTCGTGAGGCTACAGTTGAACACGTAGTGGTCGGGGGAGCCAATTTCCCCACACACACACACGCTTCTGTCATGGAAATAGCACGCTTATAAAAGAAGGTGGGAAAAGGGCCATGCCCCGTGATATAGTTTACTAAAGGGGGTATGGCCTGTAAGCGTTCTTTATCTACTACAGGGTAGAACTCGAAAGTCCTTCTGCCGGTATCTCCATTCTCCCATTCGTGTTGCCATTGTTTATTCCCTATGTCTCTTAGTTGTCTTTTTAAAAATGACGGCGGGATTAGTGCTGAGACAGCCTGTGCAATATTGTTGATTGCTGCCTCATTGGCCAGTTGATCTGCCATCTCATTGCCTGCGATCCCAGAGTGGCCTCTTACCCATTTGAGCTTGATGTTAGATTGCTGGTTGCTATGCAATGTCTGTTGGATTTGCAGGATTATGGGAGATGTGTGATGATGATTCTTTAATGCCTGCAGCACTGACATGCTGTCTGTGCAGATTTCTGTTCGTGCAAGTTGTATGTCATGTGCGTACTGTATTGCCGCTTCAATTGCTATGGCCTCCGCCTGGAAGATACTATTGTGAGCTGCAAGATGACCTTTCCATTGACTGTGAAGTGTGCCATGCTCATAATAAGCATAAGCACAACCCACTCCGTTATCATGTTTGGAGCCATCTGTGTAGAATTGCAAGGCGACTGGTACATCCTCTATTCGCGGCGTAGATCTCTTTGCTATTTTGACGTGTATGCCCGAGTTTTTATGTGCTGGGTGCACGTGCTGTGTGCTGCCTGGTGTTTCGTACTGCAGCGTGCTGAAGACTGTGGTGTCGAGTGCAGCATTCTCCTTTAATCTTATTACCCGCTCATATATTGCTTCTAACTTGGCCCTGATGTGAAGGGGTGTGAGCCCGGTAAGCACAAGTGCTGCATTTGTCGCGGTTGTTCTATATGCCTTGCTAATGTTGAGAGCAAAAGGTCTTTGAATTGCTGACAGGGCTTTTATTTTACGGCTGCTCATTGGTAGTGCCCAAATAGCTGAGGCATAGAGTATAATCCTTTCTGCAACCGTCAAGTAGAGCAGTTTTTGAATGTAAGGGTTCTGCCCCCAGTTTTGTCCCCGAAACTGCCTGGCTTTCTTTGCAATGTTAGCTGTTCTGACTTTGACTTCTTGTAGATGTGGTAGCCAGGTCAAGCCTTGGTCCCACGTGACTCCAAGGTATTTCAACGTTTTGGTGATTTTCAAGTTTCTGCCCATTAGCTTAATACAAGGTCGTCTCGTGGGGTTTGTACCTGGACGCGGTATGACCATGGCCGTAGATTTCTGGGCTGAGATAACGAGTTTCAGCTTTTGGCACGTGTCATAGAATTTGGAGCAAGTGGCGGAGCCGTTCCTCTCCAGTTCGTCTCGCGTACGGCCAGTAACTAGTAGTGCCGCATCATCGGCATACGCCACTACTTTGGTGTGGTCAGGCCAATTGAGTTGCAGTAGCGCATTGAACGTAATTATCCAAAGCAGGGGCCCGCGCAAGAGCCTTGTGGGCAACCCCTCTCCTGCTTCTTTGTATAGACACCACTATTGTTTGCGATTATGAGACTTCTTGAGTCCAGATAATCGTTGAAGATGTTATATAGATTCCTGGGGCACTTTGCCTCCCTGAGGGCCTGCTTGATTGCAGGCCACCAGAGGGAGACAAAGGCACTCTGAAGATCTAGTGATATAAATGCCGTGTGCCGGTTATTGGCTCTATTATCGTTAATGTGGCTTCTGATCTTATCTAGAGCGTGTACTGTAGAGAGGCCAGTTCTGAACCCATATTGGTTATTGCTAAGGAATTTGGTACGGTGAAGGTGGTACTTTAGCCTATTCACCAGAAGTTTCTCGTAAACCTTCCCCAGCGCAGACAATAAAAATATCGGTCTGTAGGAGCTGGGGTCTTCTGGTGATTTATTCTTTTTAAGAAAGAATACGACTTGGCCCTTTTTGAAGGCCGATGGAAATATCTGCTGTCTTAGCAATTTATTAAAGAAGGCCTTGAAGTATGTTGGGCAGGCAGTGTATGCGACCCTGATGATTCCATAGTCCAGTCCGTCAGGGCCTGGCGCTTTCTTGAGCGGAAGATATTTGAAGACTTGCTTAATCTCCTCCGTTTCGAAAGGGATATCATCCGGGGTATCTGGGACGTCTTGACAGTCTCTTGTTAGTCTTTGTTGTGGCGTGTCATCCTCTGGGTTATCTTCCCTGAAGGCTGCATTCAGATATGTGGTAGCAGTATCTTCTGCTATGTTGCCGGTGGAGGGTGGATTTGTGGTCTTGGCGTACAGATGATCCGGCTTGAAGACTTTGGAGGTTGCTAGTTTGTGCAGTATTCCATATGGATTTGAGTTCTCCGTACAGAACTTCCGCCAGCTGGTGATCTTCACCTTTAGGAGGTTAATCTTGTACGCTGCTCTTTCCTTTCTGAATGCTGCGAGGATTGTAATCTTTGCTTCCTCGTCTGTCGTAGAGCGTAGACGGCGTCTTAATGCCCTGCACTTCTGCCGTTGTTGGCGCAGTTCTTTCGTCCACCACGCAATACCCTGTAGTCGTTTTGCAGTCCTGGTGGGCAGGTATTGATCACATATGCATCGAATGGTGTCTAGAAGTTGTTCTGTATGGACATTAAGGTCATTCTGATTATTGCATAAATCCAACGCTTGCTCCTTTTGTTGAAGCGCCTGCGAAAAGGCCCTTGTGAGTGCCTGTATTCTATTCTTTGGTAACTTAAATCTCCTGAGTATGCAAATGCTCGTATCACCTTCTATATTGAAGTAAATATATCGGTGGTCCGAACAACTTTCGTCTTCGGCCACCTGCCAGTCATGGACATTATTGGCGATGTCCTGGGTAGTGATAGTGATATCCGGCCAGCCCTGATGGTAGGTATTATCAAAGGTTGGCTGTGCATGAGGTGCATTGATAATTTGAAGGCCGTTAGAATTCAGGAAATCTTCTAGCAGTTGCCCTTTAGGGGTGGTGGTGGGATACCCCCATATGGTACTATGGGCATTGAAATCACCACCGAGTAAGTGCGGGATCGATGGGTACTTAAAGCTAATGTCCTCAATGCTTGAAATAGTCTCTTGAATGTCATCTGGAGGGGGGCTGTAAATTGAAGAGATAATTAACTGCATCCTCGCAAAACTTAATAGTATTGCTACGTGGTCTCGCTGTTGCTTTATAATGAGAGGCGACCAGGCTGTGTTGCAGCAAACTATTGCAGTTCTTGGTGCAGGTTCATTTGCTGCGGCTTTGCACTGGTAAATCTTCCAGGCAATTGGTAGGCATGCCACCTCTCCAGTTCTGCAGTACGGCTCCTGTATTAAGAGTATATCTGGCTTATGGGTTACTGCGTGCTGTGCAAGATGCGCCGTTGCGGCTTCTGCCTTCTGCAGGTTTATTTGAATACATTTTATAGAGTCTCCTGGGGTACGCGATGCTGTCAGTTGTTGATCAGGCGGTTGCGGCTCAGTCATAGTTTGTGCCTCTTCTGATTGTAGCAACGTACCTGCCGTACGACGGGCAGTTGACATCGTAGGCAGGGTGGTTACAAGAGATGCTTCTGCCGGTCCTATAGTTGTAGTCCGCGCAGTTAATGCAAGCAGGTCGTTGTGCACGGCAGTTTCGCACTTCGTGGTCGTCTGTACAGAACGCGCAGTAGTTTCTATTTTTGCAGTTTCTCTGGACGTGGCAAAATTACTGACACTTATAACACCGCTTGGTGTTAAAAAACTCCGAGATTCTATAGACTCGCCAGCCAATGTAAAGTCTTGGGGTCTGCAGGAGGCGTTTGAAGATAGATGGTTGACACTCAATGACCCACTTGACAGTGTTCCATCTGTCCCGGAGTTTGTAGAGGATTCTGGCTGTCGCTTTGGTGGCATTGAATTCTGATGCTAAATTACGTTCCAATTCTGTCTCCTGTATATCAACTGAGACTCTGTGTATGGCAATTCTTGGTAGGCGTGTGGCCGGAACTTTTATGTCCACTAACTCTTGGCCTTTATCACTTGTCAGTGAGCTTTGCAGCTTATTAAGATCGTTCTCTGAGTGGCAGTCAACTGCCAGTCCTCCTTTTTGTATGTTTCTTATAGCCGCGACCTTTACTCCTAGCTTTGGCAGTGGGAACACCTCGCTGAGTTTAGTTTTGAGTTCCTGGCTCGTAGAGCAGGTGGCCTCCTTCGGATATATTAGTAGCGTGTGACTTGGCGCTGCCACTTGGTGTTGAGTTTTTATCTTCGCTGTAACTGCCGCGTAGGTTTTCTGCTGCTGTACGTGCCGTTGCTGCGACTCCTCGTGTATGCTGTTGTCCTGTTGCACTGTGCTCGGACTGCTGCCGTGTGCGAGATCACAACACAGCACAGTTGAAGTGTTTGTACTTGCTTCGGTTGTTGGTGGCTTGACTATAGGGGTTGGACCCTCGAGGGCTAACTTTCGCAGAGCTTCTAACGTCTGTAGTAAGTCCTCTCTAAGATTGGTGGGCCGACAGTACTTACCACCTCTATACGTAAGTACTCCGCTTTTGATATGTTCGTGAACTGTATCCACTTTACTCTCGTAGGTAAGGTCAGAGGTCAGTAACACTGTTAAATTTGTGCAGCTGGGAGTTACGTCCCCGTCAATTGGTAGTATAGCTTGACGTGGCATGATGCATTTAATTGGCCTGTATTCACTGGCGTTGTCTCTCAGGTAGTCTCTGTTGCCACTTAGAGACACTGAGTACGTGATAATATAGTACTTAGTACTGAAATACACTATACACGGAACACACAAAAACACTGGTTCATTCAATTGCACTTATCACTACTGCACTGGATTATCTTACTGATGCACAGCACTAATACGCTTAGCATTAATATGCACTATACATGGAAACACACAGAATATGCTGTTTCACATATGAAGCACAATGCACGGTAGCACGCACCTGTAGAAATATTAAGGCACTATGCACAAAACACAAAAATGGTGGTTCACGGAAACCACTATGCACAGTAGCACTTTAGATGTTAGAAATTCACTTCACTATCGCTTAAAAGGCCTTTAACATAATTGCACAATTCACTTCAAAACTCAATCACTATGTGCACTTCACAAAGGCAAATTTGCACATTTCGCGACTAATTTTAACTTTCACTATAACGCTTATGCGCTTGTTGCACTTATCACTTGCACTGGTAGCACTCACTATATCACTTATGCACTATTTGCATTTAACATAATTTGTACAATTCACTTAAAGGCTTATTCACTATGCGCAATTCACAAAGGCAGATTGCACACTTCGCGATTAACTTCCACTTCACTATATCACGTAAGCACTTGTTGCACTTCACTGACTGCACATCATTTGTGCATTATTTGCTCGTACACTTATTGCACTTCTCTTATTAGCACCTCAATAACACAATACAGACTTAAAATACAAATAATTGTGCTGAACCCTGAATAATGGATATACACTGAGTAGTTGAACCAAACAAGAGCACATTAACACTGAGAAGTATCACTATGAAAAATTATTGCAAATACTCATTAAACGTACAGGTAAAAGAGGAAAATCTCAAAGTATTAATTTTTGTGGTGAAACACCTGCAACACTCTCTTATTTTAGGTATGGAATTTTTAAGGGCCGCGAGGGCCAAATTAAATTTTCAAGATAGTTCCGTGGTGTTGGAGATGGACCAGAGGGTGGTGGAACCTGCGGAGACACCTGAATTGGACCTTAGCTATCTGAATGACCAGGAAAGTAAAGCAATACAGCAAGTGGTGAGTAATTTTTCTCATTTGTTTTCAGAAAAACCGGGAAACTGTCAGATCGTGACTCACAAGGTTCAATTAAATGCCGAAAAACCTTGTAGGACTAAACCGTATCGCTATGATAAACAAAAAGACTTAATCATCGAAGAACATATTCAGGAGATGTTAAAGAATAAAATAATAACGCCCATAAATAGTGAATACGCGAGTCCAGTCGTACTATGTAGGAAAAAGAACGAGTTTCCTCCTTCGGATAAAAGGGCTTGGAGGTTTGCTATCGATTATAGAAAACTAAATAGCATAACTAAATTTCCAGTTTACCCTTTGCCGGTTATAGACGAGATCATTAGACAGATCAAATCGACGAGATATATGTCTACTTTGGACTTAACGTCTGGCTACTATCAAATAGCTATGAGACCCGAAGATATACATAAAACCGCGTTTATAACAAAATCGGGCACTTATGCATTTTTACGCATGCCTTTTGGGTTGTGTGGGGCCCCATCAACATTCCAGAGAGCTATGGACATTGTTCTAAAGCCTGTCCTAGGAAAATCAACTTTAATTTATCTAGATGATATAATTATAACGAGTAATACGTTGGAACAACACATTAATGACCTCGAAAAAGTTTTTAAATTATTAAAAGAGGCCGGTCTTACAATTAACGCCTCAAAATGCAAGTTCGCAACTAAACTTAAATATCTCGGTTATAAAATTTCGCAAAAGGGTATAGAAACGCAAGATTCAAAAATAAAAGCTATTAAGAATTTCCCACCGCCCAACACCGCCAAGAAACTTTCGTCTTTCCTTGGATTATGTTCTTATTATCGATCTTTCATAAAAGATTTCGCTAATATTGTTGAACCACTCTTAGTAATCAAAAGAAAAAAGAGTAAATTTACGTGGACAGCGGAAGCTAACACAGCTTTTGAAAGATTAAAAGAAGCGCTTATTAATGCCCCTGTTTTAAAATTCCCTGAGGGGGACGCAAACCTGGAAATTGCGGCAGATGCATCAGACTATGCGGTGGGAGCGGTTCTTATGCAAAATAACCATCCGCTGGCATTTTTTAGTAAAACATTGAATCAAACACAAAGGAATTATACAGCTACAGAAAGAGAAACATTAGCCGTATTAATGGCTGTACACAAATTTCGAGTTTATTTCGGCAAATCGCCAGTAACAGTCTTTTCGGATCATGCGGCTGTTGGTAGACTTTACTCGGGAAAAAACCTAACGCCCAGGTTAATAAGATGGGCTTTAAAACTCCAAGAATATAATATCACAATAAAATATAAACCGGGTAAGGAAAAAAATGTAGCTGACGCACTTTCTCGTATAAAACTGGACGATGAAGGAATGCGCTGTGTTGACTTCAAAAATTTTAGATTCTAGACATACGGTTATTACTGAACTGAAAGCTGATCCTGAATTTGGAAATATCTATGCTTATTTGAAAGACCCCGAAAGCTTTGAGCATACAGATATCGATGCGATAAGAAATAGAGCAAAAAACTATGAAATAATAGATAATTTATTATTCTATACGAAAACAACAAACGAAAATCTTGAGTATAAGCCAGTCATCCCAGCCTCGCTTCGATTAAGCATTTTGAAGGAGTTGCACGAAAAAAAAACAGCGGGCCACCTCGGGGTCAGAAAGACTATAAAAAGGGTACACGAGGCGGTATATTTCCCGCAATTATACAAAATAGTAACGGCGTATGTCAGGTCCTGCAATCAATGTCAGTTAATAAATGATATTAATTACAGCCCGGCCGGGTACTTAAATAGCATTCGCGCTACATTTCCGAATGAAATTTTAGGCATAGATCTCCTTGGTCCCTTCCCCCAGAGCGAGTTAAATAAAAATCGTTTTCTTTTAGTAATAGTAAATCATTTTTCAAAATGGATAGAAATTGTTCCACTTAAACGCGCGTCAGCCAAAACAGTCGCAGATGCATTTTTACACAGATACATTTTAAAATACGGTGCACCGATAAAAGTCATTAGCGATAACGGAAAACAATTCATTAGTCACCTATTTGAAAACATATGCAATGGACTTGATATACGCCATATCAAAATGGTTCCGTATAGACCACAGGCTAACATAGCAGAAAGAGTTAATAAAAACATTGTAAAAATAATTCGCAGTTACGTTAGCACACATCACAAGCGCTGGGATGGCTACATAAATGAATTAGCTTATGCTTTAAGAACGGCACATCATGATACTACGGGAAAAACTCCAGCAGAATTATTTTTAGGCAGAAAGTTAATTACGCCTTTAGATAAATTATTCTTTGTGCAACAAAGAGAGCAGGAATTTAGACAAAAGGACGTGCAAAAGCTAATTGATCAGGCGCTTAAAACCTCGGATACGGCAAGAAATAGGCAGAAAATTTATTATGATAGAAAACGCCGTGAAGCAGATTTTAAAGTTGGGGATAAAGTATTGAAACGGAAATTTTCTTTATCAAGTGCCCCAGACAATTTTATGGCAAAGCTAGCTCCAAAGTTTGAAGGCCCCTATGTAATTCAGGAAATCAAAGGAGTAGTCTTATATCTTAAAATCGAGAGAGGGGAAATCTGTAAAGCAAGTCCCGACCAGGTGAAAAAATACTATAATCCAAATGATTTTGAAATCCTTAAAAGTTTCTTGCAGGACTCAAGTCTAAACGAAATAGAAGGGCCAGAGACTGCAACAACTATTCCACCACCCAAGAAACGGAGAACTGAAGAGAGACCTAGCACTTCTACAACCCGGACGTCGGTATCAAAAAGAAAAAATGATTTTCAAACTCCGGCGTTTAAGAAAAACAAAAATACAGATGAACCGGGTAAAGAAACCGTGGTAAAGACGAAAACACCACCTACAAAAGATGGCAGGAGAAATTACACATCAAGGAGAACGCGCACACAGCCACAGAGTCAGGTGAAAGCAAGGCCGCCGTTCCGGAAACTGAAACGCCAACAGGAGGCACAGAAGTACGAGGAACAGAAGAAATTCAAGGACTCCAGACCGGAGGACGTCAAGACCAGCCGTCCCAGGCAAAAACGCAAAGGCCAACAACCAGACGATTACTCCGTCAAGAGGCCAGCATGCAGAGGACGCAAAAGAAAGAGCAACGGGGACGACACTCGGAGATCAATAAGGAGAAGATTGACATCCATGACACCTCTAACTTGGGATCAATTTTGTCAAAAACGGATGACGGAGTTTCAAGCATCGAAAACGCAAAGATAAGTTAAAACCTTCTATAAATTTTTTTCTCTTTTGTTCCGAAATGTTATGCATAAGTACGAAGTTCTATGTTTTGACGAAAGTCAATATGTCTCGGTTGAGACTTAGTTTTGTTTTACTTTATTTAGCTAAGGCAAAAGTATTATTTTCTTTAAGTGTAAAAGCTAAAAACAAGCATTTTCTGTTGGTCGAAAGACTAATTCTGTTATGTTAAAGCCAAAATTTGGCCGGAGATAAAAATAACTTCGTATTCTTGTACTAATAAGAATTTTAGTTTCAGTGCCGCCAGCTTGGCGAAGAATGAGTAAAGTAAAAATTTATTTTCTCTTATTCATTTTATGGTAAATTGTAAAAAGCATATGTATTAAACTTTTGTAAATGTATGTAAATACTTGCATGTTATGTAAAAGTAGAATTTAGTCTAGAAGCATAAAATTGTAGATGCTAAAAGTGAATGCTTAAAAGCAATGAAGTCAAAATTTAAGTATTAAACTGTAAAGTCATGCTTTAGAGCGAAAGCCTGCATGTTTAAAGATGAATGAGGGGGAAGCTAGAATGAATGTGTTTTGTAGGGTTCTCCACCTACATTTGAATTTTTAAGAATATTAAAGTAGCTCATTGAGTTGTAGAATGTCGAGTAAGGTGTGTCTATTTGGTTGTTGAATTCTAACAAATCATGGTGGTTAGGGGAAGTGTTGTAAGACTAAAACACGAATATTCCCGTTTGACACCACACATGGTGGAGAGCCAGGGTAAAGTTAAATTAATGCTTGAAAAATTGAATGAATGTGAAGTAAGCAATAGCTAAGAAAAACGAATCGTTAAAAACAAAAATTTATTGTGTCAAGAAAGTGTAAATTATAATGTATGTAGAAAGATACTGATATTTATTCCTTCGAGATGCTGGAAGGAAAGACCAAGATTGATTGATGAAGTCCAGGAAAAGTTGCTGTAAGAAGAAAGCTTTGTAACGAGCAAAAGAATTTTAGTATATAATTGTTACATAAGATTTTTTTTGTGTAAACGAGGCTTTCGCCAGTTAGTTCAGAATTAGATAAACTTACAACAGGTCGTTTGTAGGACCTGCTTCCAAGTTTTCCAAATTCTGGCAGCTGCAAATGTAGGGTTTATATTTATTTTAACTAACATTTATTTTAAGTTTAAACTATCTTTCCTGTCAAGCCTTACTTTCCCCTGGAACTGCCAATGCCAGAATATGTAAATTTGAGTAGAACGCGCAAGCATTCAAATTATCAGCGGAAGTAGTATGATTTAAATAGAAGGAAACGAGTTCGGTGAGAGAGTTATTCTTACTTAGCGAGCGCGGAGGTAGTTATCGAGAATTGAAGAACCCCGCGTTGCGGCCTATGTGCTTGGCGGGAAGTAGTTGCAATTGTTCCAGTGAGCTTCAAGTCTG
This sequence comes from Stegodyphus dumicola, assembly GCF_044657685.1. Classification (NCBI taxonomy): domain Eukaryota; kingdom Metazoa; phylum Arthropoda; class Arachnida; order Araneae; family Eresidae; genus Stegodyphus; species Stegodyphus dumicola. The sequence continues at coordinate 286,446,248 of NC_140769.1, read as the reverse complement.
CTGAATTAGCTGCGGTATTTGTAAAACGCGGTGAGTTAGTTATTTTAGAGAGCCTCGTAGTTAGAATTTTGTCTTTATTTTCTTTTCAGGTTTTTATTTTTATTTTTACTGCCTAGTGGGCACAATCTGTAAGCGTCAAGAGGACGCCATTGTAATTTATTACGTTGAATAAAAAGGGACTTAAACCCTTTATAAGACTCTGTGGTTTATACAAGCTTTCACAGTCACCTCTTGGTTGCGTGCAATTTAGAGGCGCGCAACGTTATAAGATAGACGCTAATCTATGACCAGAAGCATTGTGCAGCTCCTCAACTTGCACGAATTGTATTAGACAGCCGATCCTCTATAACCAGAAGCATTTTGCAGCTCGTCAAATTCTATCAATTGTATTATATAGACGCTCCTCTATAAACAGAAGCATTGAGCAGCTCCTCAACTTGCACCTATTGTATTATATTGACGCTCCTTTATAACAAGAAGCATTGTGCAGCTCTTCAACTTTCCCCTATTTTATTAGATAGGCGCTTCTCTATAACCAGAAGCATTGAACATCTCCTCAACTTGCACATATTGTATTATATAGACGCTCCTCTATAACAAGAAGCATTGTGCAGCTCCTCTACTTTCACCTATTGTATTATATAGACGCTCCTCTATAACCAGAAATATTAAGCAGCTCCTCAACTTGCACCTATTGTATTATATAGACGCTCCTCTCTAACCAGAAACATTGTGCAGCTCCTCAACCTGTACCTATTGTATTAGATAGTCTCTCCTCTGTAACCAGAAGCATTTTGCAGCTCCTGAATTTGCACCTATTGTATTGGATAGACTCACCTCTATAACCAGAAACATTTTGCAGCTCGTCAACTTGCGCATATTGTATTATTTAGACGCTCCTCTGTAACCAGAAACATTCTGCAGCCCCTCAGCTTGCATCTATTGCATTAGATAGGCTCTCCACTGTATTCAGAAGCATTTTGCAGCTCCTCAATTTGCAGCTATTTTTATTGGATAGATGCTTCTCTATAACCAGAAGCATTGTGCAGCTCCTCAACTTGTACCTATTTTATTAGATAGACGCTAATCTATAACCAGAACCATTGTGCAGCTCCTCAACTTGCACGGATTTTATTAGAAATCCGATCCTCTATAACCAGAAGCATAATGCAGCTCCTTAACTTGCACCTATTGTATTAGATAGGCGCTCCTCTATAATCTGGAACTGCCAATGCCAGAATATGTAAATTTGAGTAGAACGCGCAAGCATTCAAATTATCAGCGGAAGTAGTATGATTTGAATAGAAGGAAACGAGTTCGGTAAGAGTTATTCTTACTTAGCGAGCGCGGAGGTAGAAATCGGGAATAGAAGAACCCCGCGTTGCGGCCTATGTGCTTGGCGGGATGTAGTTGCAATTGTTCCAGTGAGCTTCAAGTCTGCTGAATTAGCAGCCGTATTGTAAAACGCGGTGAGTTAGTTATTTGAGAGAGCCTCGTAGTTAGAATATTGTCTTTAATTTCTTTTCAGGTTTTTATTTTTATTTGACTGCCTACGGGGCACAGTCTGTAAGCGTCAAGAGGACGCCATTGTAATTTATTACGTTGAATAAAAAGGGACTTAAACCCTTTATAAGACTCTGTGGTTTATACAAGCTTTCACAGTCACCTCTTGGTTGCGTGCAAGTTAGAGGCGCGCAACGTTATATCCCATACAACATATCCGTTAGTTTGATTTTTCGTAAAATAGAGTCCGTCAATTGTGCTGTATCCCGTTGATAAAAACTATATAGCTCGGCTTCCAGCCGTGCGCGATCTTTCACTATGGGGAAGGCCTTTACTAACGATTTTTTGAAATTTTCAAATGTATACGTCGGGCTTCCAAATTCACTAGAAGAAATTTGCCTATATTTTTACACCATAGCGCGGCCTGTCCTCTTAGTGCTGATGTGACGATGGCAACTTTTTGGCTTTCAGGCACAGGGTAGAGCTGAAAGTGGTTTTCTATACCTTCTAAAAATACGGACACCGAATTTTTTACGTCGAAATAGACGTTTGGCTTGATTGATGCTCTCAAAGTCTGGACCAGGTATCCAAATCCTTCTAACTGCGTTGTCATTTCTTGGTGTTGTCCAGCGGCTTCCATCCAGTTTTCGGCCATTTCAGTTCGATAAGTGTTCCGGCGCCAATATAACGTTGCGCGCCTCTAACTTGCACGCAACCAAGAGGTGACTGTGAAAGCTTGTATAAACCACAGAGTCTTATAAAGGGTTTAAGTCCCTTTTTATTCAACGTAATAAATTACAATGGCGTCCTCTTGACGCTTACAGACTGTGCCCACTAGGCAGTCAAAATAAAAATAAAAACCTGAAAAGAAAGTAAAGACAAAATTCTAACTACTAGGCTCTCTAAAATAACTAACTCACCGCGTTTTACAAATACCGCAGCTAATTCAGCAGACTTGAAGCTCACTGGAACAATTGCAACTACTTCCCGCCAAGCACACAGGCCGCAACGCGGGGTTCTTCAATTCTCGATAACTACCTCCGCGCTCGCTAAGTAAGAATAACTCTCTCACCGAACTCGTTTCCTTCTATTTAAATCATACTACTTCCGCTGATAATTTGAATGCTTGCGCGTTCTACTCAAATTTACATATTCTGGCATTGGCAGTTCCAGGGGAAAGTAAGGCTTGACAGGAAAGATAGTTTAAACTTAAAATAAATGTTAGTTAAAATAAATATAAACCCTACAATCTAATAAAATAGGTACAAGTTGAGGAGCTGCACAATGTTTCTGAATAGAGAGGAGCGTCTATATAATACTGTTTGTGCAAGTTGAGGAGCTGCTCAATATTTCTGGTTATAGAGGAGCGTCAATCTGATACATAAGTTGCAAGTTGAGGAGCTGCACAATTCTTCCGGTTATAAAGGAGCGCCTATATATTACAATGGGCGAAGGTTGAGGAGCTGCAGAATATTTCTGGTTATAGAGGAGCGCCTTACTAATACAATAGATACAAGTTGAGGAGCTGCCAATGGTTCTGGTTATAGAGGAGCGTCAATCTGATACATAAGTTGCAAGTTGAGGAGCTGCACAATGCTTCCGTTTATAGAGGAGAGCCTATATATTACAATGGGCGCACGTTGAGCAGCTGCAGAATATTTCTGGTTATAGAGGAGAGCCTATCTAATACAGTAGATGCATGTTGAAGACCTGCATTACATTTCTGGTTTTAGAGGAGCGCCTAACTAATACAATAGATAGAAGTTGAGGAGCTGCCAATGGTTCTGGTTATAGATGATCGGCTGTCTAATACAATAGGTACAATTTGAGGAGTAGCTTCTGGTTATAGAGGAGCGTCTGTTTTATACACTTATACAGTAGATGCCAATTGAGGAGCTGCACAATGTTTCTGGTTACAGAGGAGAGACTATCTAATACAACAGATACAAGTTGAGGAGCTGCAAAATGTTTGATTAGAGAGGAGCGCCTATCTAATACAATAGGTGCAAGTTGAGGAACTGTATAATGCTTCTGGTTATAGAGGATCGGCAGTCTAATACAATCCGTGCAAGTAGAGAGCTGCACAATGCTTCTGGTTATACATTAGCGTCTATCTAATAAAATAGGTACAAGTTGAGGAGCTGCACAATGCTTCTGGTTATAGAGAGGCATCTATCCAATACAAATAGCTGCAAATTAAGGAGCTGCAAAATGCTTCTGAATACAGTGGAGAGCCTATCTAATGCAATAAATGCAAGCTGAGGGGCTGCAGAATGTTTCTGGCTACAGAGGAGCGTCTAAATAATACAATGTGCGCAAGTTGACGAGCTGCAATATATTTCTAGTTGTAGAAGAGCGCCTATCTAATACAATAGGTGCAAGCTGAGGAGCTGCGAAATGCTTCTGGTTACAGAGGAGGCTATCTAATACAATAGGTACAAGTTGAGGAGCTGCACAATGTTTCTGGTTAGAGATGAGCGTCTATATAATACAATAGGTGCAAGTTGAGGAGCTGCTCAATATTTCTGGTTATAGAGGAGCGTCTATATAATACAATATGTGCAAGTTGAGGAGCTGCTCAATGCTTCTGGGTATAGAGGAGCGCCTATCCAATAAAATAGGTGAAAGTTGAGGAGCTACACAATGCTTCTTGTTATAGAGGAGCGTTAATATAATACAATAGGTGCAAGTTCAGGAGCTGCTCAATGCTTCTGGTTATAGAGGAGCGTCTCTCTTATACAGTAGATGCAAATTGTGGAGCTGCACAATGCTTCTGGTTACAGAGGAGAGACTATCTAATACAATAGATACAATTTGAGGAGCTGCAAAATGCTTCTGATTATAGAGAATCGGCTGTCTAATACAATCCGTGCAAGTTGAGGAGCTGCACAGTGCTTCTGGTTATAGATTAGCGTCTATATAGTACAATAGCTACAAGTTGAGGAGCTGCACAATATTTCTTGTTATAGAGGAGCGTCTCTCTTATACAGTAGGTGCAAACGGAGGAGCGGCACAATGCTTCTGGTTACAGAGGAGCGTCTGTATAATACAGTAGGTGCAAGCTGAGGAGCTGCTCAATATTTCTGGTTATAGAGGAGCGTCTATATAATACAATACGTGAAAGTGGAGGAGCTGCTCAATGCTTCTTGTTATAGGGGAGCGTCTATATAATACAATAGGTGCAAGTTGAGGAGCTGCTCAATGGTTCTGGTTATAAAGGAGCGTATATATAATACAGTAGCTACAAGTTGAGGAGCTTCACAATGCTTCTTGTTATAGAGGAGCGCCTATCTAATAAAATAGGTAAAAGGTTTGAGCTGCACAACGCTGCTTGTTATAGAGGAGCGTCTATATAGTACAATAGGAGCAAGTTGAGGAGCAGCTCAATGTATCTGGTTATAGAGGAGCGTTAATATAATACAATAGGTGCAAGTTCAGGAGCTGCTCAATGCTTCTGGTTATAGAGGAGCGTCTCTCTTATACAGTAGATGCAAACTGAGGAGATGCACAATGCTTCTGGTTACAGAGGAGAGACTATATAATACAATAAATACAATTTGAGGAGCTGCAAAATGCTTCTGATTATAGAGGAGCGCTTATCTAATACAATATGCGCAAGTTGAGGAGCTGCAAAATGTTTCTGGTTAGAGAGCTGAGTCTATCCAATACAATAGGTGCAAATTGAGGAGCTGCAAATTGCTTCTGGTTACCGAGGAGAGACAATCTAATACAACAGGTACAAGTTGAGGAGCTGCACAGTGTTTCTGGTTAGAGAGGAGCGTCTATATAATACAATAGGTGCAAGTTGAGGAGCTGCTCAATATTTCTGGTTATAGAGGAGCGTCTATATAATACAATATGTGGAAGTTGAGGAGCTCCTCAATGCTTCTGGGTAGAGAGGAGCGCCTATCTAATAAAATAGGTGAAAGTTGAGAAGCTGCTTCTTGTTATAGAGGAGCGTCAATATAATACAATAGGTGTAAGTTTAGGAGCTGCTCAATGGTTATGGTTATAGAGGAGCGTCTCTCTTATACAGTAGATGCAATTTGAGGAGCTGCACAATGCTTCTGGTTACAGAGGAGAGACTATCTAATACGATAGATACAATTTGAGGAGCTGCAAAATGCTTCTGATTATATAGGAGCGCCTATCTAATACAATAGGTGCAAGTTGAGGAGCTGCATAATGCTTCTGGTTATAGAGGATCGGCTGTCTAATACAATCCGTGCAAGCTGAGGAGCTGCACAATGCTTCTGGTTATAGATTAGCGTCTATCTAATAAAATATGTAAAGGTTGAGGAGCTGCACAATGCTTCTGGTTATAGAGAAGCATCTATCCAATACAAATAGCTGCAAATTGAGTAGCTACAAAATGCTTCTGGATACAGTAGAGAGCCTATCTAATGTATAGATGCAAGTTGAGGGGGTGCAGAATGTTTCTGGTTACAGAGGAGCGTCTAAATAATACAATATGCGCAAGTTGAGGAGCTGCAAAACGTTTCTGGTTATAGAGGTGAGTCTATCCAATGCAATTAGTACAAATTGAGGAGCTGCAAAATGCTTCTGGTTACCGAGGAGAGACTATATAATACAATAGGTACAAGTTGAGGAGCTGCACAGTGTTTCTGGTTAGAGAGCAGCGTCTATATAATACAACAGGTGCAAGTTGAGGAGCTGCTCAATAATTCTGGTAATAGAGGAGCGCCTATTTAATAAAATATGTGAAATTTGAGGAGCTGCACAATGCTTCTGGTTATAGAGGAGCGTTTCTCTTATACAGTAGATGCAATTTGAGGAGCTGCACAATGCTTCTGGTTACAGAGGAGAGACTATCTAATACAATAGATACAATTTGAGGAGCTTCAAAATGCTTCTGATTATAGATGAGCGCCTATGTAATACAATAGGTGCAAGTTGAGGAGCTGCATAATGCTTCTGGTTATAGAGGATCGGCTGTCTAATACAATCCTGCAAGTTGAGGAGCTGCACAATGCTTCTGGTTATAGATTAGCGTCTTTCTAATAAAATATGTACAAGTTGAGGATCTGCAAAATGCTTCTGGATACAGTGGAGAGCCTATCTAATGGAATAGATGCAAGATGAGGAGCTGCAAAATGCTTCTGGTTATAGAGGATCGGCTGTCTAATACAATCCGTGCACGTTGAGGAGCTGCAGAATGCTTCTGGTTATAGATTAGCGTCTATCTAATAAAACAGGTACAAGTTGAGGAGCTGCACAATGCTTCTGGTTATAGAGAAGCATCTATCCAATACAATTAGCTGCAAAATGCTTCTGGATACAGTGCAGAGCCTATCTAATGCAATAGATGCAGGTTCAAGGGCAGCAGAATGTTTCTGGTCACAGAGGAGCGTCTAAATAATATAATATGCGCAAGTTGAGGAGCTGCAAAATGTTTCTGGTTATAGAGGTGAGTCTATCCAATACAATAGGTGGAAATTGAGGAGCTGCAAAATGGTTCTGGTTACAGAGGAGAGACTATCTAATACAATAGGTACAAGTTGAGGAGCTGCACAATATTTCTGCTTATAGAGGAGCGCCTATATTATACTATAGGTGCAAGTTGAGGAGCTGCAGAATTTTCTGGTTATAGAGAAGCGTCTATCTAATAAAATAGTTGCAAGTTAAGGAGCTGCGCAATGCTGCTTATAGAGGAGCGGCTATGTAGTACAATAGGTGCAAGTTGAGGAGCTGCCCAATGTTTCTGTTTATAGAGGAGCGTCTATATAATACAATAGGTGCAAGTTGAGGAGCTGCCCAATGTTTCTGTTTATAGAGGAGCGTCTATATAATAATATAGGTGCAAGTTGAGGAGCTGCTGAATATTTCTGGTTATAGAGGAGCGCCTGTATAATACAATAGGTGAAAGTTGAGGAGCTGCACAATGCTTCTTGTTATAGAGGAGCGTCTATATAATACAATAGGTGCAAGTTGAGGAGCTGCTCAATGCTTCTGGTTATAGAGGAGCGTCAATATGAGACATATGTTGCAAGTTGAGGAGCTGCACAATTTTTCCGGTTATAGAGGAGCGTCTATATATTACAATGGGCGCACGTTGAGCAGCCGCAGAATATTTCTATTTGTAGAGGAGAGCCTATCTAATACAGTAGGTGCATGTTGAGGACCTGCATTATATTTCTTGTTTTAGAGGAGCGCCTAACTAATACAAGAGATACAAGTTGAGGAGCTGCCAATGGTTCTGGTTACAGATGATCGGCTGTCTAATACAATAGGTACAATTTGAGGAGTAGCATTATGCTTCTGGTTATAGAGGATCGGCTGTCTAATACAATCCGTGCAAGTTGAGGAGCTGCAGAATGTTTCTGGTTATAGATTAGCGTCTATCTAATAAAATAGGTACAGGGTGAGGAGCTGCACAATGCTTCTGGTTATAGAGAAGGATCTATCCAATACAATTTGCTGCAAAATGCTTGTGGATACAGTGGAGAGCCTATCTAATGCAATAGATGCATGTTCAGGGCCTGCAGAATGTTTTTGGTTACAGAGGAGCGTCTAAATAATACAATATGCGCAAGTTGAGGAGCTGCAAAATGTTTCTGGTTATAGAGGTGAGTCTATCCAATACAATAGGTGGAAATTGAGGAGCTGCAAAATGCTTCTGGTTACAGAGGAGAGACTATCTTATACAATAGGTACAAGTTGAGGAGCTGCACGATATTTCTGCTTATAGAGGAGCGCCTATATTTTACAACAAGTGCAAGTTGAGGAGCTGCTCAATATTTCTGGATATAGATGAGTGTCTGTATAATAGAATAGGTGAAAGTTGAGGATCTGCACAATGCTTCTTGTTATAGAGGAGCGTCTTTATAATACAATATCTGCAATTTGACGAGCTGCTCAATGCTTCTTGTTTTAGAGGAGTGTCTATTTAATGCAATAGGTGCAAGTTGAGGAGCTGCTTAATGCTTCTGGTTATAGAAGAGCGTCTCTCTTATACAGTAGATGCAATTTGAGGAGCTGCATAATGCTTCTGGTTACAGAGAAGAGACTATCTAGTACAATAGATACAATTTGAGGAGCTGGAAAATGCTTCTGTTTATAGAGGAGCGCCTATCTAATACAATAGGTGAAGTTGAGGAGCTGCATAATGCTTCTGTTTATAGAGGATCGGCTGTCTAATACAATCCTGCAAGTTGAGGAGCTGCACAATGCTTCTGGTTATAGATTAGCGTCTTTCTAATAAAATATGTACAAGTTGAGGAGCTGCACAATGCTTATGGTTATAGAAAAGCATCTATCCAATATAATTAGCTGCAAAATGCTCCCGGATACAGTGGAGAGCCTATCTAATGCAATAGATGCAAGTTTAGGGGCTGCAGAATGTTTCTCGTTACAGAGGAGCGTCTAAATAATACAATATGCGCAAGTTGAGGAGCTGCAATATGTTTCTGGTTATAGAGGTGAGTCTATCCAATACAACAGGTGCAAATTGAGAATCTGCAAAGTGGTTCTGCTTACCGAGGAGAGACTATCTAATACAATAGGTGCAAGTTGAGGAGCTGCTCTATGCTTGTGCTTAGAGAGGAGCGTCTCTCTTATACAGTAGATGCTAATTGAGGAGCTGCACAATGCTTCTGGTTACAGAGCAGAGACTATCTAATACAATAGGTACAAGTGGAGGAGCTGCAAAATGATTCTGATTATAGAGGAGCGCCTATCTAATACAATAGGTGCAAGTTGAGGAGCTGCACAATGCTTCTGGTTATAGATTAGCGTCTATCTAATAAAATAGGTACAAGTTGAGGAGCTGCACAATGCTTCTGGTTATAGATTAGCGTCTATCTAATAAAATAGGTACAAGTTGAGGAGCTGCAAAATGCTTCTGGTTATAGTTTAGCGTCTATCTAATAAAATAGGTAGAAGTTGAGGAGCTGCACATTGCTTCTGGTTATAGAGAAGCATCTATCCAATACAATTGCTGCAAATTGAGTAGCTACAAAATGCTTCTGGATACAGTGGAGAGCCTATCTAATGCAATAGATGCAAGTTTAGGGGCTGCAGAATGTTTCTCGTTACAGAGGAGCGTCTAAATAATACAATATGCGCAAGTTGAGGAGCTGCAATATGTTTCTGGTTATAGAGGTGAGTATATCCAATACAATAGGTGCAAATTGAGGAGCTGCAAAATCCTTCTGGTAACAGAGGAGAGACTATCTTATACAATAGGTACAAGTTGAGGAGCTGCTCAGTGTTTCTGGTTAGAGAGGAGCGTCTATATAATACAGTAGGTGCAAGTTGAGGAGCTGCTCAATATTCCTTGTTATAGAGGAGCGTCTATACAATACAATATCTGCACGTTGAGGAGCTGCTCAATGCTTCTGGGTATAGAGGAGCGCCTATTTAATAAAATAGGTGAAAGTTGAGGTGCTGCACAATACTTCTGGTTACAGAGGAGAGACTATCTAATACAATATATACAATTTGAGGAGCTGCAAAATGCTTCTGATTATAGAGTGGTGTGGTGTGGTGTATTTAATTATGGCAAAGCACACTAGGGCTATCTGCCTAAGGGGAGGGATGCCTTTCGTGGAGGACTTTCTAAGGGAAACTGGCTCGTATACACGTTACACATGGGGAAAACCACGAAAACACCCATGCAGCCAGCCCGTTCGCGGGATTCGAACCTCGGACCGAACTACCAGTGTCTGATTATAGAGAAGCGCCTATCTAATACAATAGGTGCAAGTTGAGGAGCTGCATAATGCTTCTGGTTATAGAGGATCGACTGTCTAATACAATACGTGCAAGCTGAGGAGCTGCACAATGCTTCTGTTTATAGATTAGCGTCTATCTAATAAAATATGTATAAGTTGAGGAGCTGCACAATGCTTCTGGTTATAGAGAAGCATCTATCCAATACAAATAGCTGCAAAAAGCTTCTGGATTCAGTAGAGAGCCTATCTAATGCAATAGATGCAAGTTGAGGGGCTGCAGAATGTTTCTGGTTACAGAGGAGCGTCTAAATTATACAATATGCGCAAGTTGAGGAGCTGCAAATTGTTTCTGGTTAGAGCGGAGAGACTTTCTAATACAATAGGTACAAGTTGAAGAGATCCACAGTGTTTCTGGTTACAGAGCAGCGTCTATATAATACAATAGGTGCAAGTTGAGGAGCTGCTCAATATTTCTGCTAATAGAGGAGCGTCTATATAATACAATAAGTGAAAGTTGAGGAGCTGCACAATGCTTCTGGTTACAGAGGAGAGACTATCTAATACAATAGATACAATTTGAGGAGCTTCAAAATGCTTCTAATTATAGAGGAGCGCCTATGCAATACAATAGGTGCAAGTTGAGGAGCTGCATAATGCTTCTGGTTATAGAGGATCGGCTGTCTAATACAATCCTGCAAGTTGAGGAGCTGCACAATGCTTCTAGTTATAGAGAAGCATCTATCCAATACAAATAGCTGCAAATTGAGGCGCTGCAAAATGCTGCTGGATACAGTGTAGATCCTATCTAATGCAATAGATGCAAGATGAGGAGCTGCATAATGCTTCTGGTTATAGATTAGCGTCTATCTAATAAAATAGGTACAAGTTGAGGAGCTGCACAATGCTTTTGGTTATAGAGAAGCATCTATCCAATACAATTAGCTGCAAAATGCTTCTGGATACAGTGGAGAGCCTATCTAATGCAATAGATGCAGGTTCAGGGGCTGCAGAATGTTTCTGGTTACAGAGGAGCGTCTATCCAATACAATAGGTGGAAATTGAGGAGCTGCAAAATGGTTCTGGTTACAGAGGAGAGACTATCTAATACAATAGGTACAAGTTGAGGAGCTGCACAATATTTCTGTTTATAGAGGAGCGCCTATACTATACAATAGGTGCAAGTTGAGGAGCTGCAGAATTTTCTGGTTATAGAGAAGCGTCTATCTAATAAAATAGTTGCAAGTTGAGGAGCTGCGCAGTGCTGCTTATAGAGGAGCGGCTATGTAGTACAATGGGTGCAAGTTGAGGAACTGCACAATGCTTGTGGTTATAGAGGAGCGTCTATATAATACAATAGGTGCAAGTTGAGGAGCTGTATAATGCTTCTGGTTATAGAGGATCGGCAGTCTAATACAATCCGTGCAAGTAGAGAGCTGCACAATGCTTCTGGTTATACATTAGCGTCTATCTAATAAAATAGGTACAAGTTGAGGAGCTGCACAATGCTTCTTGTTATAGAGGAGCGTCTATATAATACAATATCTGCAATTTGAGGAGCTGCTCAATGCTTCTGGTTATAGAGGAGCGTCAATCTGAGACATAAGTTGCAATTTGCGGAGCTGCACAGTGCTTCCGGTTATAGAGGAGCGTCTATGTATTACAATGGGCGCACGTTGAGCAGCTGCAGAGTATTTCTCGTTATAGAGCAGTGCCTATCTAATACTGTAGGTGCATGTTGAGGACCTGCATTATATTTCTGGTTTTAGAGGAGCACCTAACTAATACAAGAGATACAAGTTGAGGAGCTGCCAATGGTTCTGGTTATAGATGATCGGCTGTCTAATACAATAGGTACAATTTGAGGAGTAGCATTATGCTTCTGGTTATAGAGGATCGGCTGTCTAATACAATCCGTGCAAGTTGAGGAGTTGCAGAATGCTTCTGGTTATAGAGAAGCATCTATCCAATACAATTAGCTGCAAAATGCTTCTGGATACAGTGGAGAGCCTATCTAATGCAATAGATGCAAGTTCAGTGGCTGCAGAATGTTCCTGGTTACAGAGGAGCATCTAAATAATACAATATGCGCAAGTTGAGGAGCTGCAAAATGTTTCTGGTTATAGAGGTGAGTCTATCCAATACAATTGGTACAAATTGAGGAGCTGCAAAATGCTTCTGGTTACCGAGGAGAGACTATCTTATACAATAGGTACAAGTTGAGGAGCTGCACAGTGTTTCTGGTTAGAGAGGAGCGTCTATATAATACAGTAGGTGCAAGTTGAGGAGCTGCTCAATATTCCTAGTTATAGAGAAGCATCTATCCAATACAAATAGCTGCAAATTGAGGAGCTGAAAAATGCTGCTGGATACAGTGTAGATCCTATCTAATGCAATAGATGCAAGATAAGGAGCTGCATAATGCTTCTGGTTATAGAGGATCGGCTGTCTAATACAATCCGTGCAAGTTGAGGAGCTGCAGAATGCTTCTGGTTATAGATTAGCGTCTATCTAATAAAATAGGTACAAGTTGAGGAGCTGCACAATGCTTTTGGTTATAGAGAAGCATCTATCCAATACAATTACCTGCAAAATGCTTCTGGATACAGTGGAGAGCCTATCTAATGCAATAGATGCAAGTTCAGTGGCTGCAGAATGTTTCTGGTTACAGAGGAGTGTCTATCCAATACAATAGGTGGAAATAAAATAGTTGCAAGTTCAGGAGCTGCGCAATGCTGCTTATAGAGGAGCGGCTATGTAGTACAATAGGTGCAAGTTGAGGAACTGCACAATGCTTCTGGTTATAGAGGAGCGTCTATATAACACAATAGGTGCAAGTTGAGAAGCTGCACAATGTTTCTGGTTAAAGAGGAGCGTCTATATAATACAATAGGTGCAAGTTGAGGAGCTGCTCAATATTGTGGTTATAGCGGAGCGTCAATCTGAGACAAAAGTTGCAAGTTGAGGAGCTGCACAGTGCTTCCGGTTATAGAGGAGCGTCTGTCTTATACAGTAGATGGAAATTGAGGAGCTGCACCACGTTTCTGTTTACAGAGGAGAGACTATCTAATACAATAGGTACAAGTTGAGGAGCTGCAAAATGATTCTGATTATAGAGGAGCGCCTATCTAATACAATAGGTGCAAGTTGAGGAGCAGCAAAATGCTTCTGGTTATAGATTAAAGTCTATCTCTAAAATAGCTATAAGTTGAGGAGCTTCTGGTTATAGATAAGCGTCTATCTAATAAAATAGTACAAGTTGAGCAGCTGCACAATGCGTCTGGTTATAGAGAAGCATCTATCCAATACAAATAGCTGCAAATTGAGGAACTGCAAAATGCTTCTGGATACAGTGGAGAGCCTATCTAATGCAAAGATGCAAGTTGAGGTGCTGCAGAATGTTTCTGGTTGCAGAGGAGCGTGTATATAATACAATAGGCGTAAGTTGAGGAGCTGCAATATATTTCTGGTTGTAGAAGAGCGCCTATCTAATACAATAGGTGCAAGTTGAGAAGCTGCAAAATGCTTCTGGTTACAGAGGAGAGACTATCTAATACAATAGGTACAAGTTGAGAAGCTGCACAGTGTTTCTGGTTAGAGAGGAGCGTCTATATAATACAGTAGGTGCAAGGTGAGGAGCTGCTCAATATTTCTGGTTATAGAGGAGCGTCTATATAATACAATAGGTGAAAGTTGAGGAGCTGCACAATGCTTCTTGTTTTAGAGGAGCGTCTATATAATACAATATCTGCAAGTTGAGGAGCTGCTCAATGCTACTGGGTAGAGAGGAGCGCCTATTTAATAAAATAGGTGAAAGTTGAGGTGCTGCACAACGCTTCTTGTTATAGAGGAGCGTCAATATAATGCAATAGTTGCAAGTTGAGGAGCTGCTCAATGCTTCTGGTTATAGAGGAGCGTCTCTCTTATACAGTAGATGCAAATTGATAAGCTGCACAATACTTCTGGTTATAGAGGAGAGACTATCTAATACAATAGATACAATTTGAGGAGTAGCAAAATGCTTCTGGTTATAGAGGATCAGCTGTCTTATACAGTAGATGGAAATTGAGGAGCTGCACCACGTTTCTGTTTACAGAGGAGAGACTATCTAATACAATAGGTACAAGTTGAGGAGCTGCAAAATGATTCTGATTATAGAGGAGCGCCTATCTAATACAATAGGTGCAAGTTGAGGAGCTGCAAAATGCTTCTGGTTATAGATTAAAGTCTATCTAATAAAATAGCTATAAGTTGAGGAGCTTCTGGTTATAGATAAGCGTCTATCTAATAAAATAGTACAAGTTGAGGAGCTGCACAATGCTTCTGGTTATAGAGAAGCATCTATCCAATACAAATAGCTGCAAATTGAGGAGGTGCAAAATGCTTCTGGATACAGTGGAGAGTCTATCTAATGCAATAGATTCAAGTTGAGGAGCTGCAAAATGTTTCTGGTTATAGAGGTGAGTCTATCCAATACAATAGGTGCAAATTGAGGGGCTGCATAATATTTCTGCTTATAGAGGAGCGCCTATATTATACAATAGGTGCAAGTTGAGGAGCTGCAGAATTTTCTGGTTATAGAGAAGCGTCTATCTAATAAAATATTTGCAAGTTGAGGAAAAGCAATGCTGCTTGTAGACGAGCGGCTATGTAGTACAATAGGTGCAAGTTGACTGACCAGGGCCTGCCTAAAATTGGACATTGACTGACTATGTGACGGTCTCCTTGATTGCCCGTTGACTGATTAAAAATTGGACATTGTCTGACCAGTGACTTATTAATTGACAATCTCATTGAGTGACTAAAAGTAGTACATTGTCTGACCAGTGACTGACTAACTGACTATCCCATTGACAGACCGGAGACTGACTAAATTTGGACATTGACTTAGCAGTGACTGAGTGACGATCTCATTGACTGACCACTGACAGAGTAAAATTTGGACATTCACTGAACAGGAACTGAGAAAGTGAAGATCTTCTTGCCTGACCAGTGACTGAATAAAAATTGGACATTGACTGACTAAGTGACGATCTCATTGACAGCCTAGTGACCGAGTGACGAGCTGATTAACTGACCAGTGACAGAATAAAATTTGGACATTCACTGAAAATCGACTGAGAAAGTGAAGATCTCTTTGCCTGACCAGTGACTGAATAAAAATTGAACATTGACTGACCAATGACTGACTAAGTGACGTCCTTATTGACTGAGCATTGGATTTGGACGGAAGAAATTGCATTTTCCGATAAGAGAGAGGAAAGATGTTTTCAGTCCAATCGATTGCGCTACAGCTGAAATGGAAACAGAAAATCATTTTAAAATTCTTTTCTAGAGCTACATTTCAGAACTGCAAAATTGAAATGAAATTATATGGTAACCTGAAATTAAAATATTATTTGCAGTTAAATGCCGTTGCTAAATTTGTTTTTATTGGGCTCTTAAATTAATTTACTAGTTTACACACCATATTCAGTTATGATTTACCAATATGCTCTATTTTAACTATAACTTCTCATTGAATTAAGTTGAGCTGTAGTTATTATTGAAATTGTTCTTAGTCATATTTCCCTTGTTGTCTGTGCTCCCAATTCGAAGTGACCGTCAGCTACTTCCTTTTTGTTTTTCCTATGTGATTTGTCGGCATTTCGTATAAAAAACCTGCAGATTATCATTAAAACACGAATAAGGATGTTATTTTGTATTTTAGATTTTTTTCTCTCTGTGGCCTTCATGTCAAAACTTACTAGAAATAATAAATGAGAATATAATGCTTTCTTTTCAAACGAAGTATTTTCAATATGTATCCCATAGCAATATGGCCTTGTTTAAGAATGCTAAGAGATTTACCCTATTTGATTCCCCGCCAACGTGCTGGCTGCATGATTGGCTTCTGGAGTTTTCATTATCTCGATGTATATTAGGCGATTTCCCATAGAACGTTCTCCGCTAAGCCATCCGTCGCGCCAGACAGGTAACCATCCTTTTCTTTGCCCTTTTCAAATAACCTAACTTTTACTCAAACAAATCAGTCACGACATGAAATTTGGAAGAAATTAATTTAAATAACTTTTATAAAAATGTCTCGATTGGATATACACTGGAAGTTAAAGAATTTACACCCCACAGATACACCCAAAACAAATATTAAACTGAAAGCTTTCAGACTTTGTATTGCGCCCAAAGGCATCATTTTTTCATTTGCAGACATAAACGTTTGGACAGAATTCGGGCTAATGTCCCTCTGGGTTAAAAATATTTAAAAACAGCGTATTTTATAAATTAGAAAATGAACCTTTCATATACTTTCATATATTTGAATAAATATTTATGAGGCATTATTAATAAAAATGAGAATAAAGGAAACCCTATGAATAATCCTGAAACGTTTAGTCTGAAATTTAAAATTCAACGTAACTATCGCAAATGACTGAGTGCAGGAGGTGTTCAGGTATCCTTTTAAGGATTTTGCAAAGAATTATATATATAAACAAACGTTATAATTTCATTTTCTAATATATTCCGTCTGAGAGCCCTTTTGTTGAACCATCATATTACATCTTGATTTGTATGAGAAAAGCCTTTTCCTGAACACATCAAGGTTGCTTTTATGCCACTTCTCTTTCACAATGTTCCACAGTCCGTCCAATGTTTGGGGATGCCACGTATAAAGAGCTTGTTTTAAAAGTACAAATGCACATTAATCCATAGGAGACACATCAGGAGATTTAGTGGATATGCATCTAGAGGGAATAGCTTCCATTGCGGTTTCATATCTCACTTTTTTCAAAACATAAAGCGGTAGATTTAGAGGTATGGTTTGTAGCCTTATCCTGATGGAACTTAATACAGTCAAGATTGTTTGGATAAAGAGATGGAATTTCGTCTTTTAATATAGGTGTTTAAAGTTATTTCGGATTGTAATCCGAATTGATTTTGATATTTTTATCTACTTTCCTTATTTTAAGTTTCCCCTTATAAAAGAATCCAGTAACAAAACTAAAACCTTTAGAAAAAAAATTCTTTTTTTCTCTGAACCAATATATTAAGTCTTTTGCTCCTCTTTTTCGGCAGTAAATTCATGTTTATCTCTTGCAATCGTTACACGTATGCCCAAGCTTCATGAGTTGTAACTACACCGAAGTCCCACTAAATTAGGGATAGACATGGCTATGCAAATTGAATAGCGCTGCGCTGCATCTAGGCTTACGTGAGGGAGTTGTGGTAAATGCACATACAGCTAGCACTATGCTTTTCGATAATCAGATGTTTCATATACCAGTATAGGTAAAATTTCAATATCGGGCAGATAGTAATCTCTCGTCGCATGGGCCATACAATTTCTAAAATCCTCAGCGGGATAGGATTTTAACGGTCGCCAGTGTCAAGAGCATACCGAGAATACACGGATGGTGAGAAAAAGAAGTAACGACTCTGCAAAGTGCAAAGCACATTTAACTTAGAACAATCGTGCTGTGAGATGTCTCAGCCGTATTGTACATGGTCAATGAAGCCAAATATTAGCTCAAATTATCAGGTTCAATGTTCCGTCTTACTTTCTTTGGGAACATGCAAGGACCTGACTCGGAACAAGGAGCTTACTAAAGCTATGTTCAAAAACTGTGGGAAGTAGACAAGATACACAGGAAGGGTATACAAAACCCTTTATTTTTCACTCTTTACAATAATTTCCGTACTTCGGAATACAGAGACCAACTACTTGTGGTCTGAACGTAAGAATATAAAAATATAACTAAACTCTAACTTAAATTTGGAATAATCAACAAGGGCCTACGTGTAAGATTGGCCGGACATTAACAGGAAGCCGTATGTAGTACAGAGAACTGTTAACACTACAATACGTTTAAACTTATCACGAGGATTAAACCTCTGGCCTGGAAGGCAAACAGCAAGCGAGTAAAACTTCTAAGGCAAGCGGGCTGCTTCGACTAACTCCTTCCTCTCTCGCTTGGCAAAAAGCCACAACTTAAGTACTTGGCATTTGCCAGACAAATTTTGCATAAATAAGTTAACGCTTTTAATTCTGGCCGGAAGTAGAAAATAAGAAGTGATAGTAAAGATTGAAAATAAAATACGTTAGTAAAACTTAAGATCCTTACATACTTCCTGCCAGAGTTAATTAGTTTGAAACTGAGGTCTAAAACGACCTTGTTGAAAACTTTTAGCTCTAGAATCTAACGCGAGGCCAATCTTTTACAAACATTTCTCACTAGAAACTAGAAAATTAAAAAAAAAATAATGTTTTTACAATAGCAGCTCCATGGACACCCAATTTTTCATCTGTACTGCATCTAAACAGGAGCTTTTATTCAAATCTGGTTCCTTCCAGAGATCGGGAAGGAAAACTAGTTTAATGAAATGTTACACAATGAAATGGCAAGTAACATGCATATTTATATTTCTCTTAACATTCTTATTTCATTCATGACTATTTTAATTATCTCTCCCCGTGCTCTCTGACATGTGTTGTAAAAGAACACCAAACACGAATGTGTTTATGTATACGTGTTCAACACTGCCTCCTACAATCGAAACACTAACGTGTTAAAATTCAACATGACAAGACCTCGTAACACACCCTATCTTCAAGTCTAAACCCTGAGGTACTATTCTCAAAGTGGCTAACTCTGAAGTGTAGCGTCAGAGAGCCTAACTACAATCATTCAACCTTTAACACGTATTCACCATAATTTGGTCTTTTTTCAGTCACACGAATAAGTTTTAAAATTTTTTGGCATTACTTTCACTTTTACAATATCACAGTATTTCTTAACATTTAAAATAACAGTTCACATTGTATATAAGAACATATTAATATGCTGTTAATTTTACGCATTTTAAAACATACATTAGTAGTACATTGTTAACTTCTATTCTTTTCAAAACAAGTGCCAATTCTTCTACATTGAAATACTACATTTCAAAAAGTCTTTCAGACTAAAACTTCTTTCTTGCCAGAATGTTTTAAATAAAATTTAGACAATAACTTTTACAATATTTAAGTATTTACACATTCCTATTCTACATCAACTTTAGTTTTACGCGCGAGTAATTGAAAAACATAATACCAAAATCGGTAACAACTCATTTCTCGCCTTTTTGGCGATAAAGGTAGACCTCACATGAGGTAAAACTTCTTGAAATCTGCCACTTGCAGTAAGAATGAAAGATTAACTTAAGTTTGCAAAGTAACATAAAATTTTACTTATCTTTGTGATATTCGGATATTCTTTTCTGAGCCCAGTCCTGGAAGGTAGCGCAGATTCTGGTTTCATTTATCCTCCTTCTTGTGCGGGCTCACCCTTCATTGCCTTCCTCTAGAAGCCTTCTTTTTCCTCCAGTTCGGTCACCCTTGAATACCTTCTTTTTCGCCTCTGCCTGTCGTCTTGGCCGTTTGATGGCAGCTGGTCTTGGCGGAACCGGGACACTTCTTTCGCGTTCCTGCTTGGACCTCGTTGCTGGCCGTTCAAATTTTCCTTGTAACGTTTCCTCCGCCGCTGGTGGCCCTTCCGCAGTTCGGCGACATTTGCTGCGGAGAGTCCTGTCAGATGAGTTGATCTTCCTTTCTTTGGATTCGTCGTACTTCTCCCTTCTTCCTTCTGGGGGTGTTCGTGAGCTCTCTTTTCTGGACGGTGGAACGGCTTCTTTTTTTGTTACCTTCAATTTTCCAGCGGGGAAAGTTTCTTTTCAATTGCTCCAGCCTCCTAATGGCTGGTCCTTGTGCTTGACGTTGTTCCACCTCTGGAGCTTGTGCCTGCCGTGTCTGCCGTGCCGGATCCTGCAAAAGATCTTTGAAAATTTTCATTTTATTACGATCATAGTAGGGTTTTATTTGATCAATGTTTGCGGAGCACGTTTCACCATTTCTGGCTCTTAGCACCACTACAGAGTGAGTTACTTCTTCTATGACATATGGTCCTTCAAATCGTGGAAAAAATTTGGCAGTTTTATCTTCTGGTGCTGAAGAAAGTGAATGCTTAATTTTTAACACTTCATCCCCTACTTTATAAGTTACTCCCCGTCGTTTCAAATAATAATAAAGCTTCTGTTTTCTCTGTGCTACTTCAGTATTCTTTTTTGCTTCTTTAATTAATTTTTCTATATCACCCATTTTAAATTCTGGGGCTCTTTGTTGCACATAAAATAATTTATCTAACGGCGTTATAATCTTTCTGCCTAAAAATAACTCAGCAGGAGTTTTGTCCGTTGTATCATATTTTGCGGTCCTAAGGGCGAAAGCTAATTCATTGACATAGTTATCCCAGCTTTTATGAAAATTTTTAACATAACTACGGATAATTTTCACTATATTTCTATTGACCTGTTCCGGTATATTTGATTGCGGCCGATACGGGACCATTTTTAAATGACGTATCCCCAGTTTTTGGCACATGTCTTCAAATATATTACTTATAAATTGAGGACCATTATCCGATATAACTTTTAGGGGCGCCCCGTATTTTAAAATATATTTATTTAAAATAGAATCAGTAACTAATTTCGCGGAGGCTCGTTTTAAGGGAACAATTTCGGTCCACTTACTAGAATGATCAACCATAACAAGGAGATAGCGGCTTTTATTTAACTGACTTTTTGGGAAAGGGCCCAATAAATCGATGCCAATTATTTCATTTGGAAATTCGGATTTAATACTATTTAGAAACCCGGCCGGGCGGAAATTAATATAATTAACTGCTTGACATCTTGGACAGGACTGGACATACGCCCTTGTTAACTTTTGCGGTTCAGGAAAATAGACTGCCTTGCGTACGCGTTGGATAGTTTTTCGAATACCAGCTGTCGTGTAACTCCTGCAGGATATTTAATCTAAGACTAGCTGGGATAACAGGTCGAAATTCGTTTTTGGAATTTATAGTTTTTGTATAAAATAATAGACCATCTATTAGTTCGTAATCGGCCGCCCTATTTCTTATCGCCACAATATCTTGGTGGCTAAAATTTTCAGGATCCTTTAAATACTCATAAATGTTTCTAAACTCAGGATCCTTACCCAGTTCGGTTATTACAGTTTCTCGGGAATTTATTGTACATGCTGTGAGCATTGCCACCTTTACAGTATTACCTTCTTCATCTATTTTTATTCTGGATAGGGCATCTGCTACGATATTTTCCTTTCCGAGGGTGTGCTTGATTACCAGATTATACTCTTGTAACTTGAGTGCCCATCTTATTAACCTTGGGGATAAGTTTTTCCCTGAGTACAATCTAGTTACCTCCGCATGATCAGAATACACTGTTATTGGCGCCCTTCCAAAATAGACTCGGAACTTTTGCACTGCTAACAGAACTGCAAGTGCCTTTCTCTCGGTCGCGGAATAATTTCTTTGTGTTTGATATCAAGTTCGACTAAAAAATGCCACGGGTGCTGATTTTGCGAAAGTACCGCTCCTACCGGATAATCCAAAGCATCCGCTGAAATTTCTAAATTTTCATCCTTTTCAGGAAATTTCAAAACCGGGGCTAGCGTTAATGATTGCTTTAATTTTTCGAAAGCGCTATTGGCTTTGGCCGTCCACGAGAATCTTGCCTTTTTCCTTTTTAATTTTAACAATGGTTCAGCAATAGCTGCAAAATATTTTATAAAGGACCTATAATATGAACTAAGTCCTAGAAAAGAAGAGAGCTTCTTCGCCGTATTTGGCGGCGGATACTTTTGCACAGCGATTATTTTTGATTCGTCTGTCTCGATTCCTTTCTGAGATATTTTGTAACCTAAGTATTTTAATTCAGGGGCTGCAAATTTGCACTTTTCGACATTAACTTTTAGACCGGCCTCATTTAATAATGAAAACACCTGTCTTAAATCCTGTACATGTTGGTCCAGATTATCACTAGTAATAATGATATCGTCTAAATAGATAAATGTGGACTTTCCAAGAACAGGCCTTAGCACAATGTCCATACATCGCTGAAATGTTGCCGATGCCCCTGAAAGGCCAAACGGCATACGCAGGAATGCATAAGTGCCAGACTTGGTTATAAAAGCAGTCTTAGGCACGTCTTCCGGTCTAACCCCTATTTGAAAATAACCAGTCGTTAAGTCTAAAGTTGTCATGTATTTGGTAGACGTTATGTTCCTTAGAATTTCTTCAATAATAGGTAACGGATATACAGGATTTTTAGTCATGGAGTTTAATTTACGATAGTCAATCGCAAAACGCCACCTTTTTGGATGTGTTACTGGATAGTCATTGTTTTTCTTACATAGAACCACCGGGCTAGCATAACTACTTGAGATGGGCGTTATGATCTTTTTACGTAACATATCCCTAATGTGCCACTCTATAATTTTTTCTTTATTCTTATCATACCGGTATGGTTTGTGGCGAACTGGCAGTGAATCTCCGGTGTCGATACTATGGTTAGTAACTTGAGTAAATCCTGGAATATCACTAAATAACGAAGCAAATTCACTTACCACTTGTCGAATTTTTGTTGCTCTTCCTTAGGCAGGTGGTCAAGGTTTAACATTGGTGGTTCTGTTTTCTCTTCTCGAACTGGTTTCATCGTCAGCTTAAGGGACGCTTCGTTAAAATCCAGTGTTGCTTCTGCCTCTGAAAGAAAATCTATTTCTAAGATGATATGTGCTTGCAGATTCTTTACTATAAAAAACATAATCTTTACTTGTTCGTCCTTGATACGAACGTATAGCGGTAATTTACCTATACACTTGCATCTTTCTCCCTGCGCAGCTAACACCGTCGTATTATCCGAATTATATATGCGGTATTTACGAAAATACTTCCTAAAAAAATCTTCTGCCACACAGGAACACTGCGCGCCTGTATCCAGGAGTGCGGTGGCTGGGATATTATTCACCAACACTTCAATCTTCGGAAGAGTCAAATTTTTCACCATTACTGTATTTAACTTGAAGGAAGAGGGGTTTTCGTGGCCTTCGGATTTCCGCACCCTCCCGTCAGCAGAAATCCGTTTTAGTTTAAATTATTTTTTATTTCCATGCTTTCCTTCTTTTTCCACTAGCCTTGAGACTTTTTTCCTGCATTGCTATTGAACTGTCGACGTTCGCCGGCTGTTTTTGAATGCTCGGGTTTCCTTGCCCACTGATTCGCTTTGCTTCCGTAGCCGTGTGCTTGACTTTGCTGTGGTCTTGGCGCACCAAATTGGTTTCGTTGTTGATATTGGCGTCTTCTTTCAATGTCCGCCGTTCTTCTACTTTCAAACTGGATCGCTAGCTCAAATAATTTTTCCAGCGTAGTCGGTTTCCTTAATTCATAAAAAATAATTATATAAAATTATTATAACTTATAAAATAATTATAACTTATATAATAATTATAACTTAATTCATAAAGTCTTGCACTTGGGGAAGTAACCTCGGCAAAATCACTTGAATTATCTCAGGATCCGGAAGGTTTCCATACAAGAGTTTGAAGACGTGAATTTTTCTTAAAATAAAGCTTGAGAGATTTTCGATTCTTTGCTGATATATGCTGAAAAGTTCCGTTTCTAATTTCGCACGATTCATTACGACAAGGAAGGCTTTTACTAGGGCAGTCTTGAAATTTTCGTAAGTATAGGTGGGACTTCCTGCTTGACCCAAGAGACTTCTGCCTATACATTTGAACCAGTTAAGCGCTTGGCCCCTCAAAGCGCTGGTAGCTAAGGTAACTTTTTGAAACTCGTGCACTGGGTAGAGCATGAAGTGGTCATCCAATTTTTCCAAAAAACTGGTTACCGGTGAGTTTCCATTAAATGTTGCTTCTGGTTTCATCGAAGCGCGCATGGTCTGGACGATGTAACCAAATCCTTCCAGGGCGGCAGCTGGCATTTCTGGATTCTGAGCCGCTTCTGCAGGCAGCACAGGTTCTTCTTGAAACTCGGCCATGGTTATTCTTCATCGTTGGGCGCCACTATCAGGTTCAATGTTCCGTCTTACTTTCTTTGGGAACATGCACAGTCCTGACTCGGAACAGGGAGCTTACTAAAGCTATGTTCAATAACTGTGGGAAGTAGACAAGATACACAGGAAGGTTATACAAAACCCTTTATTTTTCACTCTTTACAATAATTTCCGTACTTCGGAATACAGAGACCAACTACTTGTGGTCTGAACGTAAGAATATAAAAATATAACTAAACTCTAACTTAAATTTGGAATAATCAACAAGGGCCTACGTGTAAGATTGGCCGGATATTAACAGGAAGCCGTATGTAGTACAGAGAACTGTTAACACTACAATACGTTTAAACTTATCACGAGGATTAAACCTCTGGCCTGGAAGGCAAACAGCAACCGAGTAAAACTTCTAAGGCAAGCGGCCTGCTTCGACTAACTCCTTCCTCTCTCCCTTGGCAAAAAGCCACAACTTAAGTACTTGGCATTCGCCAGACAAATTTTGCATAAATAAGTTAACGCTTTTAATTCTGGCCGGAAGTAGAAAATAAGAAGTGATAGTAAAGATTTAAAATAAAATAAACGTTAGGAAAACTTAAGATCCTTAAAAAATTACCACCTAGCTAAAGCAGGCGACAGTCGTACAGTCAGTAAAAAGATCGTGTATCGCTCCCTTCACCATATGGGCTTCGGAAGCCGTAGACACACGAGGGTACCTTTCCTAAATGCATGCCATCGAGTTGCCATTCTTACCTGGGCAAGAGAATATAGAGAATAGACACTAGTGGACATGAAATGTGTAGGAGTGATGAGTCTCGATCCCTCTAATTAATACCGATGGGAGGCTCAGAATATGGCGAGAGAATCATGAATGTATGAATCCGGTGTGATAGATTGGAACTGTACAAGGCCGTGGAGGCTTAATCATGGTCTGGGATGTTTTCTTCTGGTTGTGTTTGGGATCTTTAGTACTTGTTCTTACCTCCCTCAATATATTTCTGTACGTGGAGTTGATGAGCTATCATCTCCATCCATTTATGTCCCTGTCATTCACACGGAAAGGTAGTGTCTCAGAAAGATAACTGCGCCTCTCACAGGTTACGGTTGGCTGGATGGAAGAGCATTCCTCTGACTTCTCTGTCATAAATTGGTTACTTGAAAGCCCTGACTTGAATTCTACTGAGCATCTTTCCAAATTAGTATATCTTACTATTGAGGAATGTAGAGAATTGAAGTGTTATGTTCTATTCACTCGTTTTGCATGTTCAGAATGTCTGTTATGATGGTCGTATGAAATGTCGTCGCCTGTTATGATGTCAAAATGTCGTCGCCTGTTATGATGTCAAAATGTCGTCGCCTGTTATGATGTCAAAATATCGTCTGTTGTGATGGTTTCGTATGTAAGCATATGATTGAGCTTATTATTTATAAGCCTTCCTAGCGCTAAATACATTCCCTCTAATAACATATAGGTCATAGTTCATAGGTCTTCGCTTATTTAAGAGGTACAATACCCTGAAATCGTTACCTATCTATATCTGTCCTTAGTGGGTATCATATAAAAGTCAAAAATAAATCCCAATGTTGGAACAAACCTTTTCACTTGAAGTTCGGAATCACATCCAATGTGGCAATATGTAACAGTGGGATAACTTGTGTAAAATAGCGATATAAAATATCTGAAGCGTAACTTTCACATCGTGAAAGCAAATTAGCACATCTGTAGCATAAACACGTTGGCTTAACTTTATCCTCGTTAGTGCTACGGCTGTAGCGTCCTCCTTGCTCCGTGTCTTGAAGCTAACGGAATATCGTGGCCGTAGTTGTTGAGGCATGTAACATAAGTGAGCGGAGCATAGTTACACAGACCAGTTGTTGAAATTTTTAACGCATAATACACATCAATGTGCTACCCCAAGGTTTCGCAAAGTCCATATCGATTTATCAGCAATAATTAAGTAAATGTAATAAAGAGAAAATGATGAAAAGTAGAAAAAACACTATGTACACTAAGTACATCGATCACCAAAACTCATTTTGGTGTATCGTTCTCGCTAATTATATAACGTAAGTTCATGTTCCGCTAACCAGTTGATTTTATCTTAAAGAGGTGACTATTAAAGAATTAAAAATAGTTTTTTATATTTTTGTATTGTGTATATATTTAGCTTCATTTTTACCCAGTCAAAGGTAGATGAAACCCTTTCCATCAGAGTGGCAGGTAAACATGATTACTTTTTGTATAAAAAATATTTTCCCAGAGTATTCAAGTATTTTCGTTGTAATAATAATAATCTCTGGTTATATATATATATATATATATATGTACATATAAGTATTACGTTTATGCTTTGTATTGGAAGAAACCCCCCCAAAAAGGAACATTTACTTGAATATGTATGGCAGCGGCAGTTTAGCGTTGGTTCGTTTTCCACTTTTATACCAAAAAATAGCAAAAATCAGAGATATTAATTAAAAGTTATTAAAACGCTAATTTTCGCCCTCATTTTTCTGAATGGCAACAGTGCTGATATCATCAACAATGGCGACATCAATAATGGTTGCGTGGCATTATTGCTGATGTAATGAGAGAGTATTACCGATTTTATGCGATTTTATCAAAATTGAGTAAAACAAAAATAAAAAAATAAAATTTAAAAGTCATTTGAATTTTGGAAACCTCGTTTCGAGGTGCACTGGCTCTTGTCTAGATGCACCTATATAGCAAATTCGTAGGCCTGGGTCTATCAGCTTACACGCAGACCGAACGGAAGACAGACTCTTAGAATCTTCCCTCTATTGTGAGTAGAGTTATATATCAGAATACCTTTCATTGTTACATATTCAAAGAATCCTTTTAATAACGGTCGGAACAATGAATTTACCAATAATTGTTTTAGGCTTTGTTGAATTAAAACAAAGTTAATGTATACATTTTTAACAATGCTTATAATCCATAATCATTAGAGATATCAAATCTAGTGGTGCTAAAAATCTTACGTGTGGAGCTTATTTGCTTGTTATTTTTAATGCTGAAATCGCATTCGAACCATTTTTAGAAATGGAGTTCTTTTTTTTTGACAGTATTGTGTTACGTTTTTATACCAACAGCCTTTATCGACAGCCTATTGGGCATACTCATTTGTTTTGCGACTGCCTTCCTTTTGTTTTCTCGAAGAGAAGAGAGAATTCGGGAAAATAATGATGAAAACTCTATTAACCGTAATGAACACAAGTTTAATGCCGGAAACAAGGTACGTAATTTAGATTTCCTTGATTCATATGCTGATATTAATGAATTTAATGATAATTCGTTTGATGTGGACATAGACAGTGACACCGATCTCCTCGAAGTTAATAACGAAGCTTTTGATAATAACCTTCTTAAGTTGCATATTGATAGTGATACTGACCACATCGGCCATTTTGCCAAAGATTTCGATAATAATTCTTATGATGTGCACAATATCAGCGATGAAAAGCAATTTAATTACCTCCAACAGGAAACAGAAAAGGATTTCGATTTTCCAAAACCTGATAACTCAGGTAATCAAATGGGCCTGAATAGCAGTATAGCCATCTTGAACCAGGAAGAATTCAGTTTGAATACCTCTATTGAATCATTGGATGCTAAATGCATTGTATCGCATAACGATCTTGGAGCACAAAGAGACATAGATTCTCTTAATCTCCAGATAGATTCTGGTAATGTCCAGATAGATTCTGGTAATAGATTCTGGTAATTATTTCGGCTGATCTTTAGAATATGGTAACTGGTAGTTCGGCGACATTTTGGAGGCGATAAAGGTTACTTACTACCTGGGACTTTGGTAATAATGTGAGCAGTACTCAGTTCCGATTACGCATTATTTTGTGTGAGGGAAATGAGAGATCATGGCATATGTCATGTGATATTAATGGACGAATTACGGTTCTTTAATCGGAAAAGGGGGGATCGGGAAAAAATCTGGAAATTTTGTATTTGGCTTTATTCTGTGTTGTGAGAAACAGTGTTCGTGAATTTTTGGATCCCATGGCCGTAACTAAAGTGAATTCGAAATGTGTATTTATGTATGTATTAATTTAATGTATGTGCTCATTTATATTTTAAGTAGTGTTTTTTGAATTAATTATATTTTAATTAAATGATAGTTATTTTGTGAATTTTGTGTTTGTAGGAATCTTGGTATACGTTTTAGTTGAAGTAAACGTGCATGGAAATAATTTAAATATCTGACACTAAGTATTTGTATTGCTTGCGGTATAAATTCGTTGGTGACGTGTATAATGTAATAGAGTGATTTAGAGGTAAAAGTTTTTGGATATTTTATTTATTTTATATGTGGAAATGTTCATATTTGGAAAGGGTAAATACTGTTTCGCGATCAGGTAATTTCATATATGTTCTTTTTACCGGGTTTAAAGATTGAGAAAATTGTCATGTATTTTCGTGAAATTTTTTCTAATTTATGAGAGAAAAAAGCAGTGTACATGGATATAGTGAAGAGTGTGCGCAATGCCATTTTTGTGCAATTCTGGGATGTTTTTTTAAGTAAAAATAAGTCGGCGTGTACATGGTTTAGTGATATTTTAGTTAAAGGATAGTTATTTTGTGAATTTTATGTTAGTAGGAATTTGGTATACGTTTAAGTTGAAGTAAACGTGCATGGAAATAATTTAAATATTTGATACTAAGTATTTGTAATGCTTGCGGTATGAATTCGTTGGTGACGTGTATAATGTAATAGATGATTTAGAGGTAAACGTTTTTGGATATTTTATTTATTTTATATGTGGAAATGTTCATATTTGGAAAGGGTAAATACTTTTTCGCGATCAGGTAATTTCATATATGTTCTTTTTACCGGGTTTAAAGATTGAGAAAATTGTCATGTATTTTCGTGAAATTTTTCTAATTTATGAGAAAAAAGCAGTGTACATGGATATAGTGAAGAGTGTGCGCAATGCCATTTTTGTGCAATTCTGGGATGTTTTTTTAAGTAAAAATAAGTCGACGTGTACATGGTTTATGTGAATGTGTTATTTTGAAAAACGCGTAAGGAGTATGGTATTGTGCACTTTTTCCAATTTTGCAGTGAATATTTGTCATGATTAAGCAGTTTTGTTAGATAAAATTTCGGTTTAATCCTATTATCCGGTGCACACGGGATTTGGCTACTTTTGGCGACTTTATGATGAACAGTAAAAACGGGACATATACGATGAGTAGTTAACGGGTCAGTCAAAGAAAATATACAGTTAAACATAGTATATGCTCTGTATATAGTATATATACTATGTGTGTATATACATATACTATGTGTGTATAGTATATATATAGACGTTATTTGGATCATTTTTGGTGTTGGCGATAATTTTCAAAGTCGCGCCAAGGCTGCACCGTATACTAGGATTTTACCAAATTTCTAGCATAAGTGTAATTCGGCTAGTAGATTGTTGGAAGAAGTGTTCAGTAGATAAAAAGAAAAGAAACATGTCTTTACTTCGTGAAGACAAAAGTGGCGGCGGGAAAAAAAAATAGAGGGTTGCTGTAGGAGAGTTGGTCGCCACATTTTCGCCAAAAAAAACGCCAAGTTACCATAATGTAAAGATCAACCAAGCATTTTTGTTCCATAAAAGTTCTAGCATAAGCGTAATTCTGCTAGCAGATTGTTGGAAAAAAAATGTTGAGTAAAAGAACAAAAAGCAAAAAAATGCCTTTACTTCGTGAAAACAAAATGGCGTCCAAACAAAAACTAGCAGGTTGCTGTAACAGGGTTGGTCGCCAAACTTTCGCCAAAAAATCGCCAAGTTATCATAATCCAAAGATTAACCCACTATTCTACTGAATTTCAAATGTAAACAAACGCATATTAACTAAAAGCATAAAAACATTAATCGGAACATAAAAACCACATAATTCAATCGGCTTTTAAAGCGAAAAATGCACAGATTACTAACATATAAGAATAAAATGCTAAGCTCACCGAGCCAGGTAATCTCAGTGAGAATACATATATATGTATATACAATTGGTATGGATGACTTGAATGAAAAAGGGAGGTGCACAAATACCTGTTATAGCAGTCCCACGCACAAAATTTCAAAGTTCTACGGCTACTCGTTCTTGAGTTACGCGAGATATATATTATACAATACGTACGTACGGACGTCAAGGTAAATAATTTTCTCTTGAATTTGTTTTAAATCCATTTCACAATCCGTTTTGGCAAAACCCAGTCCTGTATTCCGTCCATACGTACAGATGTCACGCAAAAATTTGTTCAAATGTTTTTGATAGTGGTTGAAATGGATACTTTCATTGAAGTATGATACCCAATATTTTTCGCGATTAAAATACTTCCTTCACTTCGTAGATGGAAATAAAAATATCTCAAGTAAAGCTTAATTCTCTGTGTTATGAACAGAATATTTTAGAACTAGTTTTGAAGAAGAATTTGCAGTCTTGTATGGAAAAGACTTCAATAAAATTGAGCTTCACGTGGATAGAGCCTCTAGGATTTGCAAAATTGAAACCCGTTAAATCCATTACCATGTTTTTAAAACTTTGTCAATTGACTGCTCATATATTTTGCTCAAAGATCAAGCACTAATGCGCTGCCAAGCATTTCTTGTCTTCCTGTGCTAAAATGTTAAGGGAAATTAAATTATGAATCACT
This sequence comes from Stegodyphus dumicola, assembly GCF_044657685.1. NCBI lineage: Eukaryota > Metazoa > Arthropoda > Arachnida > Araneae > Eresidae > Stegodyphus > Stegodyphus dumicola. The sequence goes on along the minus strand of NC_140769.1, from coordinate 286,415,476 downwards.
TAAGGCACTTAATTTTAATTTTTTAACTTTCTCGAAAATAAAAAAAAAATCATTTCATTTATATAGCATCCATTCAAATACAGTATTATTTTTCCCGCAGGCCATCCTCCATCCTGCCTTTGATATGTAATAATGCATTCAACAATATTCGTATTTGTATTCTTAACTTTCATGGATGCTCAACAGACTGAAAAGGCTTTATGACATTTTGAGTAGGTTTGGTAAAAGCTTTCCTTAATCTCTCATTTCATCTGTTAAAGAGAATTTTTTTTTATTACCCTTTTAGGAAAAATGAAGCGAAATTTCTTTATGAGTTTTTAAAAGACATTTGAGAAGGATATTTTTTATTTTCGGCTATTGTATGCTGAAACACGAAATCTCTTACGTCCGGTAAACCGTCTGGTAAAGAAATTTTGGAAATGGGTCAGACAGTATGTTAGAGTAATCAAATGAATTGCGTTCTATTTTACTGAACTTAAAATTTATCATCCGTTAACAAGGCAATAAGCAATAATTGCCCAATAATAATACGTTATTTCGATGTTGTGGATAACAATATATTTTTAACAATTTACGTTTTTTGATTACACAGCCTTTTTCTTTAAACGTTTAAAATAACTTTTATTTTATTTTTCTAACACATAACGAGAAAGTAAGTTATGGAAAGAAACATATGTGAAACAAACTAGCTTAGTGAAATTTAAAGTCGTTCTTAACGTTCATGTTTGAACTTTATAAAGATCTTCCGCAGAAAATAGTCAATGAAAAAATTACCGTGATTATAGCAACAATGTTCACTACCACAAAATTTGAATTTATTTACTCCAACGCTAATTTTTAATATTTCATTCCAATTTAATTGAAATGAATCCAAAAAAAACCTATATATTCCAATGCAGTATGTCTAATATTTCATTCGGATTGAATTAAATTCAATCCGAAAAAAAAAAAACTGAATTTATTTATTCCAATGCATTACCGAGATGATCAATATTTTATTCCGATTGAAATGAAGGAATACGAAAAAAACTGTATTTATTCCAACGCAATTATTAAAATGTCTAATATTTCTTTCCGATCGAATTGAACTGAATCCAAAAGCATTGAATCATTTATTCCAATCCATAAGATTGCTAGCATTTTATTCCGTCCAAAAACTTTGAATTTATTTATCCCAATAAAATATTTTTATGTCTAATATTTCATTACGATTGAATTGAATGAGAAGAAAACGAATTTATTTATTCCAATAAAATATCTTTGTCTAGTATTTCATTTCGACTGAATTGAGTGAGAAAAAACTGAATTTATTTCTTTTCAATGCAATATTATGATATCTAATATTTCATTTCGACGGAATTGAATTGATTCCAAAAAAGTGAATATATTTCATATTTTGTCAATATTTGTCATTATTGTCACATATTTTTGAATTGAAACCAAAAATATTGAATTTATTTATTCTAATAATTAAGTTTTATTTCAATTCGACTGAATTGTATGCGAGGAAAACTGAATTCATTTATTCCAGTGCAACATTAAGATAACTAGTATTTCATTCCGATTAAGAATCCACCAGTGACCACCAAAAGAAACTGTATCAGGTTCAGTATTCCTCCTTACTTGCTTGGGGAACATAAAATGACCTGACTCGGAACAGGGAGCTTACTAAAGCTATGTTCAATAAATGTGGGAAGTAGGCAAGATACACAGGAAGGGCATACGAAACCCTTTATTTTTCTCTCTTTACAATGATTTCCGGACTTCGGAATACAGAGACCAACCACTTGTGGTCTGAACGTAAGAATATAAAAATATTAACTAAATTCTAACTAAACTAACTTTGGATTAATAAACAAGTGTCTACTTGAAGATTGGCCGTATATTAACAGAAAGGCCGTATGTAGTACAGAGAACTGTTAACACTACGATACGTTTAAAATTATCAAGAGGATTAAAAACCTCTGGCCTTGAAGGCAACCAGCAACCGAGTAAAACTGCTAAGGCAAGCGGCCTGCTTTTACTAACTCCTTCCTCTCTCTTGCTTGGCAAAAAGCCACAGCTTAAGTACTTGGCGTTCGCAAGACAAATTTGCATAAATAAGTTAAAGCTTTTAATTCTGGCCGGAAGTAGAAAATAAGAAATGATAGTAAAGATTTAAAAGAAAATAAACTTTAGTAAAACTTAAGATCCTTACATACTTCTCGCCAGAGTTAATTAGTTTGAAACTGAGGTCTAAAACGACCTTGTTGAAAACTTTTAGCTCTAGAATCTAACGCGAGGCCAATCTTTTACAAATAGTTCTCACTAGAAACTAGAAATTTAAAAAAATTCGTTTTTTACATTATCAATTCCATGGACAATTACTTTTCATCTGTACTGCATCTAAACAGGAGTTTCTAGTTGAAATCTGGTTCCTTCCAGATATCTGGAAGGAAAACTAGTTTAATGAAATGTTACACAATTAAATGGCAAGTAACATGAATATTTATATTTCTCTTAACATTCTTATTTCATTCATGACCTTATTTAATTCTCTCCCCGTGCTCTCTGACATGTGTTGTAAAAGAAAACTCCAAACAAGAATGTGTTCATGTACAAGTGTTCAACACTACCGCCTGCAATCAAAACACTAACGTGTTAAAATTCAACATAACAAGACCTCATAACACACCTTATATTCATCTCTAAACCCTGAGGTACTATTCTGAAAGTGGCTAACTCTGAAGTGTAGCGTCAGAGAGCCTAACTACATTCATTCAACCTTTAACACATATTCACAATAATTTTCTCTTTTTACAGTCACACGAGTAAGTTAAAAATTTTTGGCATTACTTTCACTTTTAACATATCACAGTATTTCTTAACGTTTAACATAACAGTTCACATTGTATAAGGACATCTTAACATGCCGTTAATTTTACGCATTTTAAAACATACATTAGTAGTACATTGTTAACTTCTATTCTTTTTCAAGCAAGTGCCAATTCTTCTACATTGAAATACTACATTTCAAAAGTCTTTCAGACTAAAACTTCTTTCTTGCCAGAATCTTTTAAATAAAATTTTATACAATAACTTTTACAATAATCAAGTATTTACACATTCCTATTATATATTAATTTTAGTTTTACTCGCGAGTAATTGAAAAACATAATACCAAAATAGGTAACAACTCATTTCTCGCCTTTTTGGCGATAAAGGTAGACCTCACATGGGGTAAAACGTCTTGAATTCTTCCACTTGCAGTAAGAATGAAAGATTAACTTAAGGTTGCAAAGTAACATAAAGTTTTACTTATCTTTGTGATATTTGGACATTCTTTTTCTGCCCAGTCCTGGAAGCTAACAAAGATTAGCGTTTGGCTTATCTTCCTTCTTGTGCGGGTTCGCCCTTCAGTTCCTTCCTCTATGAGCTTTCTTTTCCTTCCAGTTCGGTCACCCTTGAAGACCTTCTTTTTAGCCTCTGCCTGTGGTCTTGGCCGTTTGACGGCAGCTGGTCTTGGCGGAACCGGGACACTTCTCTCTCGTTCCTGCTTGGATCTCGTTGCTGGCTGTTCAAATTTTCCTTGTTTCTTTGCATCCGCAGCTGGTTTTCCTTCCGCAATTCGTCGACATTTGCTGCGTAGACTCCTGTCCGATGGGTAGATCTTCCGTTTGGGAGTTCCGTTATAGTTGCCGTTATTTCTCCTGGCTCTCTTTGCATTCGTCGTACTTCTCCCTTCTTCATTCTGGGGGTGGTCGTGCGCTCTCGTTTCTGGTCGGTGGAACGGCTTCTTTTCCTTGTTACCTTCAATTTTCCAACGGTGAAACTTTTTTTTCAATTGCTCCTGCCTCCTAATGGCTTGCCCTTGTGCTTGTCGTTGTTCCACCTCTGGAGCTTGTGCCTGCAGTGCCTGCCGTGCCGGATCCTGCAAAAGATCTTTAAACATTTGCATTTTATCACGGTCATAGTATGGTTTTATCTGGTCAATGTTTGCGGAGCATGTTTCACCATTCCTGGCTTTTAACACCACTACAGCCTGAGTTATTTTTTCTATGACATATGGTCCTTCATATCGTGGAAAAAATTTGGGGGTTTTATCTTCTGGTGCTGAAGAAAGTGAATGATTAATTTTTAATACTTCATCTCCTACTTTATAAGTTACTCTCCGTCGTTTCAAATCGTAATAAAGTTTTTGTTTTCTCTGTGCTACTTCAGTGTTCTTTTTTGCTTCTTTAATTAATTTTTCTATATCACCCATTTTAAATTCTGGGGCTCTTTGTTGAACATAAAATAATTTATCTAACGGCGTTATAATCTTTCTGCCTAAAAATAACTCAGCAGGAGTTTTGTCCGTTGTATCATATTTTGCGGTCCTAAGGGCGAAAGCTAATTCATTGACATAGTTATCCCAGCTTTTATGAAAATTTTTAACATAACTACGGATAATTTTCACTATATTTCTATTGACCTGTTCCGCTATATTTGATTGCGGCCGATACGGGACCATTTTTAAATGGCGTATCCCCAGTTTTTGGCACATGTCTTCAAATATATTACTTATAAATTGAGGACCATTATCCGATATAACTTTTAGGGGCGCCCCGTATTTTAAAATATATTTATTTAAAATAGAATCAGTAACTAATTTCGCGGAGGCTCGTTTTAAGGGAACAATTTCGGTCCACTTACTAGAATGATCAACCATAACAAGGAGATAGCGGCTTTTATTTAACTGACTTTTTGGGAAAGGGCCCAATAAATCGATGCCAATTATTTCATTTGGAAATTCGGATTTAATACTATTTAGAAACCCGGCCGGGCGGAAATTAATATAATTAACTGCTTGACATCTTGGGCAGGACTGGACATACGCCCTTGTTAACTTTTGCGGTTCAGGAAAATAGACTGCCTTGCGTACGCGTTGGATAGTTTTTCGAATACCAGCATGAGAAGCTAATGGGCTGTCGTGTAACTCCTGCAGGATATTTAATCTAAGACTAGCTGGGATAACAGGTCGAAATTCGTTTTTGGAATTTATAGTTTTTGTATAAAATAATAGACCATCTATTAGTTCGTAATCGGCCGCCCTATTTCTTATCGCCACAATATCTTGGTGGCTAAAATTTTCAGGATCCTTTAAATACTCATAAATGTTTCTAAACTCAGGATCCTTACCCAGTTCGGTTATTACAGTTTCTCGGGAATTTATTGTACATGCTGTGAGCATTGCCACCTTTACAGTATTACCTTCTTCATCTATTTTTATTCTGGATAGGGCATCTGCTACGATATTTTCCTTTCCGAGGGTGTGCTTGATTACCAGATTATACTCTTGTAACTTGAGTGCCCATCTTATTAACCTTGGGGATAAGTTTTTCCCTGAGTACAATCTAGTTACCTCCGCATGATCAGAATACACTGTTATTGGCGCCCTTCCAAAATAGACTCGGAACTTTTGCACTGCTAACAGAACTGCAAGTGCCTTTCTCTCGGTCGCGGAATAATTTCTTTGTGTTTGATATCAAGTTCGACTAAAAAATGCCACGGGTGCTGATTTTGCGAAAGTACCGCTCCTACCGGATAATCCAAAGCATCCGCTGAAATTTCTAAATTTTCATCCTTTTCAGGAAATTTCAAAACCGGGGTAGCGTTAATGATTGCTTTAATTTTTCGAAAGCGCTATTGGCTTCGGCCGTCCACGAGAATCTTGCCTTTTTCCTTTTTAATTTTAACAATGGTTCAGCAATAGCTGCAAAATATTTTATAAAGGACCTATAATATGAACAAAGTCCTAGAAAAGAAGAGAGCTTCTTCGCCGTATTTGGCGGCGGATACTTTTGCACAGCGATTATTTTTGATTCGTCTGTCTCGATTCCTTTCTGAGATATTTTGTAACCTAAGTATTTTAATTCAGGGGCTGCAAATTTGCACTTTTCGACATTAACTTTTAGACCGGCCTCATTTAATAATGAAAACACCTGTCTTAAATCCTGTACATGTTGGTCCAGATTATCACTAGTAATAATGATATCGTCTAAATAGATAAATGTGGACTTTCCAAGAACAGGCCTTAGCACAATGTCCATACATCGCTGAAATGTTGCCGGTGCCCCTGATAGGCCAAACGGCATACGCAGGAATGCATAAGTGCCAGACTTGGTTATAAAAGCAGTCTTAGGCACGTCTTCCGGTCTAACCCCTATTTGAAAATAACCAGTCGTTAAGTCTAAAGTCGTCATGTATTTGGTAGACGTTATGTTCCTTAGAATTTCTTCAATAATAGGTAACGGATATACAGGATTTTTAGTCATGGAGTTTAATTTACGATAGTCAATCGCAAAACGCCACCTTTTTGGATGTGTTACTGGATAGTCATTGTTTTTCTTACATAGAACCACCGGGCTAGCATAACTACTTGAGATGGGCGTTATGATCTTTTTACGTAACATATCTCTAATGTGCCACTCTATAATTTTTTCTTTATTCTTATCATACCGGTATGGTTTGTGGCGAACTGGCAGTGAATCTCCGGTGTCCATACTATGGTTAGTAACTTGAGTAAATCCACTTACCACTTGTCGAATTTTTGTTGCTCTTCCTTAGGCAGGTGGTCAAGGTTTAACATTGGTGGTTCTGTTTTCTCTTCTCGAACTGGTTTCATCGTCAGCTTAAGGGACGCTTCGTTAAAATCCAGTGTTGCTTCTGCCTCTGAAAGAAAATCTATTTCTAAGATGATATGTGCTTGTAGATTCTTTACTATAAAAAACATAATCTTTACTTGTTCGTCCTTGATACGAACGTATAGCGGTAATTTACCTATACACTTGCATCTTTCTCCCTGCGCAGCTAACACTGTCGTATTATCCGAATTATATATGCGGTATTTACGAAAATACTTCCTAAAAAAATCTTCTGCCACACAGGAACACTGCGCGCCTGTATCCAGGAGTGCGGTGGCTGGGATGTTATTCACCAACACTTCAATCTTTGGAAGAGTCAAATTTTTCACCATCACTGTATTTAACTTGAAGGAAGAGGGGTTTTCTTGGCCTTCGGATTTCCGCACCTTCCCGTCAGCAGAAATCCGTTTTAGTTTAAATCTTGTTTTTTCCTTTCCATGCTTTCCTTCTTTTTCCACTGGCCTTCAGACTTTTTTTCTGGATTGCTATTGAACTGTCGACGTTCGCCGGCTGTTTTTCGATACTCGGGTTTCCTTTCCCACTGATTCGCTTTGCTTCCGTAGCCGTGTGCTTGACTTTGCTGTGGTCTTGGCGCACCAAATTGGTTTCGTTGCTCATATTGGCGTCTTCTTTCAATGTCCGCCGTTCTTCTACTTTCAAACTGGATTGCTAGCTCAAATAACTTTTCCAGTGTAGTCGGATTCCTTAATTCAATAAAGTCTGGTACTTGGGGAAGTAACCTCGGCAAAATCACTTGAATTATCTCAGCATCCGGACGGTTTCCATACAAGAGTTTGAAGACGTGAATTTTTCTTAAAATAAAGCTTGAGAGATTTTCAATTCGTTTCTGGTATATGCTGAAAAGTTCCGTTTCTAATTTTGCACGATCCCTTACGACAGGGAAGGCTTTTACTAGGGCAGTCTTGAAATTTTCGTAAGTATAGGTGGGACTTCCCGCTTGACCCAAGAGACTTCTGCCTATACATTTGAACCAATTAAGCGCTTGGCCCCTTAAAGCGCTGGTAGCTAAGGTGACTTTCTGGAACTCATACACAGGATACATCATGAAGTGGTCCTCCAATTTTTCCAAAAAACTGGTTACCGGTGAGTTTCCATTAAATGTTGCTTCTGGTTTCATTGATGCGCGCATGGTCTGGATGATGTAACCAAATCCTTCCAGGGCGGCAGCTGGCATTTCTGGATTCTGAGCCGCTTCTGCAGGCAGCACAGGTTCTTCTTGAAACTCGGCCATGGTTATTCTTCTTCGTTGGGCGCCACTATCAGGTTCAGTATTCCTCCTTACTTGCTTGGAGAACATAAAATGACCTGACACGGAACTGGGAGCTTACTAAAGCTATGTTCAATAAATGTGGGAAGTAGACAAGATACACAGGAAGGGTATACGAAACCTTTTATTTTTCTCTCTTTACAATGATTTCCGGACTTCGGAATACAGAGTCCAACCACTTGAACGTAAGAAAAACGTAACGTAAGAATATAAAAATATTAACTAAATTCTAACTAAACTAACTTTGGATTAATAAACAAGTGTCTACTTGAAGATTGGCCGTATATTAACAGAAAGGCCGTATGTAGTACAGAGAACTGTTAACACTACGATACGTTTAAAATTATCAAGAGGATTAAACCTCTGGCCTTGAAAACAACCAGCAACCGAGTAAAACTGCTAAGGCTAGCGGCCTGCTTCTACTAACTCCTTCCTCTCTCTTGCTAGGCAAAAAAGCCACAACTTAAGTACTTGGCGTTCGCAAGACAAATTTGCATAAATAAGTTAAAGCTTTTAATTCTGGCCGGAAGTAGAAAATAAGAAGTGATAGTAAAGATTTAAAATAAAATAAACGTTAGTAAAACTTAAGATCCTTACAACTGAACACTGACAGTTTTATCCGACGTATGAATCCCACGAAGGGACTGGCTGCATGGGCGTTTCGTTGTTTTCCGCATGTGTAACATGTATAGAAGCCAGTTTCCCTTAGAAACTCCTCCACGAAGGCATTCATCCCTTAGCTCTCGAGGCTTTAGCGTAATCTCGTAAAACCAAATCTTCCCATAATTTAGAAACCCTCTGGCCTGCAAGGCCGTATTTTACGCCCTGCAATTTTTTTTTTTTATTAAGTCTGTATGAACGTATAATATACTAGCATCTTGAAATCTGTCGAAGATATGACAATATGTTAAAGGCCCACCAGCGGCCGAGCGGTAAAATCGCTGAACACTGGTAGTTCGGTCCGAGGTTCGAATCCCGCGAACGGGCTGGCTGCATGGGCGTTTTCGTGGTTTTGCCCCATGTGTAACGTGTATACGAGCCAGTTTCCCTTAGAAAGTCCTCCACGAAGGCATCCCTCCTCTTAGGCAGATAGCCCTCGAGGCTTTGCCATAATCACACACAACACACACAACACACCACACCACACACACACACCACACCACACACACACACCACACCACACACACACACCACACACACACACACACAATGTTAAAAGTACATAAATCCAGGTAGGAATTAAAATCAAGAAAATGCCTCTTTCTCATGGCAAGTTTTGGAAATTTGGGGTTTCTTCCGGTCAGAGGGATAAATGAAGACCCTAGTTGAGGTAATTATTATTAATACCGTTACTACACTATGGTTTTGCAAACTTTTTCCAATTCTTAAATTTTTTTAAATGTTTGGTATGTGTTTATCGGAGATTTGCGTAATTTTTGAATCATTATATGCCTTATTTTACATTACATTGTTAGGCCGATGTTAACTGCTAGTCTTAGTGCTCTTCGCCGTTGTGTGAAACATAACACAGCTAATCTAGCTTCCATGCATCCTCGCTCGTAGTCTATTTTCAAAGCTTTACAATTCCAAAAACATATGATTTTAAATTCATTTTTAATTTTTAATCAATATATAACTACTTGATTTAATAAAAAAATCTGAAAGCTTTCAGATTTTATATTACGTCGACAGGGGCACTTTTGTTATTTTAATTTTTTAATGGTCATGTTCTCCGCACTTAAACCACATAAAATTCAATTCAAGAGCAATATCGCATAGCATATTCAAGAGCAATATAAAATTCAATTCAAGAGCCATATCGCAAAATATTTAAAAACGGCATATTTTCAGAATTTCCTATTGAAAATCTCTCGCTGGAGATAAAAATGTTAGTTTCCTTACAGTGTTGCCATTGCTCGCTTTGAAATCGTTGAGTTTGTTAAAACAAATCCGTTGAAGGTTTACAAAATGGGAAATAGATAATAAAAAAAATTCAAAATTCGAGTTTCCAGGTGCCCCTATTCCAGTGGAGGACTATTATTCAAAATTTGATAGCTGTCGTTTTTTCACATGCGAGAAGCAAATATATGTCGTTTTTTCACATGCGAGAAGCAAAAATATGTCGTTTTTTCACATTCGAGAAGCAAAAATATGTCAATTTTTCACATGCGAGAAGCAAAAATATGTCATTTTTTCACATGCGAGAAGCAACAATATGTCGTTTTTTCAGAATGTCAGAAACAATTCATGCACATTCTCCTTTATTTAATTTCTTTTAAAATAATACAGGGCGATAATATTTGACGACAAAATTTTGAAAACTTATTCAGCATTTTACTGTGATTCAACGCAAAATGCCCTTTCGAAACTAACCTTCGAAAACTTTCTTGGAACTAAAATATAAATCCCAAGGTGAAGAATCTTAATTTGTGGCTAATTGTAACAAAAATAAGTATTTGATCCTCCGCTAATAACAATGCAAAAAAATACGATTCATAGTAATATTTCTCCGTCTGATGCGATATGAAACCCACATACAAAATTTGGACAGAAAAATAAACTGATTCATTTTCATTATATCAGAAACAATAGCACCCAGTTTTTAATGGTTTTCGTCTTTTTAATCAAAGGATCGTAAAGGCTCAAGTTCCATCTAATATTTTATCTACTTTCAGCTTTAGTCGATTAAATGTGGCAAAGAATTGATCATGATAAATCAGAAATCAATAACACGAACAAAAAAAAAAAAAAAAAAAAAAAAACAGGCATTATATATATTAGATTTTGTAAAGCTTACAAAGTTTTGATTAACAAATTCTACGATTTGAAAGCAAGCAGTAGCAACACTTTTCAAAATAAAGCATCTCCAACTCGCGAGACTGTTCCCACTCTGAAAAATGAATGCGAAAAATACCGTTTTCAGAGATTTTAATTAATATTTCGGCTGGTTTAAGTCATAAGAAGATGGAAATACTCAAAATGGCTTCCCATGAATTTTTGGAATCTGGAATAATGTATTTAATGTCTGGCAATGATATTTTTATTTTATTGTAGAGCTTATAAAATTTTTATTAAGAAACTCTACAATTTGAAAGCGAGCAGTGGGAACGATTCCCGAAATAAAGCAGATTTTTATCTCTCAGTGTACCACTCGTTGCCACTCGGAAAAACGAGGGGAAAAATTTAGCGTTTTAAGGGTTTGTAACTAATATCTATGATTATAGCTATTTTTTCCGGGGGGGAGGAAAAAATTCGACGTCTAACTTTTCCAGGACCCAGAAAAAAATATATAGAAAGTTTGGTGAGGATAGCTATAGTAGTGACTGAGTGATTAGCCAACAAACACACATAGTTTCTTCTTTATATATATATAGAGAGAGAGAGAGAGAGAGATTAAATTTCAATCATGACGTCATACTTATTAACCCGAAGTGTCAGGAGTTTTTGTTTTCTGGTTTGGCAATAAAAATTATTGACGAATTTGTTGTTTCTCGAAAAGAATAAACTGATTTCATTCATACTCAAATGTTTCTATACATTTGTTTAGCAGGGATGCATAGAACTTATAAATTTTGTTTTGTCTTAAAATTTGATCGGTAAATTTAGAAGTTGTTAATATCCGGGGATGAAAAGTGCTATTCACAGTTGTGGTATCCGAGGACGAAACAACGTGTGGTAGAATATTCGGATAATCCTTCGGTATTTCGGCACTTAAGTTGATGAGCTGGCGCGTTGACTTCCAAGAGGCTTTCGTTTGAAAACTTTTCACTATTTCTTTGCCGATGGAAGAACATTTCTGAAACCGTTCCGTTGTGGCGGAGAAATGACTTTGCTCATAAAAACTGGATTCAAGATTCATTATCATGTATACCTTCTCTATGTTAGTACGACTTCTAACCATGTTCGACGAAATTGCTATTTCTGGGAATTCTGTCCGATTTTTCCTTTTTATCGAGAGTGTGCTTTCCTTTTGGATGAATAGTGCGTTTTTCTGCTAACTTTTTGTGTCCGTGTGCAGAAAATTATAAATATCAAAGTTACTGAACTTCCACCGCTTGGAAATGATTGTGAAAATGGCGTCAAGCTTCTCATTCGATGCATCACGCAGGGATATGAATAGTGACTTGTGTAGACCCTCTTAAGGATGTTGAACTCTTCAAGTCAAGTTCTTCGGGTCATGTGCTATTTCACTCCGAGGTAAGTGAGGTATCTTGTTGGAAAATAGTTTACCAGTTGTAACTCCTATTGTAAATTAATAATATAAAATGGAAAATTCGGGCATTGATAATGTTAATGAATGCGATTTTCAAAAACCTAACAAAACGGATGAGAGAATTAACCCTACAAAGCCAAAGTTCTCTATGGCTTTGCTAAATAGATTGTTAACTAATATTGATGGTGTTACAGTATCTAATAATGTTTCTAATGCTATTCTTGGTGTAAATGTTAGTAATGTTGTAAATTTTGGGATGGCTGTGAATTGTGTTGACCTTCTATTACTTTAAATTAAAATAATGTCTAGGCAGGTGTAGGGGTGCAAAAGCAGCAGCCAAATCCCAGCTATGCCACACCAAATATGGTCAAACCTAGAGAGCGTAACGCTTTTTTAGACCTTTGCAAAATCTTTATCTTATGAACCACCAAAATGCAAGTTCTTCGGCCACTTGAGAGGCGAATAACTTGAGAGGACTACTGAAAATGTTCATAGGCTCTTCAGTTAGTATTTTCTACATAGTAGAACACTATGTATTTGACCTGTGCAATAGGAAACCTGTTAAAATGTCTTCTTGGAGGCTTACTCTTGAATTCACATATCAACATTGTTTCTAATTCTTTAAATGAGTTTTAAAGGGTATCAAGTTGTGCAAATAACGAAGTACAGAACTAAGGTACCCCTTCCATGTTTTTTCAGGCCCTGCTAATTCCTGAAGAAAATGTTTACCAAATCTGTAATGTTGCTCAACTAATGTTAGCATTATAGTTGAAAAAATTATTGCAAACATCCAACTGCCCCAGTGTCAGAATGATCGGAAACGGCATCCTTCCTCTGAGACTGGAAATGTTGCACCTGGTTGTCTGAAATACCCCAGATACCACAAAACTGGGAATTCTGATTACCATGGTCGTTTAAATACCCCCCGATTTATCTCTCAAAACCCAATGCACTTATGTGTTTCCTTTCTAGGAGCTGAATCTAACACTGTTGCTCGGATAAGCGATTCGCACTTTGCAAAGTGAGTAACCAAAGATGTTTTCTGAAACAAGGCAGACAAGCACATACTGACAACAGCATAATATCGTACTGTTTTAATATGTGGTTTAATAAAAAGAAATCTTACACGAGACGATCTGCCTTTCAAATATAAAACCGAATGCAATTTCTTAAGACAGCTTTTGATTTAAAACAACAACGTTTATTCAGCATAGTAGGCATTTGAATAATTTTCCTTTGTGTCAGCTTACTATATTACCGTTAGACGATAATTAATTAATTTTGATTTTAAACAACAAAATAAATTTCTCTTGGCTTTCAGTTGTGAAACTGTGAGCATTTAGAAGGTGTTCAAGTGTGAAGCATTCGTAACCGATTGGACAAAGCTACGCTTGACTATTTTCGACGAACTACTATTTTATACATCTTTGAACTGTTGGGATACTTACGTATTAACGCCGCCGCAGCTGCAGATTTTTCGGTTTTTAAGTAGCGCCAAACTACACCTAAAATTTTTGCGACAAATCCTAAATTCCGATATAGAGTTTAACATAGATTGAAAACAGTCTCTATTTCCTTCGACCTGATGCTGTCGCCATATGAACTCTGCTAAATAAGATGCTAAATGATGTCTCGCTGTCCCCTATATCTCTTGTTCCTCCATTTAGCACTGCCCCACATTCTCTCAACTGTTTGTGTATGAATTCCTGCATCGGCATCAATAAAATTGTATTTATGATTAACTTTAGCATGTATAAATCCTTCTTTTTTCTGTTTGTTTGGTAACCTTACCATCTGTCAGAATAAATTGTTCTACCATCTGCAATGTTTTCTATAATTTTATAAAGAAGGGTGAGTCAGTTCTTTTAGGAACAGTGACAACAAACGAATCTTTTGCTTATCCACATATACCACCAAAAACCCACTGTTCGGTTAATACTCGGATGTTTGGCAAATTCCAAAGACACATTTTCGTAGCACTAAAAAATGGCATCAAAAATCAGCAAACAGCAAGGCAAAAAAGAATCCAAAAGATAACTGCGTGCGAACAACAGGATTGCTCTTTATTGGGGCATCAGCGCAACTTCTGCTGCGGTGGCGTTAATACGGAAGTCCCCTTGTTGGCAACTTTACCTGCAAAGGGTAAAAATGCGTGCTTATTCACTAGTAAGAAAATGTGCTCATTAGGAAAATTAACTTTGTATTTTTAATAACATTTGTGATATCGCGAATTAAACATTCTCTTAAAATAATAGATATGGGCCAATTTATATGTTATTCATCCAGTCAAAACTATTAAAGATTGATCTAAGTAAAAAATTAACTTCGTATAATTTTTTTTCTATCGTTATATATTTTTCTTTAATAAAACATTTATATTTATATCCGAAATCAATATTTGCTTTTACGCTGCAAGCAAACCCAGACTTTCGAAATGAAATCTTGCACGACATGCTGCATACGCACTATGTTCAGACTATGGCTGGGATAAAAAAATCTTGTTCATCCTTTTTGGCAAACCCATAAATCTTCACGGTACTCTTCTGTTTAAGATCGTAATGAGAAATATATTTATGTATGCGCGCATGGATAGAATATACGTCCTCATGTATGCATGTACAGTTAGTCAATAAAGTCTGCGTACATCAAGAAAAGTAATATCAAGTCCAAATTTTAAGGTGCGAAAAGGGTAGTTTCTCAAAGTTTTATTTTTTAAATATTTAGTTTCAGTAAGAGACTTTGAAATTATTTAACTGTAATATTTTCATATCTAATAATTTATGCACACTAATTTTTAAAAGATAAGTGGCCAGAAATCAAAGCCAATAAAGTTTGCGTACAACGCGATGGAGGCGGGGGATTTCTTATCTAACTTTTAAACTTCAAACTTGAGAATGCAAAGAAGGTTACACTTTCAAGGTCATTGACTTCCGATACAAATTTCACGTTGATTGGAAGTTGTTATTTCTATTTTCTTTGACGAAAATGACAACCAATAAAGAAATTCCTTTAGTTACGAGATAACTAATTATCAAATTGAGAGATGAAGGTAAAACTCTTCGTTATATTGGTAAAAACCATTGGAAAACCATTTTCTAGTGTGCAAAGAGTTATTCAAAACTATCTTGACACTGGTAGTCTTGCTGTAAAACCAAGATGTAGGAGACCGAAGAAGCTAACGCAGAGAGAAGAAAGAAAAATTCTTTTACGAATTAAACAAAATCGTAAACTTTCTGCTGCAAGCATTGCAAAAGACATTTTTTTTAACTAGCAACAAGGAAATTTCTCCTGAAACTGTACAAAAAGTGCTGAGAAAGTCCGATTATCATGGACGCAAACTTAGGTCTAAGCCACACATTTCCGAGACAAACAGAAAGAAAAGAATTGCTTTTGCCAAAACATGTTTAAACTCTTCACAGGACTTCTGGAACAATGTAATTTGGTCAGATGAAAGTAAATTTACAATATTTAAAGTTAATGGCC
This sequence comes from Stegodyphus dumicola, assembly GCF_044657685.1. NCBI lineage: Eukaryota > Metazoa > Arthropoda > Arachnida > Araneae > Eresidae > Stegodyphus > Stegodyphus dumicola. The sequence continues at coordinate 286,399,827 of NC_140769.1, read as the reverse complement.
AACCTATTGTATGTAGAAAACCAGGAACAGAACTGAATCTGAGAAATTTAAATCCAACTGTCAAACATGGAGTTGGCGGTGTGATGGTATGGGTGTGTATGTCGTCGAAAGGAGTTGGAAATTTTCACATTATTGATAAAGTCATGGATAAGTATGTTTATCTGGATATTCTGAAGAAAAATCTACGAGACAGTGCCCGAAATTTAAACCTTTCTAATACCTTTATTTTCCAAGAAGACAACTACCCGAAACATAAAGCTAACATTGTGAAGGAATATCTCCTCTATCACACTCCAATACAGTTGTGTACTCTTCCACAGTCACCAGACCTCATTCCAATCGAACATTTATGGGCAAAATTGTAGAAAAGAATTCGAAACACACAATATTACGTCGTGAAATGAGCTAGTAAATTGCAGGACGAATGGGCGAAATTTACGTCGGATGACACTGAAAAACTAGTTCAGTCAATGCCCAGACGTCTGCAAGCTGTTTTGAAGAATAAAGGATATCCTACAAAGTATTGAAGTAATGTAAAAAACTTATATTTTTCTTTTTTTTTTTTTTTTTTTGAAAGTGTACACAGACTTATTGGAAGGAATTTCTTAGTTCTTTCGACAAAATATATTTTTGAAAAAATGTAAAAAGTATTACACTGATATTATTTACTTTTTATTTAAGCTTACAATTTTAGCTAATAGAAGGAAAAAAAATGCATTGAATAAAATACATTTTTCTATGCTTTAAGTGTTTTTTAATTTAATATTTAGTCTGTACGCAGACTTTTGTGACTAACTGTATATATGTAAGTGCGTATGAACGTACACGCGTATACATGCATACATTTCTGAATCCGGTCACGATAACAGCAGTATACCAACTTCACTGCCTAAATAGCAACCTTCCCTGCTTGGGATAGGATAATGATGATACACGTTACAAAAAGCAGATTCCAAAATATTATTGAATGCGTTATAATTTTTGGGACTTAATTGCTTAGAGAGTCTTGCAGTAAGATTCCAAGTTTATAACCTGCATGTGACGATTTCTGTGTTGATGCACGACGGCTAATTTGGCTGACCAGTTGAATTATTCTGTAGCATCCAAAGAATAGGTGTTTTGAAAATAGTTTTGTTTCGCACCGATATGGATGACGAATACTTGTAAGGATAATAATCTTTGATACTCGTGATTAACAGTGTGTACCTGTATTTTACGACAAACATCAGTAATCAGTATCTCGCCAAATGATGACGTCATATTTGGAATTCCCCGAACTCTAAATAATTAAAGCTTTTTCACCGTTAAATACGAGAAAAATGGACCTTTGTCAGGTTTCTGAAAATTTTACGTATAGAAACGCAAACCCAAACTTTTGAAATGAAATCTTGCCGTATAATATTTACAGTAGATTTAGCCAAGGATTCAGTAGAAGTATTGACATTCTGATGACATACTTTATCTTGCCATTTTTTTCCTTTTATTTACATGTGTGGTTTTCCGAACAACCAGTTTGTGGATAGCCAAACTTTACTACTTTATCAGAATAATAATGATATAGGTGAGGCTCAACATCAGTTCGATCCACAATTTCTAAAATTAATTCATTTTTTCTTACCAATTTTTTCCTTTTATTATATGTGAGGTTTTCCCAGCAACCAGTATGTGGGAAGCCAAACTTTGCTACTTTTATTGAATAATAATGTGAAGCTCAACATGAGTTGGATCCACACTTTCTAATGGTCAATTTTTCCTTTTATTATATTTTATTTATCACTGGTCAATCTTTTCTTTTTATTATACGTGCGATTTTCCCAATAATCAGTATGTGGAAAGCCAAATTTTACTACTTTTATTGAATAATAATAACATATATGAGGCTCAATACAAGTTGGATCCACACTTTCTAAAACTAGGTTAATTTTTTCTTACTAAATTTTACTTTTATTATATGTGTGGTTTTCCCAACAACCAGTATGTGGAAAGCCAAACTTTACAACTCTAACAGAATAATAATGATATATGTGAGGATCAATGTTAGTTGATCCACAATTTTATAAATTAATTTTTTTTCATCACGGAAACTGATATATCCGTCAGCAGTTTTTCCAATATCGAGCATAAAGCGATTACGCTTTATGCTATCATACGATAAATATCTATTTTACGTTAATTTTTATCAACTCATGTTAAATTATTTATCTATTTTACGTAGACGGCCTGCTGAATTTGAGTTAATTACTAGTTAAAGCAATGCGTTTTTCATGGTTAAAATCATTCATGATAATACATTTTTAACGTATTAATATTAAAACAGTTTGTCGAAATATCTAAAAACAGTAAGAATTTTGTTTTGAATCTAAATTCAAATTCGTGTTGCTGCAAGAGTTTGCAAGTTTTTGTCAAAGGCGGATGTATCATAATATATCTATGATGTAGACTTCGCCAGAGATCAAATATTAAAGGAAACTAGAGCAGTACGCAATAAGAATCTGTGTAATGTTGTGCTACTTCTTGTTGCTTATTATTATTATTATTTGTGTCTGTGATATTTATGTATTAAACTCATTTAAGATTTATAAATGAGAACCTAATTATCGAAATTTAAATGCTGCAGTGCTCATGGTTTCATGAATATAAATTCACTAATTATTCCTGTTTAAACTTTTCGTTGTACGACTCTATTACATGTATTTACACAGTACTTGTAGAGAGTGGTTTCGTTTATAAAATACATACAGTAATTTTAAATAGTTAATTAGGTATTTGGGTTGATCTTTACAATATGGTAACTGGTAGTTTGGCGACATTTTGGAGGCGATAAAGGTTACTACCTGGGACTTTGGTAATAATGTGAGCAGTACTCAGTTCCGATTACGCATTATTTTGTGTGAGGGAAATGAGAGATCATGGGATATGTCATGTGATATTAATGGACGAATTACGGTTCTTTAATCGGAAAAGGGGGGATCGGGAAAAAATCTGGAAATTTTGTATTTGGCTTTATTATGTTTGTGAAACAGTGTTCGTGAATTTTTGGATCCCATGGCCGTAACTAAAGTGAATTCGAAATGGGTATTTATGTATGTATTAATTTAATGTATGTGCTCATTTATATTTTAAGTAGTGTTTTTGAATTTAATTATATTTTAATTAAATGATAGTTATTTTGTGAATTTTATGTTTGTAGGAATTTGGTATACGTTTTAGTTGAAGTAAACGTGCATGGAAATAATTTAAATATTTGATACTAAGTATTTGTAATGGTTGCGGTATGAATTCGTTGGTGACGTGTATAATGTAATAGATGATTTAGAGGTAAAAGTTTTTGGATATTATATTTATTTTATATGTGGAAATGTTCATATTTGGAAAGGGTAAATACTTTTTCGCGATCAGGTAATTTCATATATGTTCTTTTTACCGGGTTTAAAGATTGAGAAAATTGTCATGTATTTTCGTGAAATTTTTCTAATTTATGAGAAAAAAGCAGTGTACATGGATATAGTGAAGAGTGTACGCAATGCCATTTTTGTGCAATTCTGGGATGTTTTTTTAAGTAAAAATAAGTCGACGTGTACATGGTTTATGTGTATGTGTTATTTTGAAAAACGCGTAAGGAGTATGGTATTGTGCACTATTTCCCAATTTTGCTGTGAATATTTGTCATGATTAAGCAGTTTTGTTAGATAAAATTTCTAGCATAAGTGTAATTCGGCTAGTAGATTGTTGGAAGAAGTGTTCAGTAGATAAAAAGAAAAGAAACATGTCTTTACTTCGTGAAGACAAAATGGCGGCGGGAAAAAAAAATAGAGGGTTGCTGTAGGAGAGTTGGTCGCCAAATTTTCGCCAGAAAAACGCCAAGTTACCATAATGTAAAGATCAACCGGTATTTGTTTACGGGAAATCTTAGGTTATTTTAAACAACGCTTAAGTATGTTTTTTCCAAAGTATTATGCTGTATAAAGAGTTGCATTATAAAAAGATGTAGATCGTGAGAAGCAAATTGTCATATTCATCATCGTTTGTACTATGTAACGTTTTCTTCGCTTTAGAAATCTAGCAAAAGTATTATCAAGTGCTTAGAGTACAAAAAAATATAAAAGTTCAGTGATATTTCATATCTGATGTCTACCAAAAGTACTCCCTTGTCATTTAGTACATAATACATACAGATAAAACATGTAAGTGTAACTTTTCCGTTGTCATTTAGCAACATTGCTACTGTCGTCATTTTTAAAATAGAAGAGGCTTGATATTCATGAGAGAACTAAACAAATTGTTGTGTTCCAGGATAAGCGAATAATCTATCCGTATAGTTTATTTTGACGTACTGAACTGCATACAAGCATTCTTTTTTACCTTCAAGGAGCTAATAAGTTTCTAGCATGAGGATTTTTTCTATTTCTTTGTTGTTCAACCTTTGACTCTCGCTTGAGCAGCTTGGTTCGTCAAAGTATCTCACTTTGTTGCTGAAATAGGAGTTTTTCAGCAAATTATGCTGCGATTTTTTTTTTTCGCGCAAAAGTTTTGGATAAATTTCTTGTTTATTTTAGCAAAAACAAATTTTCAGGGATGCGTATCACTCCTTAAATGAACATTTCATGTTTTCATTATTGTATACCCTGCGTAAAAAAAATAGGACAGTTTATTCTAACATGGTTACCTTGTCACAAAATCGGGTTATTTCTGAAATCACATGCATATTACTTTCCATGTTTTAATTCTACGACTCAAGTTATACCAAAGTGTCAGGTTTTGTAAAATTTGCACGAGTATAGGTTTTTAAAAACTAAACTCTCAAACTTTTGTCTCCTCGATGTTAATTGAAATTGCTATATACTTATAAATATCCCTTTTTTTTACATTTAACTCATTCCTTCATTCAGAATTCTAAATTTAGGATCCATTCAAATAAAAATCCCATTTTTTTCTGGTTTATTTTTAAAATTTGTATATTTTAGTAACTTTTATGAATTTGTCGAAAAACTATTTTGAAACCTATCAAATTTTAGCCATCATCTTAAAGTAGATTTATTTCGAGACGTACCTGGAATAAATTAACAGTTTATTCAAAATTTCTCAAGATATACGTGAATTTATAAAAAAAAAAGTACTCGCACTTCGAATGAGGAGGAAAACTTTATTTCTGAACATAGAGTGAAGTGGAAAGGCTTCGAATACAGAAGACAAATATAAATAAGAAATCATGTTCTTGAATGTTCAAATGGATGACTATCATTGTCCAGACGACAACGCTGATAACGCGCACCAAGGGATTCGCAAACGTCACGGAACAGGCCGTTAGGAATATCGCGACAATGTCTTTCAATTTCCAATTTCAATGCATCAATTGTTCTTGGTTTGGTGCGATAAACTTTGTATCGGAAATTCTAAAGATATGCTCAATTTAAAATTATTGTGCGATATTGCTGTTGAATTGAATTTTATGATTTAAGTGCGAAGAATGTGATATTTAATAAATAAAGGTAACACACAAAACGTTGAAAATATGCCCCTTTGAGACGTAATTTAAAAGTCTGGAACCGTTCAGAATTTTTGTTGTTGTTGTTGTTGTTTGTGTACGCCTTGAACTACCACCTGTTAAAGCTAAGTTATGAGTAGTTAAAATTCCGCAATAGCAATCATTATTTTGATAATTGATCTCCATCGTTTCTTTTCCGGCCCACTAGCTGCCGATCGGTAAAGTAGCAGAACACTGGTATTTCGGTTCGAAGATCGAATCCCGTGCACGGGCTGGTTACATGGGCGTTTTTGTTGTTCTCCCCATATGTAACGTGTATGTATACGAGCCATTTTCCCTTAGAAATTCCTCCACAAAGGCATCCCCACTCTTGCGAAGATAGCCCTCAAGGTTTCTCGTAATCACATAAACCAAACCGCTTTTTCTCAACGAAGCTTTTTGTTGTTCCCTACCTATTGTATTATATTTTCTTAGCCGTGTTTTCATCTCCCAATAAATATTAACACATTTCGCATGTTCTGCATTATTCTCGTGTCTAGAAAAATAGTCAGAGCAATGGCACCAGTCCCTGTAACCAAGATTAATAAGATGAATGTACCCCTCCGAATAATTTACATGGAAAACAAAAGACGGCATCTAATGAAACAGAATATAAAAGCAAAGTTCCTATAACGTTTTCAGCATTTTTCTATACCTTGCAAAAATACGAATAAATGAATAATAGACGAATTCCGGTCTATCAGTTTCACTAGAAGAAAATTAAAAATTTTCACTTACAAAGTACACGTTCTATCTCAATTAAAAGTTCAATAATTCTAGAAGCTAAGTTGGGAAACCAAATATACCGAAGAGTGTTCTTTCTCTGCATGTTCCAAGTTGAGCCTCTGCAAGATCAAATTCTGCCGTGTGCGCATTTTCAAAACCCACGGTCTCATCCGGCGAAAAATGTTACGTTATCGGCCGGTGAATCCAAACTGTCTTTTGCCTCTTCTGTTATTTATATTTCTGAACTACTGTCCTGGTGACCATCTTACAGCCGCTCAAATTACTAAAGTTACCATCAAAGGGAGTAGAGCATTCTACTTTTGTTTAATATTGTCCAAGAGACCCGCGAAAAGTGCTACTATGACTGTTGGTTTTTCTTTACTTTGTGACACTTTTTAATCCTATATATAGGAAAAGTATCACAAAGTAAAGAAAACTAATAGTCATATTGGCGCTTTTTTAGAGAAAAGAAGGAAGCTGGACTGAAAGATAAGTAATATTTTAATGTTTCATGTACTGATTCTCGCACAATGTCAATACGTGTCATGAGGCCGCATGAAACTGAAGTTTTTTAATTGTTACAGCTTATTAAAGCAGTTGAGACTTCATCAGTTTCTATTGGCGACAAAGTTATTCGCCAATACGTTTGTTGTAACACGAGTAAGCGATTTCATCAGACAAGAACTCGTTTCAGTTCAGTTGATCCGACAAGAAAGAGGAATTATATGATCGGCTGTTCTTTCAATGTGGATTTTTCCTCATTGGCTGGGAACCTTAACTGTTGGCTTAACCTTCCTTGCGTACAAAAAGCTTGAATGCTTTTCAGTTACTTCAGAAATGGGATTGTTTGTTATATGCGTTCTGGATACTATTATTGATAAGTGTTGCATGATCAATACTTTTTATTGTATTAAGTGATGCATTGGCCTGGGGAGGCAGTACTTTGGTTAATGTAAATTTCGGACTTCTTTCCATCAGTAAGTTTGTAGGTGTTCATCGTGACCGGTTTATGTATTCCCGAGCGCGGCAGCGCTGGGTTATCCTATCATCCGGGAAAATATCGTCATTCGGCCGCCAACGCCGGTGAGTGTAGTTCTTTAGTACTTCTGTGATATTGGATTTTTGTGATTGTGTTTATTGGACAGTAAAATGAACGGGGCCTCGCTTCGCCCGCTCCAAGCTATAGAATGGAGTAGACCGCGCGAAGCTTAAATCCGATATTGTACCTTCAAGTTATGATCTCTATCTGGTGACTTCAAATTTTGTTTCAAGTTATAAGGACTTGCTCATGAAAGATTCTTACAACTCACGAAGAGCGTAAGCAGTTCGCGTTTTGAAAATTTCAATGTGAAAGACTTTGGGTGATGATCGACCTCGCGCAAGGTAAGTGCAAACAATTTTGGTGTCAGTTGTGATTTAAATAATACCTTTAATGTTTGTGTATAATGCTTTAAAAATTGATTCTTGTAGCGACCTTGGCTAATTCTTTGGAATATCGTAACAGGTAGTTTGGCGACATTTTGGTAAGGCGATAAAGGTTACTAGGTAGGACTTTAGAAATAATCTGAGAAGTACACAGTTCGAATCACAGATTATTTCGTCTCAGAGAAATGAGAGATCATGAGACATGTCATGTGACATTTTCCGGAAAATTCCGATCGCGATTTATCTAATAAGCCCTTAGAAACAATTTCGCTGCTAAAGTGCAGAATCGCCCACTTATTTGTTTGGCGCTTTTTACAAGAGTGAGAAGAATTGGATTTTTATCAATTTTCTTTGACTTTTTAAGTGAAAACTTCTGTACTTTTTAAGTGTACATGGATAAAGTCAAGAGTGTGCGCAATGCCATTTTTGTGCAATTCTGGGATGTTTTTTCAAGTGAAAATAGGTCGACGTGTACATGGATACCGCGTATGTGCAATTCTTAAAAACGCGCGAAGCAGTGGACAATTCTGCACTTTCTCCCAATTTCAAGATATATGTGGCATCTTCAAGAAGTTTAGCAAAATGGTTAAAGGTATTTTACACACTTTAAATACTGGTTTGTAATCTATGCCGTCTGTAATCTGTGCTCAATCTTGCTAAAAAATTACAGAACGTATTCCTGACACACATACTACGAAAAATACCGTGGACAAATTATTTTTTGTATTTGCTACATGTGAAGACATCTTTAACACTGCTAAATAACTACTAATTCTGCTGAGATTATTATTATAGTGTAAATAAGTTCTGTACATTATTTAGTCTACTTAGCATCTGTACAGTATCTTCTAATGTTTAATTTATACCACCACTCTATTTTACAATAACTATCTTTGGTAAAATCCTAGTATACGGTGCAGCCTTGAAAATTATCGCCAACACCAAAAATGATCCAAAGAACATCTATATACTATACACTATGTGTGTAAATACATGGTAAAAGTTTACAATTGGGTGCCCCTTGTTTTTTGGAGATTCTTTTTTGACGGCAAGATCGGCGTCAGGAAGACACAATTTCAAGATGGCCGCTACACAAAACCAAAATAAAAAGTCAAAGAATTGCATAAACTGTGTGTCCATGTACACATCGGGTAAAATCCTAGTATACGGTGCAGCCTTGGCGCGACTTTGAAAATTATCACCAACACCAAAAATGATCCAAAGAAAGTCTGTATATATATATACTATACACTATATGCTATGTGTGTATATACATAGTATATATACTATATACATAGCATATACTATGTTTAACTATATATTTTCTTTGAATGACCCGTTAACTACTCATCGTATATGTCCTGTTTTTACTGCTCATCATAAAGTCGCCAAAAGCAGCCAAATCCCGTGTGCACCGGATACTAGGATTAAACCCTATCTTTCATATTCTCAACAGAAATTTTAAAAAATCGTATTTTGCCATTTGCACAACCTATTGGTTATTTCTGTTAAATATGTACTTATTAAAATATTAGATTAAAATCTTTTACCATTTTAATTATCAAAATTTAAGTTATTCTGAAATTGAGTGTGAATTTTAGTGTGAGAATGAGTTAATTATGTGTAGAATTTTAGTGTAAATGGTTCTAAAATTGAGTGTGAATTTTAGTGTGAGAATGAGTTAATTATGTGTAGAATTTTAGTGTAAATGGTTCTAAAATTGAGTGTAAAATTTGCGGCTCTTTAAGAGAGATCCATTTCATTACGTCTGGTCTTATTTTACTTGGCTTTAGCCGTCAATTAGTATCCATATTTAAATTTGTTCTGTATTTATTTTTCAAATATAACATGGAAGAAAGTCCTTGTTTACACAAATAGATACTGCAAAAAGGAAATGCAAATTGGATAGCTTTATTTGAAACGCGTTTAAGTTCTTTTTTCGGTTCAGTTAACAAATGTGCTATTTTTGAAATCTTCAGTTAAAGTTCCATCCCAGAAAATAGAATTTTAAAAAGAAATGATAAAAAATGGGGGAATTTTATTTGGAATGAACCTGAATTTCGAAATGTAAAAGGTTTAATAAAAAAAGAAAGAATAAATATATACCAAACTCAATTAGCATTGAGGAGCTAAAATTTTGAGAGAGAATTTTTTAAAAATGACTCGTGCGGTTTCTACAAAACTTGATAGTTTGGCGTAATTTGAGTCTTAGAATCGAAATTTGAAAAGGAACATTCCTATATCTCCCGTTCTACTTTGCCGATTGACGCAATTCAACTTGCCTTTTTCATGTCTCGAAAGCGTTACTTAAGTTATGTATTAGATTTATATATAGCATTGTTCTAGTGTAGGTATTTTGACTCAAAATCGGACTTTTTCTGAAATGACATGCCAATTGTTTTCCTTATTCCGATTCTACTACTCATATTATGCCTAAATATTAAATTTTGTAATAGGTATTATGAAATTTACTGAGAAATTCAAAAATTTATATTGCCGCACGTTTTCAATTTGCGAATCATTCACTTGGCAAACTTCTTAATTTATTGCAGCCTATTTTCCTTTCCTCTTTGTCATTGTAAGCCAGCGGAGAAAAAGACATCGTTCATTATTTCAAAAAATTTTAACAAAGTGCCTAAAGCCCATTTGACATTATTAACGCTTATAACAAATACTTAAAATATATATATAAATAATAAATTTCAAAACTCGCCAATATATCAATTAACGTATAGCGTAGGAAATTTTGAATCAAATACTCTAATGTTTCGAAGGTGTGCTCAGAAATACATCTACTTTAAGATTGTGGTAAACATTTTATAGGTTATAATACAATTTTTTTTGAAAAAATGTATAAAATATTTAAAAATACAAATTTTTAAAATAAATCATAAAAAATGGGCAACTTTTATTTGACATGAACCTAACTTCCGAATTCTGGAAGAAGGAATCAAGTTAGTTTAATAAAAAAAAAGAGCTATTAATAAATATATATAAAATTCAATTAACATTGAGGAGCTAAAAGTTTCAGAGCTAGTTTTTTAAAACGTACTTGTGCGATTTTAACAAAACTTGGCACTTTGGCATAATTTTGAGTCGCAGAATTGTTATATGGAAAAGTATTATAACGCGGAGTATTTTGAGTTATATGGAAAATAACGTTATATTCCATATAACGCTATTTTCCATATAACTCAAAATACGAATATCAGAACAATGCTATATATCAATCTAACACATATCGTAAGTCGCGCTTTCGAGACATGAAAAACGCAGGTTGAATTTCCTCAATAGGCGCAGTAGAACGGGAGATATAGAACTGTCCCCCCTCTTTTTTGGGGGGGAGCGCAGTGTGCATTGTTATTACCTGTCAGCTTGCGCTTAATGGTATAAGTAAAGTTAGCCTATAAATAAGAGTGCTAAAATCCAAAACATTGTATCAAAAATCCGTTAACCGGTTAAACATCGCAGCAGAAAATACTGAGTTATTTGAGTACGGCCAAGCACTTGAGGACTATTTGGCTAAAGGTAGGAATGCCTTCATGGAAGGATTTCTAGCGGAAACTGGCTGGAATTCACGTTATACATGGGGAAAAATCACGATAATCAACCATACAGCCTGACGATTCTCTTGTATTCGAACCCGAATCGAACTTCTAGTATTCCAGATCTTGATCAGTCACTGCTGCCATTGTTGGGGGGGCTCGGCAAGCAAGAGAAAACGTTTCGGATGTATTCATGTTTTTAAGTTGTTAAAAACCGCAGATATAACATTGAAAGAGCAGAATAGTAGATAAGAGTAAAGTAGATACCAACAGTAGTAGACTACATCTGTTTTAATTTTAATACTGTCTTTTTCCGAAAATAAGACACTGTCTTACTTTCTTTTTGGTCCAAAATACGCGCTAGGGCTTATTTTCGGGGAAGGGCAAAAATAAAAGTATATTTATATATTTTTATTTAATATTTATTTTACACAGAATGCATAAATTTAAATTTATTCAATTACAGTCACGTCATCTTCTCGAACATCCTCATAAATAAAATTCTGAATTATATTCTGATTTTCTTCTAAATCCATTTCCTGTCGAATCATTGGTCCGAATCTATGTCTTGCGATATAGCTATCGTTAAATGAATACTTCTTGTCTAAGTAGCCTGTTCGTAGTGCATTGGAAACATCACTATCAGTTATTTTGTCTCATGAAATTTTTACCCAATTCGCAACTTCTTGTAAGCCTGGCTTTACAAAATTACCTCGATGATTTCTCACCATTTTCAATATATTCATTAATTTCCATCCACAAATGATCCTTGAATGGCTTGTTTATTGCAATATAGAGTGTATGGAGGTAACCAGTCATTCCTGCCGGAATCATTATTTGATCAATCTTCCTCTCAGCAAGAAAGTTTATCATGTCTTTAGCACGGTGAGTACTGGCTGAATCCTAAACTAGTAAACCTCTATTCTGACCCCTCAACAGTGGTGGCAGCATAAAATCAACCCACTTTCTTTAACGAATTCTTTTTGTCACATTATTTTAACTAGGGATTATTTTCGGGGGATGTCTTATTTTACAAAAAGTTCCGAAAATCACGTAGGGCTTATTTTCGAAGGATGTCTTTTTTTCAGAAAAAGACGGTAGTCAACTTTGCGAAGTTAATAAGTTTATAGGGCTGAAAAAGTTCCAGAAGTAGAGTAAAAAATGTACGAAAGTCCCAGAAAGAGAATTGTGTGGTTATTTTATGTTATCGGAAGTATGAGTGATCTGCCCGTAAATTTACGCTAGTTTTTTTCATCTGAAAATGAAATTTGTTACTACTTGAGATGTATACTGTTTTCATATTCTAATTCCCCCACCCCCACCTAGAAGCGTTCCTATACCAGAAAACGCTGTTTCCCGTTGAGAAATTATGGATTTTGATTTCTGCACGACTCGTTACTCTTTTCACTTTTATTTATAGGCAAACTTCCGAAGCTTCAGATCACTTTGATAAAGCAAATCATTCTTCGAAGCAATATTTTCAAGAAATATCTACGTTTAAAACTATTATAAGAACTTGCTGTATAGGTATTCATGAGAAAATTAAAAGGGTGATATCGATGATAATTGGAAGTGCTGTAATTATTAACTTCTATCGATTGCCTACATGTAAGGAGATCTTAATTCACAAAAAACAAAAACCTGCGCGTGCAGTTTCTTTTAATTTTAATTGCCTGAATTCGGCCGTAATTCGCAGAAATTCATTTCCCATTCCGAATATGAAGTAATTCTTAGTCCAAATGGGTTTTGTCCCTGAGGGAATATTGTTTTTACTCTGCGATTTTGGGTCGAATCACTGTGAATGCCCGTTTCACTTTTCAAACTGTTTCCACCAAATATTATCACCCTGTATTATATTTCAAGAAATTAAATAATGAAGAATTTGCCCAAATGTATGTATCTTTCTCTCGCTGCGATAAAACAACGGTACCTAGAGCCACTCCATTTTAAATGACGTAATCCTACTCCGCATATGGCATTTGGCCAAATTTGGAATACTTTTCATTATCGATTTCATATTTTGTAAACTTTTAATGAATTTTTGATTAACAAACTCAAGGATTTCAAAGCGAACAATGGCAACGTTGTACAAACAAACAAAAAACTTCTGATTATCACCAGCGCGCGAGACTGTGTATCGGAAATTCTAAAGATACTCTTTTTAAATTATTTGTGACAACGCTGTTGAACTGAATTTTATGGTTTAAGTGCGAAGAATATGATATTTAATAAATAAAGGTAACACACAAAATGTTGCCCATTTGGACGTAATTTTAAATCTGAAATCTTTCAGATTTGTTTTATGAATATTTTCAATAATTTGTGCATGAAATAAATATATAAGATGTGTGTCTCTTTGTTTTCAGAAAGTGGAAGTATGAACAAAAAATAGTTGGTCTCCTATAGAAAATTCCATTACAGGATATACAGCGATAGGATTCGAATGGTTTTGTTTCGTCTCCAAGTAGGGTAAGCATTTGAAATTATTTGTCTTGAGTTACTCTCTACCGTTTGGTTTACATGATTACGGCAAAGCCTCAAGGGGTATCTGCCTAAGGGAAGGGATGACTCCGTGGAGGACTTTCTAAGGGTTAACACACTTTGTTAAAAATCATTTGAAAGAATGAACAGTCACTTTTTTCAGCTCGTCTACAATGAAAAAATGAAAATATATCTATAATTTAAGAAGTTCGCCAAGTAAATTATTCTTGGCGAAAAGTGAAAAAAAATACGCTGAGATACATTTTTGAATTTCTCCGTAAATTTAAACAACCTTTTTTATTTAAATCAAATTAAAACACACGCGCTCGCATGAAAACCGAAAATAATAGTTTAATAATTCGTCAGTAAATTAAGAATTGTAATGCCTGACTTCCTTAAACTAACGCTAAATCGGCTGCACGCAGCAAAGCCGAGCCGAGCATAAACTGAAAGGTGTCAAACACCGAACTAGGAAGCTAATTTTAAATCCACAGCATAAATATCGGCACTAAGTCCGCTACTACTCTTTGAACTCTTTAAAACATGTTGACGCCGGCCTGGGCGTGACCTTCGAGAGAGAGAGAAATCATGGCCCTCTCGAAGGTCACGGCCTGGCGCACCGGTGGGTCATACTTGTCTTTTCCGGTCATGCTTGGTGGGCGGTCATGCTTGATTGTTCCGCGGACCGGCATGACTCAGATGGGTCACGATTGTATATAAAAAAATACTCAAATACGCTTGTATATCAAAAAATGCAATTATTATATTATATAAAATATATAATTTTATAATATAATATATCAATTTAATTTTATAATTTCAATTTTATAATTTTTAGTCGGAAGGGGTAATTTTCTTTGAAGGACTATTAATTTCGTTTTGGCATTTTACATTGAAAACTAAACGGCAAATCACTTTTCAAATTGTAGGCCACCCAATATTAGATCCCTGTCTTATATTTAAAGAAATTAAATAATGAAGAATCTGCATGAATGTATGGATGTTTCTCGCATTCATTGATAAAATATCAGTACCTAGAGCCATCAAAATTTGAATAACGTAATCTTCCATAGAATATGGGCATGTGGATGCCCTAATTTGAATTTGAAATTTGTTTTATTATCGATTTCATATTGTAGAGTTCCTCACTTTGGAATTCTAAGTTAATGTTGGAAGTGAAGAATCTAAGAACTGAAAAGCGAATAATCGCTTGCGTTCGGTGACAAGAAACAACAAGATAGAAGGGTAACTAACCCTTTATTATTCCAATAAGATTTAACAAAACTCCGCCTGGGAGTGTACAAGCAAAGCCGGCACTTGGACTTGAAGTAAAAAGACTAAGAATTAAACTAAAACTAAGATTAACTAAAGAAGTATAACTAAAGAAGTATAGCCGAAGCTATCAAGGTTCAAATTGAGCTGGCCCCTTAACTTATTTGACTACGAAGCTTAGGAAGGGCCTGAATACGGCCGTGCGTAATAACAGAGAGAGAGTGGCCAAAAAGGCAGACGCGCGTAAATCAGAAACTCTGATTCTCTCTGACTCAGTAACTTCGTGGTTTAAATACTGGCCGGAAGTAGTAAGTTGAAGTTAAGAATTTGACAGGAAAGGAACTTTAACTTAAAATTTAACTGTTAATAAAATTAACATAATCCTTACAATATTTTGTAACACTTCAACGAATTTTTGATTAACAAACTCAACGATCCCAGCAATGGCAACACTGTGCGGGGGAAAAAAAAATGTCTGCAGCGCACGATACTCTGTATCGGAAATTCTAAAGATAAGCTCAATTTAAAATTAATTTGCGATATTGCTGCTGAACTGGATTTGATGGTTTGAGTACGTAGAACATGATATTTAATGAATAAAGGTAACACACTAAACGTTAAAAAAAAAAGTCCCCTTGGGCGTAATTTAAAATCTGAAATCTTTCAGAACTTTTTTTATTTTTTAATTTTAAAATTTAAATTTTATAATTAGGCGCTGCGCCGCCCCACGAAACGGACCGCGAATTCAAGCGCTGCCGCGCGAAAAGAACAATGAATATCCCCTCCGCCGTTAAATACTGCTTCTGAAACGCGTTGACAATAATCGAAGTAAATATAAGTGGTTACCACTTATATTTACTTCGGTTATTCTCAACGCGTTTAATAATAAAGTAAAACCTTATAACTTACCCTGACTATGAAACTCTTGAGTGACAAAGAATAAACTACATCTGTTTGCCCTACCCTGAGATTCTTCCACCGAAGCCCATGGATTTCTAGGACGTAAGCCTGCTGCGTGGCATACAAATAGTGTGGCGTAATAAGTATATACGTGGCGTACGAATATGGGTGGCGTAGATATAGAATATATAGAAGAAGTTTATAGAAGCGTTTATATAGAAGCTTCATTTATAGACATAGCTTTTAAAATTTAAATAATTAATAATAACATACATTCTGAGAAGGCATATATTATCGATTGATAAGAAACGAATCTTAAAGCTAACGACGAGTAAAAGATTTTGTGCATACCTTGTGCTCTGCTTGGAACCTACTCTCGCTGAAGTTGCACAGCAAAATCTCATTATTTCACCTACCTCCGTAGGTGGCTGAGGTGGAGGTAGGTCTTTGAATTCCTGTAACAATAAGAGAAATATGTTTAAATACTTTAATACTCATTTATAGATAAAGCTGTTTTATAGTCAATAAAAAGTCACTATTTGTTACGAGACTCTACCCGAAATTTGTTCATTCAGTCGATACTCCATTAAAGGAAACGTAAAGAGAGATTTATAATTAAGTAATACGGGCAATACACTCAATTCATTCACTATAAAACAGGTAATCCACCTTAATGCAAAATCATGGTGCATTTTGCTTTTTATTCTAAAACATAAAAACGATTTAATGTTGCCAAACTGTAAAATTTAACCTTTTAAGAAATTAACCTTATACAATCGTTGAGTTGCTCGCGACATTTCCTCCCACCTTTTCTTTTATGATGGGCGGAACATAAATCGAAATACAATATACTTAATAACGAAGATAAACAATACTTAGTATAAAAGGGAAAAAACTAATTAAAACGCGAAGGTTTTACAATAGTCCTACCACATCTAGTTTTAATTATCTTATCAGGAGGTTTAAAATTAATTTCTTTATTAGCAGGAATGTTAAATTGGTTTTGTTGAGGTAAAAACAAGTTCTCGTCGTCCATCACTTCCAAAGGATACAATCGTTGCACAGGACGGATCAATTCACCTGCAGCTGTTTTCACTTTTGTCACTCTAACAAAATTATCTTGACTCTGGAATAGTTCAATAACTCGACCCAACGGCCAGTCCAATCTTTTTTTGTTGTCACTTCCGACAACAAAAAATACCACATCTCCTAAATATATTTGTCTTCGAGTAGCTTTATTATCTCTGGACTGAATTAGGAGACTCAAATATTCGTCTCTGAATCTTTTTCTGAGATCTTGTCGTGATTTCTGCTGATATATCTATATCTCTTATTGATATTGACTTCATCTGTATGGTCCAAGTCCGGAACTCCCACCGTTCTTATATCCTGAATGAACATAGAGGGTGTTAAAGGCATTCAATCTTCAGGATCTTAAGACAAGTAATTTAACGGTCTTGCGTTGATTACAGTTTCCGTATCGCAGAGAATGGTACACAGCTTCTCATATCTCAAGCAGGCTCTTCTTAATATTCTTCTCAAAATTTTCTTAACCATCTGAATAATACGATCCCACCACCACCACGCAGCTGTGGGAGGGATTGAACTTCCATGTAATCTTCAAAATAGGACATTCTTGCATATTTTTTTTTTCCAATCGAGTGAAAGAAAGAGGTTGTTAGTCCCAATAAAGTTCGTACCATTGTCATTATACATAGTTTTTGGTCGTCCACGTCTGGCTATGAACCTTTTGATGCCTTTGATGATTTTTGATGATTTTGAACCTTTGATGATTTTGAACCTTTGATGATTTTGAACCTTTGATGATTTTTTTTGCATTATATCTTTTGCATCGAATGTATTTCATCGAAAAATCGTCGCTGGAAAGTCCTTGTATTAGTTCAAGATGTATGGCCCTATAAACAGCACAGATGAATAAAAGTATCCAACTTTTCTTTCCATCCTTTCGATGAAGAGGTGTAGATAAGTCTACTCCAGTTACTTCAAAAACCAAAGCGTCTCGGACCCTATCTTCAGGCAGTGGGGCTGGAACTGTTCCGATTTTTTTCTTTTTGCATTATATCTTTTGCATCGAATGCATTTCGCGATTACCCTTTGAACTGTTTTGCGTCTTCTTAAAATCCAAAACCGTTGACGAATATTCGTCAAAGCAATTCGTCAAACAAAAAGTAAAACCTTTTGTGCCTACCTTGTGCTCTTCCTGGAACTTTGTCTCATTAAATATGCACAGTAATGTTGTGATGAAGTCATCAGCCTCCGTAGACGGCAGCGTTGGAGGTAAGTCCTTAAACTCCTGTAACAATAAGAGAAATATGTTATGTTTAAGAACTTTAAAAAGTCACTGTTCATTTATATCTTACATTTACAGCCATACAGTTTATCTTGCATTTACAGCCATACAGTTTATCTTGCATTTACAGATATAAAAAATTATAGGATAGTAGCATTCTGATTTTTCGAAGCTGCTTATATCAAGTAAAACCTATTATGAATTACTATGCAATATCAGTTTCCAAGCGTGAATTTTTGAGTTTAGCAAAAATCTTCCAATACAATTACGGTAAATAACGTCTATTATCAGAGAATGTAAGCCAACTTTTTTGATGAATCAACATTTAATTTCTGATACTGCACATTTAACATTTCCTGAGCTGCAATGTCATGGATGCTATGAAAATTAGTCACGTTCTCCGAGGATAGGAGGATTATTATGTCTAGTTAAACGCATCAACAGATTAAGATCTTACTAGCTCTCCGATAGCGTAATTTACACTCGCGGTTTTTCCAATTTGTTTCATTCAAAAATCAAACCTCATCACCATTTAAAATCATGAATGTATGGAACAACGGCAGATTAAAATTTTTTATTTAAAAATTCATCAAATACTTTTTAAAAAACTGCTGACATGGACACCACATGACTTTCTTGAACGACTAATAAGTTATACACATTAAGAACACATTTCTTGAACGATTAATAAGTTATACATATTAAGAACGCATTTCTTGAACGATTAATAAGTTATATATATTAAGTCATGCACATTTTTGCTGCACTTCCGTTAAACTTATTTCCTCGAATTTCATTAGACATATATTTCTTATTCAACAAATTCAGTTCTCACTTTGCGGTAAGGCAAAAATAAATAAAAACTCAATAGTCATTAATAATTCTAAAATATAGAAAAACCTAAAACACAGTTAAAAATGATTAATTTTTTTTTTTTTTTTTTTGAAATCAAAATTTTTTACGCAACTTGGCCAACGGACAGAAAGACAGATTTATGGTACACAAAACTCAAGTTTAGTTTTTGTCCCACTCGGCAAAAGGACACTGAAGCTTTTTCACAAACTAAATTCACTGTCGTACTATGAGTTTTAAATGTAAACAAGTGGCGCCTTCTTTAGGCTTAGTACCTCTTAAACAACTTTTAAAGGGGTGATAATTCTACAACTATTGCAGGGATATTGACTAAAGGCATAAAAACCTTAACCGGAACATAATTCAATCACTTTTAAAGCCAAAAATGCATAATTTCCCTACATATAAGAATAAAAAACCTGAGCTTACAGAGCCTGGTAAACCCACTGTGTTACCATATTTGTGCGGCCTATTGCAACGGAAAAAGGATGTGTTTAAAGACATGTTATAGCAGTCCCATGTTCAAAATTTCGACGTTCTACAGCTAATCGTTATTGAGTTATGCGAGATACGTACGTACGTACGTAGGTCATGATAAAAATCCCTTCTGAATGCATTTTAAATCTATTTTGGGTAAGAGTCCTTTATTCTGACCGCACTTACAGATGTCCCGCAAAAACATCGTTTAAATGGCTTCGAAAACGTGAAAAGGAACATTTTCGTTGAAATATGATACCCGAAATTTTTAGCGGTTAGAATACTTCCTTTACTTCGTGGAAGGAAGTTAAAATGGTAGTTAAGATCTTCACACTATTGTAAAAATTAGTGAATTAGAAGCTGATTAATATTAGAAGACGTGAAAAGTTATAATGGATCGAAGGAAGGTTATAAAGTGGTAAAATTACAGATAAAATACAAGTTGTATTGAAACTGAATAAATGTAATTGATGACTATGTTAGTTGTAATCATAATTCCATCCTCATATTGCTTACCACAAATTTCGAGAAGCAGAAATTACTAGAAATATCTTGCGCCCGGTTGAAAGAGCATTTGCTCTCAGGAAAATAGACCGCATAATAAATAGAATTGACGAAAATTATCTTCTATCATACTTAAATTCACAGATTTTCGCCATCATCAGTATGGATTTTAATTCCAAACACGCTATGAATGGGGATGCAATCATTCAAATGCAAGGGGTCACATGATTCCAGACTTTGTCGAAAATCATCCTCTTTATTTGTATGTTCCGAAGGAGCCTACCTACTTAGGCGCCCGGATATTCTGGATTTCTTCCTTACAAATTTAATTTTGAAATTTAAATAATTGAAATTTACAGTGGGGAAATTTTCTAAGACAATTCAGATATCGATGAAAATTATGTGCATTAAAAAATTATTCTTATGGAATAATAAATTTATAGCAACTTTGAGAAAAAAAATTTTGTGTTATTTTACGAATAAATGAATTTTAGTTTTTGTTCATTTCGCTTTGCAAATTTATATTCGCTGTTCTTATCCCAGGCGCCAAGTAGATACATTAAGACGTATTTGCTTCGAGAATATTCGTAGCTGGCGATATAAATGGAGTAGACACATGTGAGGTCGTTCAGAGTCGCTTCGAATTGTCTCGTATTTGAAAGTTATGTTGACCTTCTACTTGTCAACTTAAATTCAGTTTAACAGTCTACTTTACCTTACGATAATGTAATGAAAATTTATTTCCACCAGAAGAATAAAATATATAATAAATAAATAAATGAACTTTCAGATTTTACATTACGCCCAATGGGGTGTTTTCTTAACGTTTTGTGTGTTACCTTTATTTATTAAACATCATATCCTTCGTACTTAAACCATAAAGTTCAATTCAACGGCAATATCGCAAAAAATTTAAAAATGAACATATCTTTAGAATTTCAGATACAGTATCCCGTGCTGAAGATGAAAAAAAATATTTTTTCCGTATAGTGTTGGCATTGAAAGTGTTGGCATACTGGCTTTGAAAGCGTCGAGTTTCTTTAAAGCTTTACAAAATATGAAATAAATAATAAAACAAATTCCAAATTTGGCCTTAAAGATGCCCCTATTCGAATGGAGGACTACGTTATTCAAAACTTGTTATCTCTAGGTAGCGTTGTTTTTTTTCAGAGTGCCAGAAACACACGTACATTCAAGCAGATTTATTGCTATTTAATTTCTTTAAATATAATGCGCGACTCTAATATTTGGTAGCAACAATTTGAGCCGTGAACCGACATTTATAGTGAACCGAAGCAAAATGCCGAGACGAAATTAATAGCCCTTCTGGGAAAATTGCCTCTTGGAGCTAAAAATAACCATGTGGTATTAAGTAAATTTTTAATATCTCTTCGTTACTGTCAACTTGTTAAATTGCTTTTTAACTTGAAGCACAGAGCTGAAAAATGAAGTTCACTAAAGATTGAAAAGACTTTATCTGATGAAAGATCTCGGTACATTTTTTTTTTGCTTATTACGTGCTCCGCCCTTAGGCACTACACGGAAAGGGTGGGATGCCCCGTGGAGGTCGTTTTAAGGGAAACTGGGTCATATCCACGTTACACACGGGGAAAACCACGAAAACACACATTCGGCCAGCCCGTTCGTCGGAAATCGAATCCGGACCGAACTATCAGTGTTCAGATGCATTTACCGCTCGGCCGCTGGTGGGCGATCTCAGTACTTTGGCGCTTATTTGTACATGTAATTAATCACACCCTTATTATATTATTTCAACCTGAACCTGCAATTAATTCTAGCATTTCTCTGCCCGCATGTTGTCAAGTAATCACATATCCAGCTAACGTCGGGAGAATAGCTGTTCGAATCGAAAGGAAACAGGGATTTATTCTATGCTTTTTGTCTTCGATGAACCTAGTTGTTTTTACAGTAGTACTCGATCTAGAAAGGGAGTAAATATAACACGTTGCAGCACCGCTAGTAGCTTAGTCATTTTTAAGCGGTGACTATGTAAGGAATAATCACTTTTTCCTCATACATGATCACGCGGAGTACGTGGTTGGCATAACAATCTGGCAAATGGATGTTCCGTGGTGTGAGTCCCGGCAAAGACGCAGACGATTTTCCTAGCATTTCGCATCGTTCCCGAAAGCCTAATTGTCCCACATTTGCGCCGGAATTAAAATATTGTAGATGATAACCGCTGGACATCAAGGTGTACGAGATTGAATGCCTCTTCGTAAGGAATTACCGCATTCCTTCACACTAACTGTTGTGGTGTAAGAAGTTAATTACTAGATCCAGGCATCTGACCAAATCCGTGGTTTGAATACCGCATAAGCACAGTTGATGTTTTACTTTCATCGCACCAAAAAGGCTAACATTCTCTGCAGAGGTCCTAAAATATTGTGGCTAAAAAATACTTGACCTGAAATGTTGCCTAAAATACCTGATCTAAAATATTGTGGCCTTAAAATATCTGATTCAAAATGTTGTGGCCTAAAACACTTGACCTAAAGTATTGAGGCCTAAAATACCCAATGTAAAATTGTATTAGGGCTAAAATAACTGATAATAAACGTAATGTGGCTTAAAATAGATGATCTAAAGTAATGCGGCCTAAAGTAACTGAGCTAAAATATTGTGGTGTCAAGTACCTGAACCATAATTTTGCGGTCGAAGACGCATCCTCATTTGAATTGGCCTCTCTCAAATTTCAAACCATATAATACATCCAGGTATCACTGGAAGACTCATGGTCCTGGCGAAAGCATAGTCGATGTTTCATATTTCTAGAAAAACATTCCTTATAAACTTACAAAGCGGTTATCAAGTCCATGTTAGCAAACAGCAGAATTTGAAACTTGAAGCAGTAAGCCTGAAGTGCAATCACAAAATTAACTGAAATAGGAAATAAAAAAATCTGATGTGTACAGCACATAACTTCCTTGTACGGAATATTAAATTATACGCATTTTTTCTTGCATTTTATTTAAAATTATTAGATTGAATTAAACCTACTTCGCCGACAACGCATAAACCACATTAGAATAAATGCATTCCTTAAAATTCACTTTGTTTACCATAGCGACATTCTGGCGCTAGGTTTACTTAACAGTATTACATTTCGTTCATATTATAACTCAGAATGCACAAAATGTATATCATTTAAAGAATTATCTAATCGTTGCCACATGTTCTACTCGAATACAATAATAAAGCTAGAACTATGTATTCCCTACAGAAACTCCATTCGCGAATTTTAAAAATCCGAGATAGCCAAAATGTTGCTCTCGAAGAGTACATCAATTTAAAAAAAAAGTTTCTCTCTAGGCCTAATAGGACCCGACTTTCATAGGGTCAAAGTTCACGAATTTGACACATTTCGGCCGCGACAATTCCCTATAACCGTTGCACCGAATTTCAAACCGCTCACGCAGTACTTCCCATTGAGACACATGAACAATCCCCCGCAAGCCCTTTCTCGTAGCTCAAATTTGACCCCGGCGCAAGCGTCCGAAATTTCGATGGGGTCACGGAAATGGGCCAAAATTTGACCCCCCCATATCTCGGGCCCTAATTGTCCGATCGACTTGAAATTTGAAACGTGGCCTAACAGGGTTTCGTCCTTCCTCACCATGCTCGCCAATCGCGGCTCACCATGGGGGGTACAGGCCTTTTCGCCGTAATGTTAAAACAAAAACTCGCGAATATCTCCGAAACGGTTCGATAGAATGTCGCAAATTTTGGTGTGAAAGGGCTCCCTATTTTTACCTACAAACCCTCCAAATTTGGTGGTCCTAGCTTCCATAGTTTTGTTATGGCGAATTTTTGAAAGTATAAAAAATAGCCCAAAAATCGAACGGAAATTCCCTACAGAAACTCCATTCGCGAATTTTAAAAATCCGAGATAGCCAAAATGTTGCTCTCGAAGAGTACATCAATTTAAAAAAAAAGTTTCTCTCTAGGCCCAATAGGACCCGACTTTGATAGGGTCAAAGTTCACGAATTTGACACATTTCGGCCGCGTTAATTCCCTATAACCGTTGCACCGAATTTCAAACCGCTCACGCAGTACTTCCCATTGAGACACATGAACAATCCCCCACAAGCGCTTTCTCGTAGCTCAAATTTGACCCCGGCGCAAGCGTCCGAAATTTCGATGGGGTCACGGAAATGGGCCAAATTTTGACCCCCCATATCTCGGGCCCTAATTGTCCGATCGACTTGCAATTTGAAACGTGGCCTAACAGGGTTTCGGCCTTCCTTCCCATGCTCGCCAATCGCGGCTCACCATGGGGGGTCCAGGCCTTTTGGCCGTAATGTTAAAACAAAAACTCGCGAATATCTCCGAAACGGTTCGATAGAATGTCACAAATTTTGGTGTGAAAGGGCTCCGTATTTTTACCTACCAACCCTCCAAATTTGGTGGTCCTAGCTTCCATAGTTTTGTTATGGCGAATTTTTGAAGGTATAAAAAATAGCCCAAAAATCGAACGGAAATTCCCTACAGAAACTCCATTCGCGAATTTTAAAAATCCGAGATAGCCAAAATGTTGCTCTCGAAGAGTACATCAGTTTAAAAAAAAAGTTTCTCTCTAGGCAAAATAGGACCCGACTTTCATAGGGTCAAATTTCACGAATTTGACACATTTCGGCCGCGGCAATTCCCTATAACCGTTGCACCGAATTTCAAACCACTCACATAGTACTTCCCATTGAGACACATGAACAATCCCCCGCAAGCGTTTTCTCATAGCTCAACTTTTGACCCCGGCGCAAGCGTCCGAAATTTCGATGGGGTGACGGATATGGGCCAAACTCTGACCCTCCATATCCCGGGCCCTAATTGTCCGATCGACTTGAAATTTGAAACGTGGCCTAACAGGGTTTCGGCTTTCCTGACCATGCTCGCCAATCGCGGCTGACCTTGGGGGGTCCAAGCCTTTTCGGCGTAATGTGAAAACAAAAACTCGCGAATATCTCCGAAACGGTTCGATAGAATGTCGCAAATTTCGGTGTGGAAGGGCTCCCTATTTTTACCTACAAACCCTCCAAATTTGGTGGTCCTAGCTTCCATAGTTTTGTTATGGCGAATTTTTGAAGGTATAAAAAATAGCCCAAAAATCGAACGGAAATTCTCTACAGAAACTCCATTCGCGAATTTTAAAAATCCGAGATAGCCAAAATGTTGCTCTCGAAGAGTACATCAATTTAAAAACAAACGTTTCTCTCTAGGCAAAATAGGACCCGACTTTGATAGGGTCAAAGTTCACGAATTTGACACATTTCGGCCGCGACAATTCCCTATAACCGTTGCACCGAATTTCAAACCGCTCACACAGTACTTCCCATTGAGACACATGAACAATCCCCCGCAAGCGTTTTCTCGTAGCTCAAATTTGACCCCGGCGCAAGCGTCCGAAATTTCGATGGGGTCACGGAAAAGGGACAAATTTTGACCCCCCATATCTCCGGCCGTAATTGTCCGATCGACTTGAAATTTGAAACGTGGCCTAACAGGGTTTCGGCCTTCCTCCCCATGCTCGCCAATCGCGGCTCACAATGGGGGTCCGGACCTTTTCGCCGTAATGTTAAAACAAAAATTCGCGAATATATCTGAAACGGTTCGATAGAATGTCGCAAATTTTGGTGTGAAAGGGCTCCCTATTTTTACCTACAAACGCTCCAAATTTGGTGGTCCCAGCTTCCATAGTTTTGTTATGGCGAAATTTTGAATGTTTAAAAAATAGTCCAAAAATCGAACGGAAATTCTCTACAGAAACTCCATTCGCGAATTTTAAAAATCCGATATAGCCAAAATGTTGCTCTCCAAGAGTACATCAATTTAAAAAAAAAAGTTTCTCTCTAGGCCCAATAGGACCCGACTTTCATAGGGTCAAATTTCACGAATTTGACACATTTCGGCTGCGACAATTCCCTATAACCGTTCAACCGAATTTCAAACCACTGACAGAGTACTTCCCATTGAAACACATGAACAATCCCCCGCAAGCGTTTTCTCGTAGCTCATTTTTTGACCCCGGCGCAACCGTCCGAAATTTCGATGGGTTCACGGAAATGGGCCAAAATTTGACCCCCCATATCTCGGGCCCTAATTGTCCGATCGACTTGCAATTTGAAACGTGGCCTAACAGGGTTTCGGCCTTCCTCACCATGCTCGAAATCGCGGCTCACCATGGGGGGTCCAGGCCTTTTCGCCGTAATGTTAAAACAAAAACTCGCGAATATCTCCGAAACGGTTCGATAGAATGTCACAAATTTTGGTGTGAAAGGGCTCCCTATTTTTACCTACAAACCCTCCAAATTTGGTGGTCCTAGCTTCCATAGTTTTGTTATGGCGAATTTTTGAAGGTATAAAAAATAGCCAAAAATCGAACGGAAATTCCCTACAGAAACTCCATTCGCGAATTTTAAAAATCCGAGATAGCCAAAATGTTGCTCTCGAAGAGTACATCAGTTTAAAAAAAAACGTTTCTCTCTAGGCAAAATAGGACCCGACTTTCATAGGGTCAAATTTCACGAATTTGACACATTTCGGCCGAGACAATTCCCTATTTTTACCTACAAACCCTCCAAATTTGGTAGTCCTAGCTTGCATAGTTTTGTTATGGCGAATTTTTGAAGGTATAAAAAATAGCCCAAAAATCGAACGGAAATTCCCTACAGAAACTCCATTCGCGAATTTTAAAAATCCGAGATAGCCAAAATGTTGCTCTCGAAGAGTACATCAATTTAAAAAAAACGTTTCTCTCTAGGCAAAATAGGACCCGACTTTGATAGGGTCAAATTTCACGAATTTGACACATATCGGCCGCGGCAATTCCCTATAACCGTTGCACCGAATTTCAAACCGCTCACATAGTACTTCCCATTGAGACACATGAACAATCCCCCGCAAGCGTTTTCTCGTAGCTCATTTTTTGACCCCGGCGCAACCGTCCGAAATTTCGATGGGTTCACGGAAATGGGCCAAAATTTGACCCCCCATATCTCGGGCCCTAATTGTCCGATCGACTTGAAATTTGAAACGTGGCCTAACAGGGTTTCGGCCTTCCTCACCATGCTCGCCAATCGCGGCTCACCATGGGGGGGTCCAGGCCTTTTCGCCGTAATGTTAAAACAAAAACTCGTGAATATCTCCGAAACGGTTCAATAGAATGTCGCAAATTTTGGTGTGAAAGGGCTCCCTATTTTTACCTACAAACCCTCCAAATTTGGTGGTCCTAGTTTCCATAGTTTTGGTCTGGCGAATTTTTGAATGTTTAAAAAATAGTCCAAAAATCGAACGGAAATTCTCTACAGAAACTCCATTCGCAAATTTTAAAAATCCGATATAGCCAAAATGTTGCTCTCGAAGAGTACATGAATTTAAAAAAAAAAGTTTCTCTCTAGGCCCAATAGGACCCGACTTTCATAGGGTCAAAGTTCACGAATTTGACACATTTCGGCTGCGACAATTCCCTATAACCGTTCCACCGAATTTCAAACCACTGACACAGTACTTCCCATTGAAACACATGAACAATCCCCCGCAAGCGTTTTCTCGTAGCTCATTTTTTGACCCCGGCGCAACCGTCCGAAATTTCGATGGGCCAAAATTTGACCCCCCCATATCTCGGGCCCTAATTGTCCGATCGACTTGAAATTTGAAACGTGGCCTAACAGGGTTTCGGCCTTCCTCACCATGCTCGCCAATCGGGGCTCACCATGAAGGGTCCAGGTCGTTTCGCCGTAATGTTAAAAGAAAAACTCGCGAATATCTCCGAAACGGTTCGATAGAATGTCACAAATTTTGGTGTGAAAGGGCTCCCTATTTTTACCTACAAACCCTTCAAATTTGGTGGTCCTAGCTTCCATAGTTTTTTTATGGCGAATTTTTGAAAGTTTAAAAAATAGCCGAAAAATCGAACGGAAATTCCCTACAGAAACTCCATTCGCGAATTTTAAAAATCCGAGATAGCCAAAATGTTGCTATCGAAGAGTACATCAATTTAAAAAAAAAATTCTCTCTAGGCCCAATAGGACCCGACTTTCATAGGGTCAAAGTTCACGAATTTGACACATTTCGGCCGCGACAATGCCCTATAACCGTTGCACCGAATTTCAAACCGCTCACGCAGTACTTCCCATTGAGACACATGAACAATCCCCCACAAGCCCTTTCTCGTAGCTCAAATTTGACCCCGGCGCAAGCGTCCGAAATTTCGATCGGGTCACGGAAATGGGCCAAACTTTGACCCCCCATATCTCGGGCCCTAATTGTCCGATCGACTTGCAAATTGAAACGTGGCCTAACAGGGTTTCGGCCTTCCTTCCCATGCTCGCCAATCGCGGCTCACCATGGGGGGTCCAAGCCTTTTCGGCGTAATGTGAAAACAAAAACTCGCGAATATCTCCGAAACGGTTCGATAGAATGTCGCAAATTTCGGTGTGAAAGGGCTCCCTATTTTTACCTACAAACCCTCCAAATTTGGTGGTCCTAGCATCCATAGTTTTTTTATGGCTAATTTTTGAAAGTTTAAAAAATAGTCGAAAAATCGAACGGAAATTCCCTACAGAAACTCCATTCGCGAATTTTAAAAATCCGAGATAGCCAAAATGTTGCTATCGAAGAGTACATCAATTTAAAAAAAAAGTTTCTCTCTAGGCCCAATAGGACCCGACTTTCATAGGGTCAAAGTTCACGAATTTGACACATTTCGGCCGCGACAATGCCCTATAACCGTTGCACCGAATTTCAAACCGCTCACGCAGTACTTCCCATTGAGACACATGAACAATCCCCCACAAGCCCTTTCTCGTAGCTCAAATTTGACCCCGGCGCAAGCGTCCGAAATTTCGATCGGGTCACGGAAATGGGCCAAACTTTGACCCCCCATATCTCGGGCCCTAATTGTGCGATCGACTTGCAAATTGAAACGTGGCCTAACAGGGTTTCGGCCTTCCTTCCCATGCTCGCCAATCGCGGCTCACCATGGGGGGTCCAAGCCTTTTCGGCGTAATGTGAAAACAAAAACTCGCGAATATCTCCGAAACGGTTCGATAGAATGTCGCAAATTTAGTGTGAAAGGGCTCCCTATTTTTACCTACAAACGCTCCAAATTTGGTGGTCCTAGCTTCCATAGTTTTTTTTATGGGGAATTTTTGAAGGTATAAAAAAATAGCCCAAAAATCGAACGGAAATTCCCTACAGAAACTCCATTCGCGAATTTTAAATATCCGAGATAGCCAAAACGTTGCTCTCGAAAAGTACATCAATTTAAAAAAAAAAGTTTCTCTCTAGGCCCGAAGGACCCGACTTTCATAGGGTCAAAGTTCACGAATTTGGCACATTTCGGCCGCGACAATTCCCTATAACCGTTGCACCGATTTCCAAACCGCTCACACAGTACTTCCCATTGAGACACATGAGCAATCCCCCGCAAGCGTTTTCTCGTAGCTCAATTTTTGACCCTGGCGCAAGCGACCGAAATTTCGATGGGGGCCGCCCCAAAGGTCACGGAAATGGGCCAAAATTTGACCCCCCATATCTCGGGCCCTAATTGTCCGATCGACTTGAAATTTGAAACGTGGCCTAACAGGGTTTGGGCCTTCCTCCCCATGCTCGCCAATCGCGGCTCACCATGGGGGGTCCAAGACTTTTCGGCGTAATGTGAAAACAAAAACTCGCGAATATCTCCGAAACGGTTCGATAGAATGTCGCAAATTTTGGTGTGAAAGGGCTCCCTATTTTTACCTACAAACGCTCCAAATTTGGTGGTCCTAGCTTCCATAGTTTTGTTATGGCGAATTGTTGAATGTTTAAAAAATAGTCGAAAAATCGAACGGAAATTCCCTACAGAAACTCCATTCGCGAATTTTAAAAATCCGAGATAGCCAAAATGTTGCTATCGAAGAGTACATTAATTTAAAAAAAAAAGTTTCTCTCTAGGCCCAATAGGACCCGACTTTCATAGGGTCAAAGTTCACGAATTTGACACATTTCGGCTGCGACAATTCCCTATAACCGTTGCACCGAATTTCAAACCGCTCACGCAGTACTTCCCATTGAGACACATGAACAATCCCCCACAAGCCCTTACTCGTAGCTCAAATTTGACCCCGGCGCAAGCGTCCGAAATTTCGATGGGGTCACGGAAATGGCCCAAACTTTGACCCCCCATATCTCGGGCCCTAATTGTCCGATCGACTTGCAATTTGAAACGTGGCCTAACAGGGTTTCGGCCTCCCTTCCCATGCTCGCCAATCGCGGCTCACCATGGGGGGTCCAAGCCTTTTCGGCGTAATGTGAAAACAAAAACTCGCGAATATCTCCGAAACGGTTCGATAGAATGTCGCAAATTTCGGTGTGAAAGGGCTCCCTATTTTTACCTACAAACCCTCCAAATTTGGTGGTCCTAGCATCCATAGTTTTGTTATGGCGAATTTTTGAATGTTTAAAAAATAGCCGAAAAATCGAACGGAAATTCCCTACAGAAACTCCATTCGCGAATTTTAAAATTCCGAGATAGCCAAAATGTTGCTATCGAAGAGTACATCAATTTAAAAAAAAAGTTTCTCTCTAGGCCCAATAGGACCCGGCTTTCATAGGGTCAAACTTCACGAATTTGACACATTTCGGCCGCGACAATTCCCTATAACCGTTGCACCGAATTTCAAACCGCTCACGCAGTACTTCCCATTGAGACACATGAATAATCCCCCACAAGCCCTTTCTCGTAGCTCAAATTTGACCCCGGCTCAAGCGTCCGAAATTTCGATGGGGTCACGGAAATGGGCCAAACTCTGACCCCCCATATCCCGGGCCCTAATTGTCCGATCGACTTGAAATTTGAAACGTTGCCGAATAGGGTTTCGGCTTTCCTCCCCATGCTCGCCAATCGCGGCTCACCATGGGGTCCGGACCTTTTCGCCGTAATGTTAAAACAAAAACTCGCGAAAATCTCCGAAATGGTTCGATAGAATGTCGCAGATTTTGGTGTGAAAGGGCTCCCTATTTTTACCTACAAACCCTCCAAATTTGGTGGTCCTAGCTTCCATAGTTTTTTTATGGCGAATTTTTGAAAGTTTAAAAAATAGCCGAAAAATCGAACGGAAATTCCCTACAGAAACTCCATTCGCGAATTTTAAAAATCCGAGATAGCCAAAATGTTGCTATCGAAGAGTACATCAATTTAAAAAAAAATTCTCTCTAGGCCCAATAGGACCCGACTTTCATAGGGTCAAAGTTCACGAATTTGACACATTTCGGCCGCGACAATGCCCTATAACCGTTGCACCGAATTTCAAACCGCTCACGCAGTACTTCCCATTGAGACACATGAACAATCCCCCACAAGCCCTTTCTCGTAGCTCAAATTTGACCCCGGCGCAAGCGTCCGAAATTTCGATCGGGTCACGGAAATGGGCCAAACTTTGACCCCCCATATCTCGGGCCCTAATTGTCCGATCGACTTGCAAATTGAAACGTGGCCTAACAGGGTTTCGGCCTTCCTTCCCATGCTCGCCAATCGCGGCTCACCATGGGGGGTCCAAGCCTTTTCGGCGTAATGTGAAAACAAAAACTCGCGAATATCTCCGAAACGGTTCGATAGAATGTCGCAAGTTTCGGTGTGAAAGGGCTCCCTATTTTTACCTACAAACCCTCCAAATTTGGTGGTCCTAGCTTCCATAGTTTTGTTATGGCGAATTTTTGAATGTATAAAAAATAGCCCAAAAATCGAACGGAAATTCCCTACAGAAACTCCATTCGCGAATTTTAAAAATCCGAGATAGCCAAAATGTTGCTCTCGAAGAGAACATCAATTTAAAAAAAAAAGTTTCTTTCTAGGCCCAATAGGACCCGACTTTCATAGGGTCAAAGTTAACGAATTTGACACATTTCGGCCGCGGCAATTCCCTATAACCGTTGCACCGAATTTCAAACCGCTCACACAGTACTTCCCATTGAGACACATGAACAATCCCCCGCAAGCGTTTTCTCATAGCTCAATTTTTGACCCCGGCGCAAGCGTCCGAAATTTCGATGGGGTCACGGAAATGGGCCAAACTTTGATCCCCCATATCTCGGGCCCTAATTGTCCGATCGACTTGAAATTTGAAACGTGGCCGAACAGGGTTTCGGCCTTCCTCCCCATGCTCGCCAATCGGGGCTCACCATGGGGGGGGTCCAGGCCTTTTCGCCGTAATGTTAAAATAAAAACTCGCGAATATCTCCGAAACGGTTCAATAGAATGTCGGATATTTTAATGTGAAAGGGCTCGCTATTTTTACCTACAAACCCTCCAAATTTGGTGGTCCTAGCTTCCATAGTTTTTTTTATGGCGAATTTTTGAAGGTATAAAAAATAGCCCAAAAATCGAACGGAAATTCCCTACAGAAACTCCATTCGCGAATTTTAAATATCCGAGATAGACAAAACGTTGCTCTCGAAAAGTACATCAATTTAAAAAAAAAAGTTTCTCTCTAGGCCCGAAGGACCCGACTTTCATAGGGTCAAAGTTCACGAATTTGGCACATTTCGGCCGCGACAATTCCCTATAACCGTTGCACCGAATTTCAAACCGCTCACACAGTACTTCCCATTGAGACACATGAACAATCCCCCGCAAGCGTTTTCTCGTAGCTCAATTTTTGACCCTGGCGCAAGCGACCGAAATTTCGATGGGGGCCGCCCCAAAGGTCACGGAAATGGGCCACAATTTGACCCCCCATATCTCGGGCCCTAATTGTCCGATCGACTTGAAATTTGAAACGTGGCCTAACAGGGTTTCGGCCTTCCTCCCCATGCTCGCCAATCGCGGCTCACCATGGGGGGTCCAAGACTTTTCGGCGTAATGTGAAAACAAAAACTCGCGAATATCTCCGAAACGGTTCGATAGAATGTCGCAAATTTTGGTGTGAAAGGGCTCCCTATTTTTACCTACAAACGCTCCAAATTTGGTGGTCCTAGCTTCCATAGTTTTGTTATGGCGAATTGTTGAATGTTTAAAGAATAGTCCAAGAATCGAACGGAAATTCTCTACAGAAACTCCATTCGCGAATTTTAAAAATCCGAGATAGCCAAAATGTTGCTCTCGAAGAGTACATCAATTTAAAAAAAAACGTTTCTCTCTAGGCAAAATAGGACCCGACTTTCATAGGGTCAAAGTTCACGAATTTGACACATTTCATCCGCGACAATTCCCTATAACCGTTGCACCGAATTTCAAACCGCTCACGCAGTACTTCCCATTGAGACACATGAACAATCCCCCACAAGCGCTTTCTCGTAGCTCAAATTTCACCCCGGCGCAGCCGTCCGAAATTTCGATGGGTTCACGGAAATGGGCCAAAATTTGACCCCTATATCTCGGGCCCTAATTGTCCGATCGACTTGAAATTTGAAACGTGGCCTAACAGGGTTTCGGCCTTCCTCACCATGCTCGCCAATCGCGGCTCACCATGGGGGGTCCGGGCCTTTCCGCCGTAATGTTAAAACAAAAACTCGCGAATATCTCCGAAACGGTTCAATAGAATGTCGCAAATTTTGGTGTGAGAGGGCTCCCTATTTTTACCTACAAACCCTCCAAATTTGGTGGTCCTAGCTTCCATAGTTTTGTTATGGCGAATTTTCGAAGGTTTAAAAAATAGCCCAAAAATCGAACGGAAATTCCCTACAGAAACTCCATTCGCGAATTTTAAAAATCCGAGATAGCCAAAATGTTGCTCTCAAGGAGTACATCAATTTAGAAAAAAAAAAAAGTTTCTCTCTAGGCCCAATAGGACCCGACTTTCATAGGGTCAAAGTTCACGAATTTGACACATTTCGGCCGCGACAATTCCCTATAACCGTTGCACCGAATTTCAAACCGCTCACGCAGTACTTCCCATTGAGACACATGAACAATCCCCCACAAGCGCTTTCTCGTAGCTGAAATTTGACCCCGGCGCAACCGTCCGAAATTTCGATGGGTTCACGGAAATGGGCCAAAATTTGACCCCTATATCTCGGGCCCTAATTGTCCGATCGACTTGAAATTTGAAACGTTGCCGAATAGGGTTTCGGCTTTCCTCCCCATGCTCGCCAATCGCGGCTCACCATGGGGTCCGGACCTTTTCGCCGTAATGTTAAAACAAAAACTCGCGAATATCTCCGAAACGGTTCGATAGAATGTCGCAAATTTTGGTGTGAAAGGGCTCCCTATTTTTGCCTACAAACCCTCCAAATTTGGTGGTCCTAGCTTCCATAGTTTTTTTATGGCTAATTTTTGAATGTTTAAAAAATAGTCGAAAAATCGAACGGAAATTCCCTACAGAAACTCCATTCGCGAATTTTAAAAATCCGAGATAGCCAAAATGTTGCTATCGAAGAGTACATTAATTTAAAAAAAAAAGTTTCTCTCTAGGCCCAATAGGACCCGACTTTCATAGGTTCAAAGTTCACGAATTTGACACATTTCGGCTGCGACAATTCCCTATAACCGTTGCACCGAATTTCAAACCGCTCACGCAGTACTTCCCATTGAGACACATGAACAATCCCCCACAAGCCCTTACTCGTAGCTCAAATTTGACCCCGGCGCAAGCGTCCGAAATTTCGATGGGGTCAGGGAAATGGCCCAAACTTTGACCCCCCATATCTCGGGCCCTAATTGTCCGATCGACTTGCAATTTGAAACGTGGCCTAACAGGGTTTCGGCCTTCCTTCCCATGCTCGCCAATCGCGGCTCACCATGGGGGGTCCAAGCCTTTTCGGCGTAATGTGAAAACAAAAACTCGCGAATATCTCCGAAACGGTTCGATAGAATGTCGCAAATTTCGGTGTGAAAGGGCTCCCTATTTTTACCTACAAACCCTCCAAATTTGGTGGTCCTAGCATCCATAGTTTTGTTATGGCGAATTTTTGAATGTTTAAAAAATAGCCGAAAAATCGAACGGAAATTCCCTACAGAAACTCCATTCGCGAATTTTAAAATTCCGAGATAGCCAAAATGTTGCTATCGAAGAGTACATCAATTTAAAAAAAAAGTTTCTCTCTAGGCCCAATACGAACCGACTTTCATAGGGTCAAAGTTCACGAATTTGACACATTTCGGCCGCGACAATTCCCTATAACCGTTGCACCGAATTTCAAACCGCTCACGCAGTACTTCCCATTGAGACACATGAACAATCCCCCACAAGCCCTTTCTCGTAGCTCAAATTTGACCCCGGCGCAAGCGTCCGAAATTTCGATGGGGTCACGGAAATGGGCCAAACTCTGACCCCCCATATCCCGGGCCCTAATTGTCCGATCGACTTGAAATTTGAAACGTTGCCGAATAGGGTTTCGGCTTTCCTCCCCATGCTCGCCAATCGCGGCTCACCATGGGGTCCGGACCTTTTCGCCGTAATGTTAAAACAAAAACTCGCGAAAATCTCCGAAATGGTTCGATAGAATGTCGCAGATTTTGGTGTGAAAGGGCTCCCTATTTTTACCTACAAACCCTCCAAATTTGGTGGTCCTAGCTTCCATAGTTTTTTTATGGCGAATTTTTGAAAGTTTAAAAAATAGCCGAAAAATCGAACGGAAATTGCCTACAGAAACTCCATTCGCGAATTTTAAAAATCCGAGATAGCCAAAATGTTGCTATCGAAGAGTACATCAATTTAAAAAAAAGTTCTCTCTAGGCCCAATAGGACCCGACTTTCATAGGGTTAAAGTTCACGAATTTGACACATTTCGGCCGCGACAATGCCCTATAACCGTTGCACCGAATTTCAAACCGCTCACGCAGTACTTCCCATTGAGACACATGAACAATCCCCCACAAGCCCTTTCTCGTAGCTCAAATTTGACCCCGGCGCAAGCGTCCGAAATTTCGATCGGGTCACGGAAATGGGCCAAACTTTGACCCCCCATATCTCGGGCCCTAATTGTCCGATCGACTTGCAAATTGAAACGTGGCCTAACAGGGTTTCGGCCTTCCTTCCCATGCTCGCCAATCGCGGCTCACCATGGGGGGTCCAAGCCTTTTCGGCGTAATGTGAAAACAAAAACTCGCGAATATCTCCGAAACGGTTCGATAGAATGTCGCAAGTTTCGGTGTGAAAGGGCTCCCTATTTTTACCTACAAACCCTCCGAATTTGGTGGTCCTAGCTTCCATAGTTTTGTTATGGCGAATTTTTGAATGTATAAAAAATAGCCCAAAAATCGAACGGAAATTCTCTACAGAAACTCCGTTCGCGAATTTTAAAAATCCGAGATAGCCAAAATGTTGCTCTCGAAGAGTACATCAATTTAAAAAAAAAGTTTCTCTCTAGGCCCAATAGGACCCGACTTTCATAGGGTCAAAGTTCACGAATTTGACACATTTCGGCTGCGACAATTCCCTATAACCGTTTCACCGAATTTCAAACCACTGACACAGTACTTCCCATTGAGACACATGAACAATCCCCCGCAAGCGTTTTCTCATAGCTCAACGTTTGACCCCGGCGCAAGCGTCCGAAATTTCGATGGGGTCACGGATATGGGCCAAACTCTGACCCCCCATATCCCGGGCCCTAATTGTCCGATCGACTTGAAATTTGAAACGTGGCCGAATAGGGTTTCGGCCTTCCTCACCATGCTCGCCAATCGCGGCTCACCATGGGGGGTCCGGGCCTTTCCGCCGTAATGTTAAAACAAAAACTCGCGAATATCTCCGAAACGTTTAGATAGAATGTCGCAAATTTTGGTGTGAGAGGGCTCCCTATTTTTACCTACTAACCCTCCAAATTTGGTGGTCCTAGCTTCCATAGTTTTGTTATGGCGAATTTTTGAAGGTGTAAAAAATAGCCCAAAATTCGAACGGAAATTCTCTACAGAAACTCCATTCGCGAATTTTAAAAATCCGAGATAGCCAAAATGTTACTCTCGAAGAGTACATCAACTTATAAAAAACGTTTCTCTCTAGGCCCAATAGGACCCGACTTTCATAGGGTCAAAATTCACGAATTTGACACATTTCGGCCGCGGCAATTCCCTATAACCGTTGCACCGAATTTCAAACCGCTCACGCAGTACTTCCCATTGAGACACATGAACAATCCCCCGCAAGCGTTTTCTCGTAGCTCAAATTTGACCCCGGCGCAAGCGTCCGAAATTTCGATGGGGTCACGGAAATGGGCCAAATTTTGACCCCCCATATCTCGGGCCGTAATTGTCCGATCGACTTGAAATTTGAAACGTGGCCTAACAGGGTTTCGGCCTTCCTTCCCATGCTCGCCAATCGCGGCTCACCATTGGGGGTCCAGGCCTTTCGGCCGTAATGTTAAAACAAAAACTCGCGAATATCTCCGAAACGGTTCGATAGAATGTCGCAAATTTTGGTGTGAAAGGGCTCCCTATTTTTACCTACAAACCCTCCAAATTTGGTGGTCCTAGCTTCCATAGTTTTGTTATGGCGAATTTTTGAAGGTATAAAAAATAGCCCAAAAATCGAACGGAAATTCCCTACAGAAACTCCATTCGCGAATTTTAAAAATCCGAGATAGCCAAAATGTTGCTCTCGAAGAGTACATCAATTTAAAAAAAAAGTTTCTCTCTAGGCCTAATAGGACCCGACTTTCATAGGGTCAAAGTTCACGAATTTGACACATTTCGGCCGCGACAATTCCCTATAACCGTTGCACCGAATTTCAAACCGCTCACGCAGTACTTCCCATTGAGACACATGAACAATCCCCCGCAAGCCCTTTCTCGTAGCTCAAATTTGACCCCGGCGCAAGCGTCCGAAATTTCGATGGGGTCACGGAAATGGGCCAAAATTTGACCCCCCCATATCTCGGGCCCTAATTGTCCGATCGACTTGAAATTTGAAACGTGGCCTAACAGGGTTTCGTCCTTCCTCACCATGCTCGCCAATCGCGGCTCACCATGGGGGGTACAGGCCTTTTCGCCGTAATGTTAAAACAAAAACTCGCGAATATCTCCGAAACGGTTCGATAGAATGTCGCAAATTTTGGTGTGAAAGGGCTCCCTATTTTTACCTACAAACCCTCCAAATTTGGTGGTCCTAGCTTCCATAGTTTTGTTATGGCGAATTTTTGAAAGTATAAAAAATAGCCCAAAAATCGAACGGAAATTCCCTACAGAAACTCCATTCGCGAATTTTAAAAATCCGAGATAGCCAAAATGTTGCTCTCGAAGAGTACATCAATTTAAAAAAAAAGTTTCTCTCTAGGCCCAATAGGACCCGACTTTGATAGGGTCAAAGTTCACGAATTTGACACATTTCGGCCGCGTTAATTCCCTATAACCGTTGCACCGAATTTCAAACCGCTCACGCAGTACTTCCCATTGAGACACATGAACAATCCCCCACAAGCGCTTTCTCGTAGCTCAAATTTGACCCCGGCGCAAGCGTCCGAAATTTCGATGGGGTCACGGAAATGGGCCAAATTTTGACCCCCCATATCTCGGGCCCTAATTGTCCGATCGACTTGCAATTTGAAACGTGGCCTAACAGGGTTTCGGCCTTCCTTCCCATGCTCGCCAATCGCGGCTCACCATGGGGGGTCCAGGCCTTTTGGCCGTAATGTTAAAACAAAAACTCGCGAATATCTCCGAAACGGTTCGATAGAATGTCACAAATTTTGGTGTGAAAGGGCTCCGTATTTTTACCTACCAACCCTCCAAATTTGGTGGTCCTAGCTTCCATAGTTTTGTTATGGCGAATTTTTGAAGGTATAAAAAATAGCCCAAAAATCGAACGGAAATTCCCTACAGAAACTCCATTCGCGAATTTTAAAAATCCGAGATAGCCAAAATGTTGCTCTCGAAGAGTACATCAGTTTAAAAAAAAAGTTTCTCTCTAGGCAAAATAGGACCCGACTTTCATAGGGTCAAATTTCACGAATTTGACACATTTCGGCCGCGGCAATTCCCTATAACCGTTGCACCGAATTTCAAACCACTCACATAGTACTTCCCATTGAGACACATGAACAATCCCCCGCAAGCGTTTTCTCATAGCTCAACTTTTGACCCCGGCGCAAGCGTCCGAAATTTCGATGGGGTGACGGATATGGGCCAAACTCTGACCCTCCATATCCCGGGCCCTAATTGTCCGATCGACTTGAAATTTGAAACGTGGCCTAACAGGGTTTCGGCTTTCCTCACCATGCTCGCCAATCGCGGCTGACCTTGGGGGGTCCAAGCCTTTTCGGCGTAATGTGAAAACAAAAACTCGCGAATATCTCCGAAACGGTTCGATAGAATGTCGCAAATTTCGGTGTGGAAGGGCTCCCTATTTTTACCTACAAACCCTCCAAATTTGGTGGTCCTAGCTTCCATAGTTTTGTTATGGCGAATTTTTGAAGGTATAAAAAATAGCCCAAAAATCGAACGGAAATTCTCTACAGAAACTCCATTCGCGAATTTTAAAAATCCGAGATAGCCAAAATGTTGCTCTCGAAGAGTACATCAATTTAAAAACAAACGTTTCTCTCTAGGCAAAATAGGACCCGACTTTGATAGGGTCAAAGTTCACGAATTTGACACATTTCGGCCGCGACAATTCCCTATAACCGTTGCACCGAATTTCAAACCGCTCACACAGTACTTCCCATTGAGACACATGAACAATCCCCCGCAAGCGTTTTCTCGTAGCTCAAATTTGACCCCGGCGCAAGCGTCCGAAATTTCGATGGGGTCACGGAAAAGGGACAAATTTTGACCCCCCATATCTCCGGCCGTAATTGTCCGATCGACTTGAAATTTGAAACGTGGCCTAACAGGGTTTCGGCCTTCCTCCCCATGCTCGCCAATCGCGGCTCACAATGGGGGTCCGGACCTTTTCGCCGTAATGTTAAAACAAAAATTCGCGAATATATCTGAAACGGTTCGATAGAATGTCGCAAATTTTGGTGTGAAAGGGCTCCCTATTTTTACCTACAAACGCTCCAAATTTGGTGGTCCCAGCTTCCATAGTTTTGTTATGGCGAAATTTTGAATGTTTAAAAAATAGTCCAAAAATCGAACGGAAATTCTCTACAGAAACTCCATTCGCGAATTTTAAAAATCCGATATAGCCAAAATGTTGCTCTCCAAGAGTACATCAATTTAAAAAAAAAAGTTTCTCTCTAGGCCCAATAGGACCCGACTTTCATAGGGTCAAATTTCACGAATTTGACACA
This sequence comes from Stegodyphus dumicola, assembly GCF_044657685.1. Classification (NCBI taxonomy): domain Eukaryota; kingdom Metazoa; phylum Arthropoda; class Arachnida; order Araneae; family Eresidae; genus Stegodyphus; species Stegodyphus dumicola. The sequence goes on along the minus strand of NC_140769.1, from coordinate 286,359,643 downwards.
TTTCGGCTGCGACAATTCCCTATAACCGTTCAACCGAATTTCAAACCACTGACAGAGTACTTCCCATTGAAACACATGAACAATCCCCCGCAAGCGTTTTCTCGTAGCTCATTTTTTGACCCCGGCGCAACCGTCCGAAATTTCGATGGGTTCACGGAAATGGGCCAAAATTTGACCCCCCATATCTCGGGCCCTAATTGTCCGATCGACTTGCAATTTGAAACGTGGCCTAACAGGGTTTCGGCCTTCCTCACCATGCTCGAAATCGCGGCTCACCATGGGGGGTCCAGGCCTTTTCGCCGTAATGTTAAAACAAAAACTCGCGAATATCTCCGAAACGGTTCGATAGAATGTCACAAATTTTGGTGTGAAAGGGCTCCCTATTTTTACCTACAAACCCTCCAAATTTGGTGGTCCTAGCTTCCATAGTTTTGTTATGGCGAATTTTTGAAGGTATAAAAAATAGCCAAAAATCGAACGGAAATTCCCTACAGAAACTCCATTCGCGAATTTTAAAAATCCGAGATAGCCAAAATGTTGCTCTCGAAGAGTACATCAGTTTAAAAAAAACGTTTCTCTCTAGGCAAAATAGGACCCGACTTTCATAGGGTCAAATTTCACGAATTTGACACATTTCGGCCGAGACAATTCCCTATTTTTACCTACAAACCCTCCAAATTTGGTAGTCCTAGCTTGCATAGTTTTGTTATGGCGAATTTTTGAAGGTATAAAAAATAGCCCAAAAATCGAACGGAAATTCCCTACAGAAACTCCATTCGCGAATTTTAAAAATCCGAGATAGCCAAAATGTTGCTCTCGAAGAGTACATCAATTTAAAAAAAACGTTTCTCTCTAGGCAAAATAGGACCCGACTTTGATAGGGTCAAATTTCACGAATTTGACACATATCGGCCGCGGCAGTTCCCTATAACCGTTGCACCGAATTTCAAACCGCTCACATAGTACTTCCCATTGAGACACATGAACAATCCCCCGCAAGCGTTTTCTCGTAGCTCATTTTTTGACCCCGGCGCAACCGTCCGAAATTTCGATGGGTTCACGGAAATGGGCCAAAATTTGACCCCCCATATCTCGGGCCCTAATTGTCCGATCGACTTGAAATTTGAAACGTGGCCTAACAGGGTTTCGGCCTTCCTCACCATGCTCGCCAATCGCGGCTCACCATGGGGGGGTCCAGGCCTTTTCGCCGTAATGTTAAAACAAAAACTCGTGAATATCTCCGAAACGGTTCAATAGAATGTCGCAAATTTTGGTGTGAAAGGGCTCCCTATTTTTACCTACAAACCCTCCAAATTTGGTGGTCCTAGTTTCCATAGTTTTGGTCTGGCGAATTTTTGAATGTTTAAAAAATAGTCCAAAAATCGAACGGAAATTCTCTACAGAAACTCCATTCGCAAATTTTAAAAATCCGATATAGCCAAAATGTTGCTCTCGAAGAGTACATGAATTTAAAAAAAAAAGTTTCTCTCTAGGCCCAATAGGACCCGACTTTCATAGGGTCAAAGTTCACGAATTTGACACATTTCGGCTGCGACAATTCCCTATAACCGTTCCACCGAATTTCAAACCACTGACACAGTACTTCCCATTGAAACACATGAACAATCCCCCGCAAGCGTTTTCTCGTAGCTCATTTTTTGACCCCGGCGCAACCGTCCGAAATTTCGATGGGCCAAAATTTGACCCCCCCATATCTCGGGCCCTAATTGTCCGATCGACTTGAAATTTGAAACGTGGCCTAACAGGGTTTCGGCCTTCCTCACCATGCTCGCCAATCGGGGCTCACCATGAAGGGTCCAGGTCGTTTCGCCGTAATGTTAAAACAAAAACTCGCGAATATCTCCGAAACGGTTCGATAGAATGTCACAAATTTTGGTGTGAAAGGGCTCCCTATTTTTACCTACAAACCCTCCAAATTTGGTGGTCTTAGCTTCCATAGTTTTGTTATGGCGAATTTTTGAAGGTATAAAAATAGCCCAAAAATCGAACGGAAATTCCCTACAGAAACACCATTCGCGAATTTTAAAAATCCGAGATAGCCAAAATGTTGCTCTCGAAGAGTACATCAATTTAAAAAAAACGTTTCTCTCTAGGCAAAATAGGACCCGACTTTGATAGGGTCAAATTTCACGAATTTGACACATTTCGGCCGCGGCAATTCCCTATAACCGTTGCACCGAATTTCAAACCGCTCACATAGTACTTCCCATTGAGACACATGAACAATCCCCCGCAAGCGTTTTCTCATAGCTCAACTTTGACCCCGGCGCAAGCGTCCGAAATTTCAATGGGGTCACGGAAATGGGCCAAATTTTGACCCCCCATATCTCGGGCCCTAATTGTCCGATCGACTTGCAATTTGAAACGTGGCCTAACAGGGTTTCGGCCTTCCTTCCCATGCTCGCCAATCGCGGCTCACCATGGGGGGTCCAAGCCTTTTCGGCGTAATGTGAAAACAAAAACTCGCGAATATCTCCGAAACGGTTCGATAGAATGTCGCAAATTTCGGTGTGAAAGGGCTCCCTATTTTTACCTACAAACCCTCCAAATTTGGTGGTCCTAGCTTCCATAGTTTTGTTATGGCGAATTTTTGAAGGTATAAAAAATAGCCAAAAATCGAACGGAAATTCCCTACAGAAACTCCATTCGCGAATTTTAAAAATCCGAGATAGCCAAAATGTTGCTCTCGAAGAGTACATCAGTTTAAAAAAAAACGTTTCTCTCTAGGCAAAATAGGACCCGACTTTCATAGGGTCAAATTTCACGAATTTGACACATTTCGGCCGCGACAATTCCCTACAACCGTTCAACCGAATTTCAAACCAAAGACACAGTACTTCCCATTGAAACACATGAAATATCCCCCGCAAGCGTTTTCTTGTAGCTCATTTTTTTGACCCCGGCGCAACCGTCCGAAATTTCGATGGGGTCACGGAAATGGGCCAAAATTTGACCCCCCATATCTCGGGCCCTAATTGTCCGATCGACTCGAAATTTGAAACGTGGCCTAACAGGGTTTCGTCCTTCCTCACCATGCTCGCCATTTGCGGCTCACCATGGGGGGTCCAGGCCTTTTCGCCGTAATGTTAAAACAAAAACTCGCGAATATCTCCGAAACGGTTCGATAGAATGTCGCAAATTTTGGTGTGAAAGGGCTCCCTATTTTTACCTACAAACCCTCCAAATTTGGTAGTCCTAGCTTCCATAGTTTTGTTATGGCGAATTTTTGAAGGTATAAAAAATAGCCCAAAAATCGAACGGAAATTTCCTACAGAAACTCCATTCGCGAATTTTAAAAATCCGAGATAGCCAAAATGTTGCTCTCGAAGAGTACATCAGTTTAAAAAAAACGTTTCTCTCTAGGCAAAATAGGACCTGACTTTGATAGGGTCAAATTTCACGAATTTGACACATTTCGGCCGCGGCAATTCCCTATAACCGTTGCACCGAATTTCAAACCGCTCACATAGTAGTTCCCATTGAAACACATGAACAATCCCCCGCAAGCGTTTTCTCGTAGCTCATTTTTTGACCCCGGCGCAACCGTCCGAAATTTCGATGGGTTCACCGAAATAGGCCAAAATTTGACCCCCCATATCACGGGCCCTAATTGTCCGATCGACTTGAAATTTGAAACGTGGCCTAACAGCTTTTCGGCCTTCCTTCCCATGCTCGCCAATCGCGGCTCACCATGGGGGGTCCAAGCCTTTTCGGCGTAATGTGAAAACAAAAACTCGCGAATATCTCCGAAACGGTTCGATAGAATGTCGCAAATTTCGGTGTGAAAGGGCTCCCTATTTTTACCTACAAACCCTCCAAATTTGGTGGTCCTAGCTTCCATAATTTTGTTATGGCGAATTTTTGAAGGTATAAAAAATAGCCCAAAAATCGAACGGAAATTCTCTACAGAAACTCCATTCGCGAATTTTAAAAATCCGAGATAGCCAAAATGTTGCTCTCGAAGAGTACATCAATTTAAAAAAAAAGTTTCTCTCTAGGCCCAATAGGACCCGACTTTCATAGGGTCAAAGTTCACGAATTTGACACATTTCGGCTGCGACGATTCCCTATAACCGTTCAACCGAATTTCAAACCACTGACACAGTACTTCCCATTGAAACACATGAACAATCCCCCGCAAGCGTTTTCTCGTAGCTCATTTTTTGACCCCGGCGCAACCGTCCGAAATTTCGATGGGTTCAAGGAAATGGGCCAAAATTTGACCCCCCCATATCTCGGGCCCTAATTGTCCGATCGACTTGAAATTTGAAACGTGGCCTAACAGTGTTTCGGCCTTCCTCACCATGCTCGCCAATCGGGGCTCACCATGGGGGGTCCAGGTCGTTTCGCCGTAATGTTAAAACAAAAACTCGCGAATATCTCCGAAACGGTTCGATAGAATGTCACAAATTTTGGTGTGAAAGGGCTCCCTATTTTTACCTACAAACCCTCCAAATTTGGTGGTCTTAGCTTCCACAGTTTTGTTATGGCGAATTTTTGAAGGTATAAAAATAGCCCAAAAATCGAACGGAAATTCCCTACAGAAACTCCATTCGCGAATTTTTAAAATCCGAGATAGCCAAAATGTTGCTCTCGAAGAGTACATCAATTTAAAAAAAAACGTTTCTCTCTAGGCAAAATAGGACCCGACTTTGATAGGGCCAAATTTCACGAATTTGACACATTTCGGCCGCGGCAATACCGTATAACCGTTGCACCGAATTTCAAACCGCTCACATAGTACTTCCCATTGAGACACATGAACTATCCCCCGCAAGCGTTTTCTCATAGCTCAACTTTGACCCCGGCGCAAGCGTCCGAAATTTCAATGGGGTCACGGAAATGGGCCAAATTTTGACCCCCCATATCTCGGGCCCTAATTGTCCGATCGACTTGCAATTTGAAACGTGGCCTAACAGGGTTTCGGCCTTCCTCACCATGCTCGCCAATCGCGGCTCACCATGGGGGGGGTCCAGGTCGTTTCGCCGTAATGTTAAAACAAAAACTCGCGAATATCTCCGAAACGGTTCGATAGAATGTCACAAATTTTGGTGTGAAAGGGCTCCCTATTTTTACCTACAAACCCTCCAAATTTGGTGGTCTTAGCTTCCATAGTTTTGTTATGGCGAATTTTTGAAGGTATAAAAATAGCCCAAAAATCGAACGGAAATTCCCTACAGAAACTCCATTCGCGAATTTTAAAAATCCGAGATAGCCAAAATGTTGCTCTCGAAGAGTACATCAATTTAAAAAAAAACGTTTCTCTCTAGGCAAAATAGGACCCGACTTTGATAGGGTCAAATTTCACGAATTTGACACATTTCGGCCGCGGCAATTCCCTATAACCGTTGCACCGAATTTCAAACCGCTCACATAGTACTTCCCATTGACACACATGAACAATCCCCCGCAAGCGTTTTCTCATAGCTCAAATTTGACCCCGGCGCAAGCGTCCGAAATTTCAATGGGGTCACGGAAATGGGCCAAATTTTGACCCCCCATATCTCGGGCCCTAATTGTCCGATCGACTTGCAATTTGAAACGTGGCCTAACAGGGTTTCGGCCTTCCTTCCCATGCTCGCCAATCGCGGCTCACCATGGGGGGTCCAAGCCTTTTCGGCGTAATGTGAAAACAAAAACTCGCGAATATCTCCGAAACGGTTCGATAGAATGTCGCAAATTTCGGTGTGAAAGGGCTCCCTATTTTTACCTACAAACGCTTCAAATTTGGTGGTCCTATCTTCCATAGTTTTGTTATGGCGAATTTTTGAATGTTTAAAAAATAGTCCAAAAACGAACGGAAATTCTCTACAGAAACTCCATTCGCGAATTTTAAAAATCCGATATAGCCAAAATGTTGCTCTCGAAGAGTACATCAATTTAAAAAAAAAGTTTCTCTCTAGGCCCAATAGGACCCGACTTTCATAGGGTCAAAGTTCACGAATTTGACACATTTCGGCTGCGACAATTCCCTATAACGGTTCAACCGAATTTCAAACCACTGACAGAGTACTTCCCATTGAAACACATGAACAATCCCCCGCAAGCGTTTTCTCGTAGCTCATTTTTTGACCCCGGCGCAACCGTCCGAAATTTCGATGGGTTCACGGAAATGGGCCAAAATTTGACCCCCCATATCTCGGGCCCTAATTGTCCGATCGACTTGAAATTTGAAACGTGGCCTAACAGGGTTTCGGCCTTCCTCACCATGCTCGCCAATCGCGGCTCACCATGGGGGGTCCAGGCCGTTTCGCCGTAATTTTAAAACAAAAACTCGCGAATATCTCCGAAACGGTTCGATAGAATGTCACGAATTTTGGTGTGAAAGGGCTCCCTATTTTTACCTACAAACCCTCCAAATTTGGTGGTCCTAGCTTCCATAGTTTTGTTATGGCGAATTTTCGAAGGTATAAAAATAGCCCAAAAATCGAACGGAAATTCCCTACAGAAACTCCATTCGCGAATTTTAAAAATCCGAGATAGCCAAAATGTTGCTCTCGAAGAGTACATCAGTTTAAAAAAACGTTTCTCTCTAGGCAAAATAGGACCCGACTTTCATAGGGTCAAATTTCACGAATTTGACACATTTCGGCCGCGACAATTCCCTATAACCGTTGCACCGAATTTCAAACCGCTCACGCAGTACTTCCCATTCAGACACATGAAAAATCCCCCACAAGCGCTTTCTCGTAGCTCAAATTTGACCCCGGCGCAAGCGTCCGAAATTTCGATGGGGTCACGGAAATGGGCCAAATTTTGACCACCCATATCTCGGGCCCTAATTGTCCGATCGACTTGCAATTTGAAACGTGGCCTAACAGGTTTTCGGCCTTCCTTCCCATGCTCGCCAATCGCGGCTCACCATGGGGGGTCCAAGGCTTTTCGGCGTAATGTGAAAACAAAAACTCGCGAATATCTCCGAAACGGTTCGATAGAATGTCGCAAATTTCGGTGTGAAAGGGCTCCCTATTTTTACCTACAAACCCTCCAAATTTGGTGGTCCTAGCTTCCATAATTTTGTTAGGGCGAATTTTTGAAGGTATAAAAAATAGCCCAAAAATCGAACGGAAATTCTCTACAGAAACTCCATTCGCGAATTTTAAAAATCCGAGATAGCCAAAATGTTGCTCTCGAAGAGTACATCAATTTAAAAAAAAAGTTTCTCTCTAGGCCCAATAGGACCCGACTTTCATAGGGTCAAAGTTCACGAATTTGACACATTTCGGCTGCGACAATTCCCTATAACCGTTCAACCGAATTTCAAACCACTGACACAGTACTTCCCATTGAAACACATGAAATATCCCCCGCAAGCGTTTTCTCGTAGCTCATTTTTTTGACCCCGGCGCAACCGTCCGAAATTTCGATGGGTTCACGGAAATGGGCCAAAATTTGACCCCCCATATCTCGGGCCCTAATTGTCCGATCGACTTGAAATTTGAAACGTGGCCTAACAGTGTTTCGGCCTTCCTCACCTTGCTCGCCAATCGGGGCTCACCATGGGGGGTCCAGGTCGTTTCGCCGTAATGTTAAAACAAAAACTCGCGAATATCTCCGAAACGGTTCGATAGAATGTCACAAATTTTGGTGTGAAAGGGCTCCCTATTTTTACCTACAAACCCTCCAAATTTGGTGGTCTTAGCTTCCACAGTTTTGTTATGGCGAATTTTTGAAGGTATAAAAATAGCCCAAAAATCGAACGGAAATTCCCTACAGAAACTCCATTCGCGAATTTTAAAAATCCGAGATAGCCAAAATGTTGCTCTCGAAGAGTACATCAATTTAAAAAAAAACGTTTCTCTCTAGGCAAAATAGGACCCGACTTTGATAGGGTCAAATTTCACGAATTTGACACATTTCGGCTGCGACAATTCCCTATAACCGTTCAACCGAATTTCAAACCAGTGACAGAGTACTTCCCATTGAAACACATGAACAATCCCCCGCAAGCATTTTCTCGTAGCTCATTTTTTGACCCCGGCGCAACCGTCCGAAATTTCGATGGGTTCACGGAAATGGGCCAAAATTTGACCCCCCATATCTCGGGCCCTAATTGTCCGATCGACTTGAAATTTGAAACGTGGCCTAACAGGGTTTCGGCCTTCCTCACCATGCTCGCGAATCGCGGCTCACCATGGGGGGTCCAGGCCTTTTCGCCGTAATGTTAAAACAAAAACTCGCGAATATCTCCGAAACGGTTCAATAGAATGTCACAAATTTTGGTGTGAAAGGGCTCCCTATTTTTACCTACAAACCCTCCAAATTTGGTGGTCCTAGCTTCCATAGTTTTGTTATGGCGAATTTTTGAAGGTATAAAAATAGCCCAAAAATCGAACGGAAATTCCCTACAGAAACTCCATTCGCGAATTTTAAAAATCCGAGATAGCCAAAATGTTGCTCTCGAAGAGTACATCAGTTTAAAAAAACGTTTCTCTCTAGGCAAAATAGGACCCGACTTTCATATGGTCAAATTTCACGAATTTGACACATTTCGGCCGCGACAATTCCCTATAACCGTTGCACCGAATTTCAAACTGCTCACGCAGTACTTCCCATTCAGACACATGAACAATCCCCCACAAGCGCTTTCTCGTAGCTCAAATTTGACCCCGGCGCAAGCGTCCGAAATTTCGATGGGGTCACGGAAATGGGCCAAATTTTGACCCCCCATATCTCGGGCCCTAATTGTCCGATCGACTTGCAATTTGAAACGTGGCCTAACAGGTTTTCGGCCTTCCTTCCCATGCTCGCCAATCGCGGCTCACCATGGGGGGTCCAAGCCTTTTCGGCGTAATGTGAAAACAAAAACTCGCGAATATCTCCGAAACGGTTCGATAGAATGTCGCAAATTTCGGTGTGAAAGCGCTCCCTATTTTTACCTACAAACCCTCCAAATTTGGTGGTCCTAGCTTCCATAATTTTGTTATGGCGAATTTTTGAAGGTATAAAAAATAGCCCAAAAATCGAACGGAAATTCTCTACAGAAACTCCATTCGCGAATTTTAAAAATCCGAGTTAGCCAAAATGTTGCTCTCGAAGAGTACATCAATTTAAAAAAAAAGTTTCTCTCTAGGCCCAATAGGACCCGACTTTCATAGGGTCAAAGTTCACGAATTTGACACATTTCGGCTGCGACAATTCCCTATAACCGTTCAACCGAATTTCAAACCACTGACACAGTACTTGCCATTGAAACACATGAAATATCCCCCGCAAGCGTTTTCTCGTAGCTCATTTTTTTGACCCCGGCGCAACCGTCCGAAATTTCGATGGGTTCACGGAAATGGGCCAAAATTTGACCCCCCATATCTCGGGCCCTAATTGTCCGATCGACTTGAAATTTGAAACGTGGCCTAACAGGGTTTCGGCCTTCCTCACCATGCTCGCCAATCGGGGCTCACCATGGGGGGTCCAGGTCGTTTCGCCGTAATGTTAAAACAAAAACTCGCGAATATCTCCGAAACGGTTCGATAGAATGTCACAAATTTTGGTGTGAAAGGGCTCCCTATTTTTACCTACAAACCCTCCAAATTTGGTGGTCTTAGCTTCCATAGTTTTGTTATGGCGAATTTTTAAAGGTATAAAAATAGCCCAAAAATCGAACGGAAATTCCCTACAGAAACTCCATTCGCGAATTTTAAAAATTCGAGATAGCCAAAATGTTGCTCTCGAAGAGTACATCAATTTAAAAAAAAAAACGTTTCTCTCTAGGCAAAATAGGACCCGACTTTGATAGGGTCAAATTTCACGAATTTGACACATTTCGGCCGCGGCAATTCCCTATAACCGTTGCACCGAATTTCAAACCGCTCACGCAGTACTTCCCATTGAGACACATGAACAATCCCCCGCAAGCGTTCTCTCATAGCTCAACTTTGACCCCGGCGCAAGCGTCCGAAATTTCAATGGGGTCACGGAAATGGGCCAAATTTTTACCCCCCATATCTCGGGCCCTAATTGTCCGATCGACTTGCAATTTGAAACGTGGCCTAACAGGGTTTCGGCCTTCCTCACCATGCTCGCCAATCGGGGCTCACCATGGGGGGTCCAGGTCGTTTCGCTGTAATGTTAAAACAAAAACTCGCGAATATCTCCGAAACGGTTCGATAGAATGTCACAAATTTTGGTGTGAAAGGGCTCCCTATTTTTACCTACAAACCCTCCAAATTTGGTGGTCTTAGCTTCCATAGTTTTGTTATGGCGAATTTTTAAAGGTATAAAAATAGCCCAAAAATCGAACGGAAATTCCCTACAGAAACTCCATTCGCGAATTTTAAAAATCCGAGATAGCCAAAATGTTGCTCTCGAAGAGTACATCAATTTAAAAAAAAACGTTTCTCTCTAGGCAAAATAGGACCCGACTTTGATAGGGTCAAATTTCACGAATTTGACACATTTCGGCCGCGGCAATTCCCTATAACCGTTGCACCGAATTTCAAACCGCTCACATAGTACTTCCCATTGAGACACATGAACAATCCCCCGCAAGCGTTCTCTCATAGCTCAACTTTGACCCCGGCGCAAGCGTCCGAAATTTCAATGGGGTCACGGAAATGGGCCAAATTTTTACCCCCCATATCTCGGGCCCTAATTGTCCGATCGACTTGCAATTTGAAACGTGGCCTAACAGGGTTTCGGCCTTCCTTCCCATGCTCGCCAATCGCGGCTCACCATGGGGGGTCCAAGCCTTTTCGGCGTAATGTGAAAACAAAAACTCGCGAATATGTCCGAAACGGTTCGATAGAATGTCGCAAATTTCGGTGTGAAAGGGCTCCCTATTTTTACCTACAAACGCTCCAAATTTGGTGGTCCTAGCTTCCATAGTTTTGTTATGGCGAATTTTTGAATGTTTAAAAAATAGTCCAAAAATCGAACGGAAGTTCTCTACAGAAACTCCATTCGCGAATTTTAAAAATCCGATATAGCCAAAATGTTGCTCTCGAAGAGTACATCAATTTAAAAAAAAAGTTTCTCTCTAGGCCCAATAGGACCCGACTTTCATAGGGTCAAAGTTCACGAATTTGACACATTTCGGCTGCGACAATTCCCTATAACCGTTCAACCGAATTTCAAACCACTGACACAGTACTTCCCATTGAAACACATGAACAATCCAACGCAAGCGTTTTCTCGTAGCTCATTTTTTGACCGCGGCGCAACCGTCCGAAATTTCGATGGGTTCAAGGAAATGGGCCAAAATTTGACCCCCCCATATCTCGGGCCCTAATTGTCGGATCGACTTGAAATTTGAAACGTGGCCTAACAGGGTTTCGGCCTTCCTCACCATGCTCGCCAATCGGGGCTCACCATGGGGGGTCCAGGTCGTTTCGCCGTAATGTTAAAACAAAAACTCGCGAATATCTCCGAAACGGTTCGATAGAATGTCACAAATTTTGGTGTGAAAGGGCTCCCTATTTTTACCTACAAACCCTCCAAATTTGGTGGTCTTAGCTTCCATAGTTTTGTTATGGCGAATTTTTAAAGGTATAAAAATAGCCCAAAAATCGAACGGAAATTCCCTACAGAAACTCCATTCGCGAATTTTAAAAATCCGAGATAGCCAAAATGTTGCTCTCGAAGAGTACATCAATTTAAAAAAAAACGTTTCTCTCTAGGCAAAATAGGACCCGACTTTGATAGGGTCAAATTTCACGAATTTGACACATTTCGGCCGCGGCAATTCCCTATAACCGTTGCACCGAATTTCAAACCGCTCACGCAGTACTTCCCATTGAGACACATGAACAATCCCCCGCAAGCGTTCTCTCATAGCTCAACTTTGACCCCGGCGCAAGCGTCCGAAATTTCAATGGGGTCACGGAAATGGGCCAAAATTTTACCCCCCATATCTCGGGCCCTAATTGTCCGATCGACTTGCAATTTGAAACGTGGCCTAACAGGGTTTCGGCCTTCCTCACCATGCTCGCCAATCGGGGCTCACCATGGGGGGTCCAGGTCGTTTCGCCGTAATGTTAAAACAAAAACTCGCGAATATCTCCGAAACGGTTCGATAGAATGTCACAAATTTTGGTGTGAAAGGGCTCCCTATTTTTACCTACAAACCCTCCAAATTTGGTGGTCTTAGCTTCCATAGTTTTGTTATGGCGAATTTTTAAAGGTATAAAAATAGCCCAAAAATCGAACGGAAATTCCCTACAGAAACTCCATTCGCGAATTTTAAAAATCCGAGATAGCCAAAATGTTGCTCTCGAAGAGTACATCAATTTAAAAAAAAACGTTTCTCTCTAGGCAAAATAGGACCCGACTTTGATAGGGTCAAATTTCACGAATTTGACACATTTCGGCCGCGGCAATTCCCTATAACCGTTGCACCGAATTTCAAACCGCTCACATAGTACTTCCCATTGAGACACATGAACAATCCCCCGCAAGCGTTCTCTCATAGCTCAACTTTGACCCCGGCGCAAGCGTCCGAAATTTCAATGGGGTCACGGAAATGGGCCAAATTTTTACCCCCCATATCTCGGGCCCTAATTGTCCGATCGACTTGCAATTTGAAACGTGGCCTAACAGGGTTTCGGCCTTCCTTTCCATGCTCGCCAATCGCGGCTCACCATGGGGGGTCCAAGCCTTTTCGGCGTAATGTGAAAACAAAAACTCGCGAATATCTCCGAAACGGTTCGATAGAATGTCGCAAATTTCGGTGTGAAAGGGCTCCCTATTTTTACCTACAAACGCTCCAAATTTGGTGGTCCTAGCTTCCATAGTTTTGTTATGGCGAATTTTTGAATGTTTAAAAAATAGTCCAAAAATCGAACGGAAGTTCTCTACAGAAACTCCATTCGCGAATTTTAAAAATCCGAGATAGCCAAAATGTTGCTCTCGAAGAGTACATCAATTTAAAAAAAAACGTTTCTCTCTAGGCCCAATAGGACCCGACTTTCATAGGGTCAAAGTTCACGAATTTGACACATTTCGGCTGCGACAATTCCCTATAACCGTTCAACCGAATTTCAAACCACTGACACAGTACTTCCCATTGAAACACATGAAATATCCCCCGCAAGCGTTTTCTCGTAGCTCATTTTTTTGACCCCGGCGCAACCGTCCGAAATTTCGATGGGTTCACGGAAATGGGCCAAAATTTGACCCCCCATATCTCGGGCCCTAATTGTCCGATCGACTTGAAATTTGAAACGTGGCCTAACAGTGTTTCGGCCTTCCTCACCATGCTCGCCAATCGGGGCTCACCATGGGGGGTCCAGGTCGTTTCGCCGTAATGTTAAAACAAAAACTCGCGAATATCTCCGAAACGGTTCGATAGAATGTCACAAATTTTGGTGTGGAAGGGCTCCCTGTTTTTACCTACAAACCCTCCAAATTTGGTGGTCTTAGCTTCCACAGTTTTGTTATGGCGAATTTTTGAAGGTATAAAAATAGCCCAAAAATCGAACGGAAATTCCCTACAGAAACTCCATTCGCGAATTTTAAAAATCCGAGATAGCCAAAATGTTGCTCTCGAAGAGTACATCAATTTAAAAAAAAACGTTTCTCTCTAGGCAAAATAGGACCCGACTTTGATAGGGTCAAATTTCACGAATTTGACACATTTCGGCCGCGGCAATTCCCTATAACCGTTGCACCGAATTTCAAACCGCTCACGCAGTACTTCCCATTGAGACACATGAACAATCCCCCGCAAGCGTTCTCTCATAGCTCAACTTTGACCCCGGCGCAAGCGTCCGAAATTTCAATGGGGTCACGGAAATGGGCCAAAATTTTACCCCCCATATCTCGGGCCCTAATTGTCCGATCGACTTGCAATTTGAAACGTGGCCTAACAGGGTTTCGGCCTTCCTCACCATGCTCGCCAATCGGGGCTCACCATGGGGGGTCCAGGTCGTTTCGCCGTAATGTTAAAACAAAAACTCGCGAATATCTCCGAAACGGTTCGATAGAATGTCACAAATTTTGGTGTGAAAGGGCTCCCTATTTTTACCTACAAACCCTCCAAATTTGGTGGTCTTAGCTTCCATAGTTTTGTTATGGCGAATTTTTAAAGGTATAAAAATAGCCCAAAAATCGAACGGAAATTCCCTACAGAAACTCCATTCGCGAATTTTAAAAATCCGAGATAGCCAAAATGTTGCTCTCGAAGAGTACATCAATTTAAAAAAAAACGTTTCTCTCTAGGCAAAATAGGACCCGACTTTGATAGGGTCAAATTTCACGAATTTGACACATTTCGGCCGCGGCAATTCCCTATAACCGTTGCACCGAATTTCAAACCGCTCACGCAGTACTTCCCATTGAGACACATGAACAATCCCCCGCAAGCGTTCTCTCATAGCTCAACTTTGACCCCGGCGCAAGCGTCCGAAATTTCAATGGGGTCACGGAAATGGGCCAAAATTTTACCCCCCATATCTCGGGCCCTAATTGTCCGATCGACTTGCAATTTGAAACGTGGCCTAACAGGGTTTCGGCCTTCCTCACCATGCTCGCCAATCGGGGCTCACCATGGGGGGTCCAGGTCGTTTCGCCGTAATGTTAAAACAAAAACTCGCGAATATCTCCGAAACGGTTCGATAGAATGTCACAAATTTTGGTGTGAAAGGGCTCCCTATTTTTACCTACAAACCCTCCAAATTTGGTGGTCTTAGCTTCCATAGTTTTGTTATGGCGAATTTTTAAAGGTATAAAAATAGCCCAAAAATCGAACGGAAATTCCCTACAGAAACTCCATTCGCGAATTTTAAAAATCCGAGATAGCCAAAATGTTGCTCTCGAAGAGTACATCAATTTAAAAAAAAACGTTTCTCTCTAGGCAAAATAGGACCCGACTTTGATAGGGTCAAATTTCACGAATTTGACACATTTCGGCCGCGGCAATTCCCTATAACCGTTGCACCGAATTTCAAACCGCTCACATAGTACTTCCCATTGAGACACATGAACAATCCCCCGCAAGCGTTCTCTCATAGCTCAACTTTGACCCCGGCGCAAGCGTCCGAAATTTCAATGGGGTCACGGAAATGGGCCAAATTTTTACCCCCCATATCTCGGGCCCTAATTGTCCGATCGACTTGCAATTTGAAACGTGGCCTAACAGGGTTTCGGCCTTCCTTTCCATGCTCGCCAATCGCGGCTCACCATGGGGGGTCCAAGCCTTTTCGGCGTAATGTGAAAACAAAAACTCGCGAATATCTCCGAAACGGTTCGATAGAATGTCGCAAATTTCGGTGTGAAAGGGCTCCCTATTTTTACCTACAAACGCTCCAAATTTGGTGGTCCTAGCTTCCATAGTTTTGTTATGGCGAATTTTTGAATGTTTAAAAAATAGTCCAAAAATCGAACGGAAGTTCTCTACAGAAACTCCATTCGCGAATTTTAAAAATCCGAGATAGCCAAAATGTTGCTCTCGAAGAGTACATCAATTTAAAAAAAAACGTTTCTCTCTAGGCCCAATAGGACCCGACTTTCATAGGGTCAAAGTTCACGAATTTGACACATTTCGGCTGCGACAATTCCCTATAACCGTTCAACCGAATTTCAAACCACTGACACAGTACTTCCCATTGAAACACATGAAATATCCCCCGCAAGCGTTTTCTCGTAGCTCATTTTTTTGACCCCGGCGCAACCGTCCGAAATTTCGATGGGTTCACTGAAATGGGCCAAAATTTGACCCCCCATATCTCGGGCCCTAATTGTCCGATCGACTTGAAATTTGAAACGTGGCCTAACAGTGTTTCGGCCTTCCTCACCATGCTCGCCAATCGGGGCTCACCATGGGGGGTCCAGGTCGTTTCGCCGTAATGTTAAAACAAAAACTCGCGAATATCTCCGAAACGGTTCGATAGAATGTCACAAATTTTGGTGTGAAAGGGCTCCCTGTTTTTACCTACAAACCCTCCAAATTTGGTGGTCTTAGCTTCCACAGTTTTGTTATGGCGAATTTTTGAAGGTATAAAAATAGCCCAAAAATCGAACGGAAATTCCCTACAGAAACTCCATTCGCGAATTTTAAAAATCCGAGATAGCCAAAATGTTGCTCTCGAAGAGTACATCAATTTAAAAAAAAACGTTTCTCTCTAGGCAAAATAGGACCCGACTTTGATAGGGTCAAATTTCACGAATTTGACACATTTCGGCCGCGGCAATTCCCTATAACCGTTGCACCGAATTTCAAACCGCTCACGCAGTACTTCCCATTGAGACACATGAACAATCCCCCGCAAGCGTTCTCTCATAGCTCAACTTTGACCCCGGCGCAAGCGTCCGAAATTTCAATGGGGTCACGGAAATGGGCCAAAATTTTACCCCCCATATCTCGGGCCCTAATTGTCCGATCGACTTGCAATTTGAAACGTGGCCTAACAGGGTTTCGGCCTTCCTCACCATGCTCGCCAATCGGGGCTCACCATGGGGGGTCCAGGTCGTTTCGCCGTAATGTTAAAACAAAAACTCGCGAATATCTCCGAAACGGTTCGATAGAATGTCACAAATTTTGGTGTGAAAGGGCTCCCTATTTTTACCTACAAACCCTCCAAATTTGGTGGTCTTAGCTTCCATAGTTTTGTTATGGCGAATTTTTAAAGGTATAAAAATAGCCCAAAAATCGAACGGAAATTCCCTACAGAAACTCCATTCGCGAATTTTAAAAATCCGAGATAGCCAAAATGTTGCTCTCGAAGAGTACATCAATTTAAAAAAAAACGTTTCTCTCTAGGCAAAATAGGACCCGACTTTGATAGGGTCAAATTTCACGAATTTGACACATTTCGGCCGCGGCAATTCCCTATAACCGTTGCACCGAATTTCAAACCGCTCACATAGTACTTCCCATTGAGACACATGAACAATCCCCCGCAAGCGTTCTCTCATAGCTCAACTTTGACCCCGGCGCAAGCGTCCGAAATTTCAATGGGGTCACGGAAATGGGCCAAATTTTTACCCCCCATATCTCGGGCCCTAATTGTCCGATCGACTTGCAATTTGAAACGTGGCCTAACAGGGTTTCGGCCTTCCTTCCCATGCTCGCCAATCGCGGCTCACCATGGGGGGTCCAAGCCTTTTCGGCGTAATGTGAAAACAAAAACTCGCGAATATCTCCGAAACGGTTCGATAGAATGTCGCAAATTTCGGTGTGAAAGGGCTCCCTATTTTTACCTACAAACGCTCCAAATTTGGTGGTCCTAGCTTCCATAGTTTTGTTATGGCGAATTTTTGAATGTTTAAAAAATAGTCCAAAAATCGAACGGAAGTTCTCTACAGAAACTCCATTCGCGAATTTTAAAAATCCGAGATAGCCAAAATGTTGCTCTCGAAGAGTACATCAATTTAAAAAAAAAGTTTCTCTCTAGGCCCAATAGGACCCGACTTTCATAGGGTCAAAGTTCACGAATTTGACACATTTCGGCTGCGACAATTCCCTATAACCGTTCAACCGAATTTCAAACCACTGACACAGTACTTCCCATTGAAACACATGAAATATCCCCCGCAAGCGTTTTCTCGTAGCTCATTTTTTTGACCCCGGCGCAACCGTCCGAAATTTCGATGGGTTCACGGAAATGGGCCAAAATTTGACCCCCCATATCTCGGGCCCTAATTGTCCGATCGACTTGAAATTTGAAACGTGGCCTAACAGGGTTTCGTCCTTCCTCACCATGCTCGCCAATCGCGGCTCACCATGGGGGGTCCAGGCCTTTTCGCCGTAATGTTAAAACAAAATCTCGCGAATATCTCCGAAACGGTTCGATAGAATGTCGCAAATTTCGGTGTGAAAGGGCTCCCTATTTTTACCTACAAACCCTGCAAATTTGGTGGTCCTAGCTTCCATAGTTTTGTTATGGCGAATTTTTGAAGGTATAAAAAATAGCCCAAAAATCGAACGGAAATTCCCTACAGAAACTCCATTCGCGAATTTTAAAAATCCGATATAGCCAAAATGTTGCTCTCGAAGAGTACATCAATTTAAAAAAAAACGTTTCTCTCTAGGCCCAATAGGACCCGACTTTCATAGGGTCAAATTTCACGAATTTGACACATTTCGGCTGCGACAATTCCCTATAACCGTTCCACCGAATTTCAAACCACTGACACAGTACTTCCCATTGAAACACATGAACAATCCCCCGCAAGCGTTTTCTCGTAGCTCATTTTTTGACCGCGGCGCAACCGTCCGAAATTTCGATGGGTTCAAGGAAATGGGCCAAAATTTGACCCCCCCATATCTCGGGCCCTAATTGTCGGATCGACTTGAAATTTGAAACGTGGCCTAACAGGGTTTCGGCCTTCCTCACCATGCTCGCCAATCGGGGCTCACCATGGGGGGTCCAGGTCGTTTCGCCGTAATGTTAAAACAAAAACTCGCGAATATCTCCGAAACGGTTCGATAGAATGTCACAAATTTTGGTGTGAAAGGGCTCCCTATTTTTACCTACAAACCCTCCAAATTTGGTGGTCTTATCTTCCATAGTTTTGTTATGGCGAATTTTTAAAGGTATAAAAATAGCCCAAAATTCGAACGGAAATTCCCTACAGAAACTCCATTCGCGAATTTTAAAAATCCGAGATAGCCAAAATGTTGCTCTCGAAGAGTACATCAATTTAAAAAAAAACGTTTCTGTCTAGGCAAAATAGGACCCGACTTTGATAGGGTCAAATTTCACGAATTTGACACATTTCGGCCGCGGCAATTCCCTATAACCGTTGCACCGAATTTCAAACCGCTCACGCAGTACTTCCCATTGAGACACATGAACAATCCCCCGCAAGCGTTCTCTCATAGCTCAACTTTGACCCCGGCGCAAGCGTCCGAAATTTCAATGGGGTCACGGAAATGGGCCAAAATTTTACCCCCCATATCTCGGGCCCTAATTGTCCGATCGACTTGCAATTTGAAACGTGGCCTAACAGGGTTTCGGCCTTCCTCACCATGCTCGCCAATCGGGGCTCACCATGGGGGGTCCAGGTCGTTTCGCCGTAATGTTAAAACAAAAACTCGCGAATATCTCCGAAACGGTTCGATAGAATGTCACAAATTTTGGTGTGAAAGGGCTCCCTATTTTTACCTACAAACCCTCCAAATTTGGTGGTCTTAGCTTCCATAGTTTTGTTATGGCGAATTTTTAAAGGTATAAAAATAGCCCAAAAATCGAACGGAAATTCCCTACAGAAACTCCATTCGCGAATTTTAAAAATCCGAGATAGCCAAAATGTTGCTCTCGAAGAGTACATCAATTTAAAAAAAAACGTTTCTCTCTAGGCAAAATAGGACCCGACTTTGATAGGGTCAAATTTCACGAATTTGACACATTTCGGCCGCGGCAATTCCCTATAACCGTTGCACCGAATTTCAAACCGCTCACATAGTACTTCCCATTGAGACACATGAACAATCCCCCGCAAGCGTTCTCTCATAGCTCAACTTTGACCCCGGCGCAAGCGTCCGAAATTTCAATGGGGTCACGGAAATGGGCCAAATTTTTACCCCCCATATCTCGGGCCCTAATTGTCCGATCGACTTGCAATTTGAAACGTGGCCTAACAGGGTTTCGGCCTTCCTTCCCATGCTCGCCAATCGCGGCTCACCATGGGGGGTCCAAGCCTTTTCGGCGTAATGTGAAAACAAAAACTCGCGAATATCTCCGAAACGGTTCGATAGAATGTCGCAAATTTCGGTGTGAAAGGGCTCCCTATTTTTACCTACAAACGCTCCAAATTTGGTGGTCCTAGCTTCCATAGTTTTGTTATGGCGAGTTTTTGAATGTTTAAAAAATAGTTCAAAAAATCTAACGGAAGTTCTCTACAGAAACTCCATTCGCGAATTTTAAAAATCCGAGATAGCCAAAATGTTGCTCTCGAAGAGTACATCAATTTAAAAAAAAACGTTTCTCTCTAGGCCCAATAGGACCCGACTTTCATAGGGTCAAAGTTCACGAATTTGACACATTTCGGCTGCGACAATTCCCTATAACCGTTCAACCGAATTTCAAACCACTGACACAGTACTTCCCATTGAAACACATGAAATATCCCCCGCAAGCGTTTTCTCGTAGCTCATTTTTTTGACCCCGGCGCAACCGTCCGAAATTTCGATGGGTTCACGGAAATGGGCCAAAATTTGACCCCCCATATCTCGGGCCCTAATTGTCCGATCGACTTGAAATTTGAAACGTGGCCTAACAGTGTTTCGGCCTTCCTCACCATGCTCGCCAATCGGGGCTCACCATGGGGGGTCCAGGTCGTTTCGCCGTAATGTTAAAACAAAAACTCGCGAATATCTCCGAAACGGTTCGATAGAATGTCACAAATTTTGGTGTGAAAGGGCTCCCTATTTTTACCTACAAACCCTCCAAATTTGGTGGTCTTAGCTTCCACAGTTTTGTTATGGCGAATTTTTGAAGGTATAAAAATAGCCCAAAAATCGAACGGAAATTCCCTACAGAAACTCCATTCGCGAATTTTAAAAATCCGAGATAGCCAAAATGTTGCTCTCGAAGAGTACATCAATTTAAAAAAAAAGTTTCTCTCTAGGCCCAATAGGACCCGACTTTCATAGGGTCAAAGTTCACGAATTTGACACATTTCGGCTCCGACAATTCCCTATAACCGTTCAACCGAATTTCAAACCACTGACACAGTACTTCCCATTGAAACACATGAAATATCCCCCGCAAGCGTTTTCTCGTAGCTCATTTTTTTGACCCCGGCGCAACCGTCCGAAATTTCGATGGGTTCACGGAAATGGGCCAAAATTTGACCCCCCATATCTCGGGCCCTAATTGTCCGATCGACTTGAAATTTGAAACGTGGCCTAACAGGGTTTCGTCCTTCCTCACCATGCTCGCCAATCGCGGCTCACCATGGGGGGTCCAGGCCTTTTCGCCGTAATGTTAAAACAAAATCTCGCGAATATCTCCGAAACGGTTCGATAGAATGTCGCAAATTTCGGTGTGAAAGGGCTCCCTATTTTTACCTACAAACCCTCCAAATTTGGTGGTCCTAGCTTCCATAGTTTTGTTATGGCGAATTTTTGAAGGTATAAAAAATAGCCCAAAAATCGAACGGAAATTCCCTACAGAAACTCCATTCGCGATCTTTAAAAATCCGATATAGCCAAAATGTTGCTCTCGAAGAGTACATCAATTAAAAAAAAAAACGTTTCTCTCTAGGCCCAATAGGACCCGACTTTCATAGGGTCAAATTTCACGAATTTGACACATTTCGGCTGCGACAATTCCCTATAACCGTTCCACCGAATTTCAAACCACTGACACAGTACTTCCCATTGAAACACATGAACAATCCCCCGCAAGCGTTTTCTCGTAGCTCATTTTTTGACCGCGGCGCAACCGTCCGAAATTTCGATGGGTTCAAGGAAATGGGCCAAAATTTGACCCCCCCATATCTCGGGCCCTAATTGTCCGATCGACTTGAAATTTGAAACGTGGCCTAACAGGGTTTCGGCCTTCCTCACCATGCTCGCCAATCGGGGCTCACCATGGGGGGTCCAGGTCGTTTCACCGTAATGTTAAAACAAAAACTCGCGAATATCTCCGAAACGGTTCGATAGAATGTCACAAATTTTGGTGTGAAAGGGCTCCCTATTTTTACCTACAAACCCTCCAAATTTGGTGGTCTTAGCTTCCATAGTTTTGTTATGGCGAATTTTTAAAGGTATAAAAATAGCCCAAAAATCGAACGGAAATTCCCTACAGAAACTCCATTCGCGAATTTTAAAAATCCGAGATAGCCAAAATGTTGCTCTCGAAGAGTACATCAATTTAAAAAAAAACGTTTCTCTCTAGGCAAAATAGGACCCGACTTTGATAGGGTCAAATTTCACGAATTTGACACATTTCGGCCGCGGCAATTCCCTATAACCGTTGCACCGAATTTCAAACCGCTCACGCAGTACTTCCCATTGAGACACATGAACAATCCCCCGCAAGCGTTCTCTCATAGCTCAACTTTGACCCCGGCGCAAGCGTCCGAAATTTCAATGGGGTCACGGAAATAGGCCAAATTTTTACCCCCCATATCTCGGGCCCTAATTGTCCGATCGACTTGCAATTTGAAACGTGGCCTAACAGGGTTTCGGCCTTCCTCACCATGCTCGCCAATCGGGGCTCACCATGGGGGGTCCAGGTCGTTTCGCCGTAATGTTAAAACAAAAACTCGCGAATATCTCCGAAACGGTTCGATAGAATGTCACAAATTTTGGTGTGAAAGGGCTCCCTATTTTTACCTACAAACCCTCCAAATTTGGTGGTCTTAGCTTCCATAGTTTTGTTATGGCGAATTTTTAAATGTATAAAAATAGCCCAAAAATCGAACGGAAATTCCCTACAGAAACTCCATTCGCGAATTTTAAAAATCCGAGATAGCCAAAATGTTGCTCTCGAAGAGTACATCAATTTAAAAAAAAACGTTTCTCTCTAGGCAAAATAGGACCCGACTTTGATAGGGTCAAATTTCACGAATTTGACACATTTCGGCCGCGGCAATTCCCTATAACCGTTGCACCGAATTTCAAACCGCTCACATAGTACTTCCCATTGAGACACATGAACAATCCCCCGCAAGCGTTCTCTCATAGCTCAACTTTGACCCCGGCGCAAGCGTCCGAAATTTCAATGGGGTCACGGAAATGGGCCAAATTTTTACCCCCCATATCTCGGGCCCTAATTGTCCGATCGACTTGCAATTTGAAACGTGGCCTAACAGGGTTTCGGCCTTCCTTCCCATGCTCGCCAATCGCGGCTCACCATGGGGGGTCCAAGCCTTTTCGGCGTAATGTGAAAACAAAAACTCGCGAATATCTCCGAAACGGTTCGATAGAATGTCGCAAATTTCGGTGTGAAAGGGCTCCCTATTTTTACCTACAAACGCTCCAAATTTGGTGGTCCTAGCTTCCATAGTTTTGTTATGGCGAGTTTTTGAATGTTTAAAAAATAGTCCAAAAATCGAACGGAAGTTCTCTACAGAAACTCCATTCGCGAATTTTAAAAATCCGAGATAGCCAAAATGTTGCTCTCGAAGAGTACATCAATTTAAAAAAAAACGTTTCTCTCTAGGCCCAATAGGACCCGACTTTCATAGGGTCAAAGTTCACGAATTTGACACATTTCGGCTGCGACAATTCCCTATAACCGTTCAACCGAATTTCAAACCACTGACACAGTACTTCCCATTGAAACACATGAAATATCCCCCGCAAGCGTTTTCTCGTAGCTCATTTTTTTGACCCCGGCGCAACCGTCCGAAATTTCGATGGGTTCACGGAAATGGGCCAAAATTTGACCCCCCATATCTCGGGCCCTAATTGTCCGATCGACTTGAAATTTGAAACGTGGCCTAACAGTGTTTCGGCCTTCCTCACCATGCTCGCCAATCGGGGCTCACCATGGGGGGTCCAGGTCGTTTCGCCGTAATGTTAAAACAAAAACTCGCGAATATCTCCGAAACGGTTCGATAGAATGTCACAAATTTTGGTGTGAAAGGGCTCCCTATTTTTACCTACAAACCCTCCAAATTTGGTGGTCTTAGCTTCCACAGTTTTGTTATGGCGAATTTTTGAAGGTATAAAAATAGCCCAAAAATCGAACGGAAATTCCCTACAGAAACTCCATTCGCGAATTTTAAAAATCCGAGATAGCCAAAATGTTGCTCTCGAAGAGTACATCAATTTAAAAAAAAAGTTTCTCTCTAGGCCCAATAGGACCCGACTTTCATAGGGTCAAAGTTCACGAATTTGACACATTTCGGCTCCGACAATTCCCTATAACCGTTCAACCGAATTTCAAACCACTGACACAGTACTTCCCATTGAAACACATGAAATATCCCCCGCAAGCGTTTTCTCGTAGCTCATTTTTTTGACCCCGGCGCAACCGTCCGAAATTTCGATGGGTTCACGGAAATGGGCCAAAATTTGACCCCCCATATCTCGGGCCCTAATTGTCCGATCGACTTGAAATTTGAAACGTGGCCTAACAGGGTTTCGTCCTTCCTCACCATGCTCGCCAATCGCGGCTCACCATGGGGGGTCCAGGCCTTTTCGCCGTAATGTTAAAACAAAATCTCGCGAATATCTCCGAAACGGTTCGATAGAATGTCGCAAATTTCGGTGTGAAAGGGCTCCCTATTTTTACCTACAAACCCTCCAAATTTGGTGGTCCTAGCTTCCATAGTTTTGTTATGGCGAATTTTTGAAGGTATAAAAAATAGCCCAAAAATCGAACGGAAATTCCCTACAGAAACTCCATTCGCGATCTTTAAAAATCCGATATAGCCAAAATGTTGCTCTCGAAGAGTACATCAATTAAAAAAAAAACGTTTCTCTCTAGGCCCAATAGGACCCGACTTTCATAGGGTCAAATTTCACGAATTTGACACATTTCGGCTGCGACAATTCCCTATAACCGTTCCACCGAATTTCAAACCACTGACACAGTACTTCCCATTGAAACACATGAACAATCCCCCGCAAGCGTTTTCTCGTAGCTCATTTTTTGACCGCGGCGCAACCGTCCGAAATTTCGATGGGTTCAAGGAAATGGGCCAAAATTTGACCCCCCCATATCTCGGGCCCTAATTGTCCGATCGACTTGAAATTTGAAACGTGGCCTAACAGGGTTTCGGCCTTCCTCACCATGCTCGCCAATCGGGGCTCACCATGGGGGGTCCAGGTCGTTTCGCCGTAATGTTAAAACAAAAACTCGCGAATATCTCCGAAACGGTTCGATACAATGTCACAAATTTTGGTGTGAAAGGGCTCCCTATTTTTACCTACAAACCCTCCAAATTTGGTGGTCTTAGCTTCCATAGTTTTGTTATGGCGAATTTTTAAAGGTATAAAAATAGCCCAAAAATCGAACGGAAATTCCCTACAGAAACTCCATTCGCGAATTTTAAAAATCCGAGATAGCCAAAATGTTGCTCTCGAAGAGTACATCAATTTAAAAAAAAACGTTTCTCTCTAGGCAAAATAGGACCCGACTTTGATAGGGTCAAATTTCACGAATTTGACACATTTCGGCCGCGGCAATTCCCTATAACCGTTGCACCGAATTTCAAACCGCTCACGCAGTACTTCCCATTGAGACACATGAACAATCCCCCGCAAGCGTTCTCTCATAGCTCAACTTTGACCCCGGCGCAAGCGTCCGAAATTTCAATGGGGTCACGGAAATAGGCCAAATTTTTACCCCCCATATCTCGGGCCCTAATTGTCCGATCGACTTGCAATTTGAAACGTGGCCTAACAGGGTTTCGGCCTTCCTCACCATGCTCGCCAATCGGGGCTCACCATGGGGGGTCCAGGCCTTTTCGCCGTAATGTTAAAACAAAAACTCGCGAATATCTCCGAAACGGTTCGATAGAATGTCACAAATTTTGGTGTGAAAGGGCTCCCTATTTTTACCTACAAACCCTCCAAATTTGGTGGTCTTAGCTTCCATAGTTTTGTTATGGCGAATTTTTAAATGTATAAAAATAGCCCAAAAATCGAACGGAAATTCCCTACAGAAACTCCATTCGCGAATTTTAAAAATCCGAGATAGCCAAAATGTTGCTCTCGAAGAGTACATCAATTTAAAAAAAAACGTTTCTCTCTAGGCAAAATAGGACCCGACTTTGATAGGGTCAAATTTCACGAATTTGACACATTTCGGCCGCGGCAATTCCCTATAACCGTTGCACCGAATTTCAAACCGCTCACATAGTACTTCCCATTGAGACACATGAACAATCCCCCGCAAGCGTTCTCTCATAGCTCAACTTTGACCCCGGCGCAAGCGTCCGAAATTTCAATGGGGTCACGGAAATGGGCCAAATTTTTACCCCCCATATCTCGGGCCCTAATTGTCCGATCGACTTGCAATTTGAAACGTGGCCTAACAGGGTTTCGGCCTTCCTTCCCATGCTCGCCAATCGCGGCTCACCATGGGGGGTCCAAGCCTTTTCGGCGTAATGTGAAAACAAAAACTCGCGAATATCTCCGAAACGGTTCGATAGAATGTCGCAAATTTCGGTGTGAAAGGGCTCCCTATTTTTACCTACAAACGCTCCAAATTTGGTGGTCCTAGCTTCCATAGTTTTGTTATGGCGAATTTTTGAATGTTTAAAAAATAGTCCAAAAATCGAACGGAAGTTCTCTACAGAAACTCCATTCGCGAATTTTAAAAATCCGATATAGCCAAAATGTTGCTCTCGAAGAGTACATCAATTTAAAAAAAAAGTTTCTCTCTAGGCCCAATAGGACCCGACTTTCATAGGGTCAAAGTTCACGAATTTGACACATTTCGGCTGCGACAATTCCCTATAACCGTTCAACCGAATTTCAAACCACTGACAGAGTAGTTCCCATTGAAACACATGAACAATCCCCCGCAAACGTTTTCTCGTAGCTCATTTTTTGACCCCGGCGCAACCGTCCGAAATTTCGATGGGTTCACCGAAATGGGCCAAAATTTGACCCCCCCATATCTCGGGCCCTAATTGTCCGATCGACTTGAAATTTGAAACGTGGCCTAACAGGGTTTCGGCCTTCCTCACCATGCTCGCCAATCGCGGCTCACCATGGGGGGTCCAGGCCTTTTCGCCGTAATGTTAAAACAAAAACTCGCGAATATCTCTGAAACGGTTCGATAGAATGTCACAAATTTTGGTGTGAAAGGGCTCCCTATTTTTACCTACAAACCCTCCAAATTTGGTGGTCCTAGCTTCCATAGTTTTGTTATGGCGAATTTTTGAAGGTATAAAAAATAGCCCAAAAATCGAACGGAAATTCCCTACAGAAACTCCATTCGCGAATTTTAAAAATCCGAGAAAGCCAAAATGTTGCTCTCGAAGAGTACATCAATTTAAAAAAAACGTTTCTCTCTAGGCAAAATAGGACCCGACTTTCATAGGGTCAAACTTTACGAATTTGACACATTTCGCCCGCGGCAATTCCCTATAACCGTTCCACCGAATTTCAAACCGCTCACGCAGTACTTCCCATTCAGACACATGAACAATCCCCCACAAGCGCTTTCTCGTAGCTCAAAGTTGACCCCGGCGCAAGCGTCCGAAATTTCGATGGGGTCACGGAAATGGGCCAAATTTTGACCCCCCATATCTCGGGCCCTAATTGTCCGATCGACTTGCAATTTGAAACGTGGCCTAACAGGTTTTCGGCCTTCCTTCCCATGCTCGCCAATCGCGGCTCACCATGGGGGGTCCAAGCCTTTTCGGCGTAATGTGAAAACAAAAACTCGCGAATATCTCCGAAACGGTTCGATAGAATGTCGCAAATTTCGGTGTGAAAGGGCTCCCTATTTTTACCTACAAACCCTCGAAATTTGGTGGTCCTAGCTTCCATAATTTTGTTATGGCGAATTTTTGAAGGTATAAAAAATAGCCCAAAAATCGAACGGAAATTCTCTACAGAAACTCCATTCGCGAATTTTAAAAATCCGAGATAGCCAAAATGTTGCTCTCGAAGAGTACATCAATTTAAAAAAAAAGTTTCTCTCTAGGCCCAATAGGACGCGACTTTCATAGGGTCAAAGTTCACGAATTTGACACATTTCGGCCGCGACAATTCCCTATAACCGTTGCATCGAATTTCAAACCGCTCACACAATACTTCCCATTGACACACATGAACAATCCCCCGCAAGCGTTTTCTCGTAGTTCAAATTTGACCCCGGCGCAACCGTCCGAAATTTCGATGGGTTCACGGAAATGGGCCAAATTTTGACCCCCCATATCTCGGGCCCTAATTGTCCGATCGACTTGAAATTTGAAACGTGGCCTAACAGGGTTTCGGCCTTCCTCACCATGCTCGCCAATCGCGGCTCACCATGGGGGGTCCAGGCCTTTTCGCCGTAATGTTAAAACAAAAACTCGCGAATATCTCCGAAACGGTTCGATAGAATGTCACAAATTTTGGTGTGAAAGGGCTCCCTATTTTTACCTACAAACCCTCCAAATTTAGTGGTCCTAGCTTCCATAGTTTTGTTATGGCGAATTTTCGAAGGTATAAAAATATCCCAAAAATCGAACGGAAATTCCCTACAGAAACTCCATTCGCGAATTTTAAAAATCCGAGATAGCCAAAATGTTGCTCTCGAAGAGTACATCAATTTAAAAAAAAACTTTTCTCTCTAGGCAAAATAGGACCCGACTTTGATAGGGTCAAATTTCACGAATTTGACACATTTCGGCCGCGGCAATTCCCTATAACCGTTGCACCGAATTTCAAACCGCTCACATAGTACTTCCCATTGAGACACATGAACAATCCCCCGCAAGCGTTTTCTCATAGCTCAACTTTGACCCCGGCGCAAGCGTCCGAAATTTCGATGGGGTCACGGATATGGGACAAATTTTGACCCCCCCATATCTTGGGCCGTAATTGTCCGATCGACTTGAAATTTGAAACGTGGCCTAACAGGGTTTCGGCCTTCCTTCCCATGCTCGCCAATCGCGGCTCACCATGGGGGGTCCAGGCCTTTCGGCCGTAATGTTAAAACAAAAACTCGCGAATATCTCCGAAACGGTTCGATAGAATGTCGCAAATTTTGGTGTGAAAGGGCTCCCTATTTTTACCTACAAACCCTCCAAATTTGGTGGTCCTAGCTTCCATAGTTTTGTTATGGCGAATTTTTGAAGGTATAAAAAATAGCCGAAAAATCGAACGGAAATTCCCTACAGAAACTTCATTCGCGAATTTTAAAAATCCGAGATAGCCAAAATGTTGCCCTCGAAGAGTACATCAATTTTAAAAAAACGTTTCTCTCTAGGCAAAATAGGACCCGACTTTCATAGGGTCAAACTTCACGAATTTGGCACATTTCGGCCGCGGCAATTCCCTATAACCGTTGCACCGAATTTCAAACCGCTCACATAGTACTTCCCATTGAGACACATGAACAATCCCCCGCAAGCGTTTTCTCATAGCTCAACTTTTGACCCCGGCGCAAGCGTCCGAAATTTCGATGGGGTCTCGGATATGGGCCAAACTCTGACCCCCCATATCGGGGAGTTCTGACCGTAACTGTCAGCCATGATGTTTGCAGTGTTTGTTGCGCTTGTGTAGAAAGTGTTGTATCCTCGTGCATATTGATTTTTGGTGTTTAATGGTGCTATATTTGAAATCTACAGGCCTTCCGGTTTGTGAAGATATCTTATTTTAAAAGATTCGAGGATTTTTGACTGATTTACAAGCATTTTAGGATTTCAAGTGTACTCAGGAGCTCATTTGCATACGATCTTGAAGTTTTGGCCTGCATTACTTTACACCGATCTGGTAAAGTACTTTTGCTTTGATATTTTGTTTCTTTACACCTTGTACTATCTGCATAGTGAATTTGATTCATTTTCATGGCCTTTTTTTAAAGTTATTTGTATTTTAAATTTTGATGTTGCGTTTTGTTTGGGTTTGAGCCTTGTGATTTTGCACCACGGGCATGACAACTTTTGGCCAACTGAAAATTATTGAAAAATTGGATATTCAAGTTTTATGTTAGAAAAGACTTGTATTTAAGTTGGTGCACTGACTATTTATGTTTTTCGCCCGATGGACGAATTTCGAATTTTTGTATTATTTTGTGTTTAAATTTAATTTTAGCGACAGTTTTTAGATTTTAGAGTGAACTTTTAACACAGATTACATTAGTACTATTAATGTTGGAGATTTTTTTATACAGACAATAGTGTTTTGATTTAAAGTGATTTTATATAAACTTCCTATTTAGATTTAATTGGTATATTTATGTAATTTATGTGAATATATTATTATAAGTCCCATCGCCGACAATGTCACAAAATAGAGTTAATACTGAAGATACATTGGACTCAATTGTCATGGATAATAAAAACGATATAGCATCCGTGATTAAACAGATGAATAGGATTGTTGAAAATTTAAAAGAGAAACGGATCTCAAAGGCTCTTGTTGAGTCCCTTAGTAATGGAATTTTATTTATCACAGAGTGGGTTTCCAATAGATGTTTAGACAATTTAAGCGAGAAGAAATACAATGATTTAGATGACAAAATTAACTTTTTGATTGAAGAGGTCTCAGAAGTTAAAGGAAAGATGAATGGAAAAAGTGAACAGAGAGAGGAATGGCAGGAGGTGAAAAGTAAGAGAAGGGAAAAGAGAGAGAGAGAGAGCGGTAGGGAGGACAACGAGATCATTTTAAAACCAATTAAGGAAGGAGTGGACGTTTACGATGAGATGAAATGCAATATTAATCCGGTGAAGATTGGCGTAGCAGTTAAGAAATCGTATTTGAGAAGAGATGGAACCATGGTGGTTCAATTGAGCAATAAAGAGGAATGCAAGACCCTTGAAAGAGAAATAAAAAAGAACGATAATTTGAATCATGTAGTCACACCTCGAAGGAGAAAATTTATTCGACCACGCTTAATTATATATAATGTTTCAGATGATGTTGAGGATGAGAAGATTCAACAAAGTTTGACAAGATATTGTGACTGTGAAGGCAACTGTGCCAGACCTCTTTTCAGAATTAGTGCCACGGAGAAATGTGTTTCTCACCGGGTTTTTATGGTGACTGGTGAATGTCAAAAGACCTTCATTGAAGACCAAAGAGTTTTAGTAGATTGGAAATCCTACCCTGCCAGACTCTTCTTAAGACCTAAGAGATGCATCAATTGCTTAGCATTTGGCCATGTTAAAAAGGATTGTAGAAATTCGACAGCCTGTAGTAAATGTACGAAAACTCATGAAAAAGGTAATTGTAAAGAGGAGGAGGCATGCTGCATAAATTGTACAGATTATAACAAGAGATTCAATATGAAGTACAACGCAAATCATGATGCATTTTCGAGAGAATGTCCAGTGTACATTCAGGAAATGATTTTTATAAGGGATCACTTGGATATTTAAATTTTTATTTTACATTTGGTCGGCTGGGACTTTTAATTTAATTATTTTTAGTTGTGTAAATAGATTGGAAACATATTTTTTTAAAATATTGTAATCCAGAAGAGTGTACACATAGTCTTATCCCTCACCTCGAGTATTTTTAACTCTTTTATTGTTTGACCATTTCGTTAATAATATTTTGGAAAGGTGTTTGGTAACTGAGATTTTACGGTAAACTTGGTTTTACCTTGATTGATTTTAATTATATATTTTACTCAAATTTTTTTTAGCTCACTGAAGTGTTATTTGGTGAGTGAATTTTTATTGTAAATATTGGTTTTATTGATTTTAATTGCACATATATATATTGTGTTTTATTGATTTTAATTGTACATATATTTACATATTTTATTGAAAGTTTTGACATTTGTATTTAATTGTAAGGTTGTTTTTAGCTGTATAAATTCATTTTAACTTGGTTTTGCATGGAGGCTTTTAATTTAAAAATTTTAAACAGTAACTTGAACCACTGTAATGCGGCAGCATGCCAACTCTCTGCTATTCAAAAGATCTTGAAAGAG
Source organism: Stegodyphus dumicola (assembly GCF_044657685.1). Taxonomy (NCBI): domain Eukaryota; kingdom Metazoa; phylum Arthropoda; class Arachnida; order Araneae; family Eresidae; genus Stegodyphus; species Stegodyphus dumicola. Next base: position 286,328,186 of record NC_140769.1, on the reverse strand, counting down.
CCCCCACATATTGTAACGCTGCAGGAGCCATATTATGTAAGAGATAAAATTGCCCACATTAGTGGAGAGTGGAGAACAATTAATCAAAAAAATGGTAGAGCTGCTATTATAGTGATAGATAAGAACATTGATTTTATAGTGGATTATATCTTTGAATGCATCGTCGCCATTACAGTTTTTATTGAAGGAAAGAAATTAGCTATTATATCTGTTTATTTTTCTCCGGCAGAAAACCTGGAGGATTACTTACATAGACTGGAGAATGTTTTTAATTCATACAGCTATAATTTTATTATTTTAGGAGATTTTAATGGAAAGAGTTTTAACTGGGGGGCAAACGAGCTGGATGCTCGGGGTCTATTGACCTACGATTTTATTATATACAATTCTTTGAAGATTTTAAATTTTAAGGATTTTACACCTACTTTCTTGTCGGCCGTTGGAGCTGGATGGACAGATCTTGTTTTATGCTCCTCAGAAATGGATATCGCAAAGACTGGGTACTCTGTTTTGGAAGAAGATACACTTAGTGACCACAAATATATCATGGTCAGTCTTTATGATTTACACATAGAGGATAGAGAATTACCTAAATATTCTAGAAACAAACAAAGAATACAACTTATGATCAGGCGCAGCAAAAGAGAAATTGAGGACCTGGAGGCTAAGATTTGTAGAACGAAAAGTGCAGCGGAGCTCAATGAAATGGTACGTGGTCTTGAGAACCTTATTTTCAGAAAGATGGATCAATACCTTAAAATAAAGAAGAAGGGGAAGGATAAAAATGAAAGGGTTAAGTGGTGGAATGACGAACTGACAACTTTGAAGAGAAGAGTCAGAGCTCTAAGGAAAAGCTTCCAGGTCAAGGATATTCCTGAAGAAATAAAGATACAAAGAAAAATGGATTACAAGAAGACTAGGGCCTGGTTTAGGAAAAGAATCAGAAGTGTCAAAAGGAACTATAGAGATGAGCTATTTCTGAGGAATAACTTATATTATGACAAATTTTATAGAATTGCCTCGGGAAAAAGAAGAAGAAAAGAGATCTTGAAGAGAGAGAATGATGAGGAAGAGCTTGGGTTGAGTGATAAATATGATGAAATTATTAGAGGACTTTTGAATATTGAAGAGAGCGAGGAGAGAGATCTGGGGGATGTGGACTTTGGAAAGGACGAAACAGAAGAAGAGAAAAGTTTTACAATAGAGGAGATATATATTGCAATTCATGAGTTAAGAGATCGTTCGGCACCGGGCCCAGACAAGATAAGTGTCATTGTTGTTAAGTGCTTATTTGAACATTTTACCTCCTTTTTTTTAATCTTATACAATAAATGTTTGGTTTTAAGGATTTTTCCGGAGATATGGAAAGAGGGTCAGCTGATCTTAATACCTAAAGACGTAGATAGATATAGACCGATCTGTTTGTTGAAGACCTTCGCCAAGATCTTGGATAAGTTAATTACTAGAAGACTAAATTACATAATTACTCGCGATAAACACTTAAGCGAAAAACAGTACGGTTTTCGAAGAAATAGATCAACTGACTTAATACTCTATGAAGTGATGAAAAAAATCAGGACCTATAAAAACGAATATCACGTGGCCATGGTCTCTTTTGACATAAAGGGTGCATTCGACTCAATTGATAGATCAAGACTTCTCAGGATAATTTCAAACTTAAATATCACTAAGCAGCTATTCGAACTAATTAAAGACTATTTATGTAATAGAAAATTAATCTTTACAGTTGGCAACACTACATGTAATCTGTCTTATAATATTGGAAAAGGTTGCCCACAGGGCTCCTGTAGCGCTCCCCTGTTCTGGAACCTCATAGTCAACGAAATTCTAGTAGAAAAGCCGAATAATGATATTTATTGCTTTGCCGACGACATCTTGGTCTTGACCTACGATGTCTCACTAGAGAAAATGGAAAGGAGTTTTCGGGAAATAAATGAGACTTTTATGAAATGGAGTAAGGACAATAATGTTAAATTTAACTTACAAAAAACTAAAGCACTATTTTTCCCAAGAAATGGTATAAAAGTACGGACCCCTAAATTGAAATTTGACAACAAGAACATTAAATTTGGTGAAGATATGTGCTATTTGGGTGTTATAATCGATACAAAATTGAATTTTATTCCTCATTTTAAACACATACAAAGAAGTATTGAACAGATTTTAACTTTTTATTTGAATACCTTTAACACTACTATCTTGGGAAAGAAAAGTCGCTCTTTAAAAGAAATATACCTTAATGTTATATTACCAAAAATCATGTATGGTGTCGGCGCATGGGGTGTCCGAGCAAGGGAACTTATTAGAACTAGAAATAAGTTAGACTCTCTACAGAGAAGTTGGCTGCTGACCATTACAAGAGCTTTTAGAACAGTCTCGACGGGGGTTCTGTGTGTGCTTGCTGGTGAGCCTCCCCTCTCAATCCACTATAAGACTTATCATGAGAAATTTTTACTGCGCAATAATTTGTTACAAAAAGTGCATTGTGAAAATACAGAAATAGAAATAGATTATGTGTCTAGATATGATATTAATGAAATTAACCCTAGCGAATTATATTTTTTACCATACGATGATATAATTGTCAATGAAGGGGATATAGATATCTATACTGACGGCTCTGAGATCGAGGAGGGTGTCGGTGCAGCCTTTGTTGTATATTTTCACGGAATAGAAATCCAAAAAAAGAAGTACGTGTTGAACACATTAAACTCTGTATACCAGGCTGAAACCTTGGCACTGAAAGAAGCTCTGAGGTGGATCCAAACTGAACTCAAAGTCAGATATATTATACATGTTTACTCAGATGCTCTATCTGTATTAGCAACACTCTCCCGACCAGAGCCAAAGAATCACATTTTTAAAGAAATTAAAGATATTTTTCTGGTTTTGAATAAAATGCACTATATTAAGTTACATTGGATTCGAGCACACAAGGGATATAAGGGAAATGAGAGGGCCGACGTACTAGCTAAGGAGGCTGCCCTGGGGGAAGGTGTTGTATTTAATTTACTCTATTCTAGACAAAAACTGTTCACAAAGATTCAAACGAAGTACATAATGGAATGGAAAAATAATTGGGAAAACACCGGGAAAAGAACACGTTACTTAGAAACAATAGAGATTAAAAAGAGAATGAAAATTTACGACAATATTGATTTAAATCAGATTCTAACAGATCATGGTAGATTTCCCGAATATCTTTGCCGTTTTAACCTCCAGGGCAATAAGAACTGTATATTTTGCAATACTCCTGGCGACGCAGTACACTTCGTCGAGCACTGTCAATTAACTCAGAGGGTGAGGGATAGACTTAATGTTAAAAAGATCGAAAATGTAAAGCATAGTACACTGGAAAAATTTGCTGTGGAAATTATGAAAATCATAAATAATAATAGGAGGAAAATTGGTATTATGGTTTGAAGACAGGAGTTTTATTGTATTTTATTGTATTTTATTGTATTTTAAAATGACTTTAATTTTAGGGGGTTTTTTTTTGTAAATAATTTACAGACAAAGGGTCTATTTATATTGTGTTGTCAACCCTTTGGAGCTGTTTTATGTATTTCATGATTATTGTGTCTTGTTTTTCTTTTCTTTTCTTTTCTTACTACATATCGAGACATGTACTTCTATATATTTTTAACTATTTTGTTCTTGGTTTTGGAGATTTGCTTCTTGGGATTGTTTAGGAAATTGCGAGGAAATTTGAGCGGGATATATTGGAAAGCCGTTCCATGATAATTGATATTTTGTAAACTCATAGCTATAGTAATCGTACCCTTTTTTTTTTTTTATTTTTTTTATTTTTTATTTTTTTTTTTTTTTAATTTGAAACGGTTTTTTAAATGATTTTGTAATATTTTGAATAATATCTCCATTCCTTTGAAAATTGCAAACCAATGTTTTCGCAATTCGAGCCTCTGGGATCTAGCGTCTCAGAGGCAGCGTCGCTAATGGTCCTCCTGAATTAATCGAGGCTTGACCTAGTAGTGGTTTGTTTTGGTGGCAATTATGAGTGGTTGGGTTTTCCATTAAAGAGTCGTGGACCTGTTGGTGCTTTGTCTCGTGTGGTTTGGTTTTGTGTCGTATGTATGGTTATGTGTCGTTTGTTTTATTTTTGCCTTATACTAACTTTGTCTAAATTTCCTTCTTTTCCTCTGTTCTTTTTAGTGAGTATGGGTGTATTTTAAGCTTGCAACCATTAATTTGTATATCTTTAGTTTGTTTTGTTTGCGTTTTTTTTAACTTTTTTTTTGTTGCCCGGAGCTTGGGCTTGGTTTCCCTGGGGTTAGCTATTTCTGTGAGTAGTTTACTTTTTTTTTTTTTAGAGAGTCATTATATTTTTTTATAGGGGCACGGCCGGCTCGTTGGGCAAGTTTGTTGGTTGGAGGGGTGGGCCCCCTTTGGTCATAGGATCGATCTATGTCGATTAGGTGGACTGGGGGCTGCGCCCAGATTTGTACCCCCATATCCCGGGCCCTAATTGTCCGATCGATTTGAAATTTGAAACGTGGCCGAATAGGGTTTCGGCCTTCCTCCCCATGCTCGCCAATCGCGGCTCACCATGGGGGTCCGGACCTTTTCGCCGTAATGTTAAAACAAAAACTCGCGAAAATCTCCGAAATGGTTCGATAGAATGTCGCAAATTTTGGTGTGAAAGGGCTCCCTATTTTTACCTACAAACCCTCCAAATTTGGTGGTCCTAGCTTCCATAGTTTTTTTATGGCGAATTTTTGAATGTTTAAAAAATAGCCGAAAAATCGAACGGAAATTCCCTACAGAAACTCCATTCGCGAATTTTAAAAATCCGAGATAGCCAAAATGTTGCTCTCGAAGAGTACATCAATTTAAAAAAAACGTTTCTCTCTAGACCCAATAGGACCCGACTTTCATAGGGTCAAAGTTCACGAGTTTGACACATTTCGGCCGCGACAATTCCCTATAACCGTTGCACCGAATTTCAAACCGCTCACGCAGTACTTCCCATTGAGACACATGAACAATCCCCCACAAGCCCTTTCTCGTAGCTCAAATTTGACCCCGGCGCAAGCGTCCGAAATTTCGATGGGGTCACGGAAATGGGCCAAACTTTGACCCCCCATATCTCGGGCCCTAATTGTCCGATCGACTTGCAATTTGAAACGTGGCCTAACAGGGTTTCGGCCTTCCTTCCCATGCTCACCAATCGCGGCTCACCATGGGGGGTCCAAGCCTTTTCGGCGTAATGTGAAAACAAAAACTCGCGAATATCTCCGAAACGGTTCGATAGAATGTCGCAAATTTCGGTGTGAAAGGGCTCCCTATTTTTACCTACAAACCCTCCAAATTTGGTGGTCCTACCTTCCATAGTTTTGTTATGGCGAATTTTTGAAAGTTTAAAAAATAGCCGAAAAATCGAACGGAAATTCCCTACAGAAACTCCATTCGCGAATTTTAAAAATCCGAGATAGCCAAAATGTTGCTCTCGAAGAGTACATCAGTTTAAAAAAAAGGTTTCTCTCTAGGCAAAATAGGACCCGACTTTCATAGGGTCAAATTTCACGAATTTGACACATTTCGGCCGCGACAATTCCCTATAACCGTTGCACCGAATTTCAAACCGCTCACGCAGTACTTCCCATTCAGACACATGAACAATCCCCCACAAGCGCTTTCTCGTAGCTCAAATTTGACCCCGGCGCAAGCGTCCGAAATTTCGATGGGGTCACGGATATGGGCCAAAATTTGACCCCCCATATCCCGGGCCGTAATTGTCCGATCGACTTGAAATTTGAAACGTGGCCTAACAGGGATTCGGTGTTCCTCCCCATGCTCGCCAATCACGGCTCACAATGGGGGTCCGGACCTTTTCGCCGTAATGTTAAAACAAAAACTCGCGAAAATCTCCGAAACGGTTCGATAGAATGTCGCAAATTTTGGTGTGAAAGGGCTCCCTATTTTTACCTACAAACCCTTCAAATTTGGTGGTCCTAGCTTCCATAGTTTTGCTATGGCGAATTTTTGAAAGTTTAATAAATTGCCGAAAAATCGAACGGAAATTCCCTACAGAAACTCCATTCGCGAATTTTAAAAATCCGAGATAGCCAAAACGTTGCTCTCGAAAATTACATCAATTTAAAAAAAAAAGTTTCTCTCTAGGCCCGAAGGACCCGACTTTCATAGGGTCAAAGTTCACGAATTTGGCACATTTCGGCCGCGACAATTCCCTATAACCGTTCAACCGAATTTCAAACCGCTCACACAGTACTTCCCATTGAGACACATGAACAATCCCCCGCAAGCGTTTTCTCGTAGCTCAATTTTTGACCCTGGCGCAAGCGACCGAAATTTCGATGGGGGCCGCCCCAAAAGTCACGGAAATGGGCCAAAATTTGACCCCCCATGTCTCGGGCCCTATTTGTCCGATCGACTTGAAATTTGAAACGTGGCCTAACAGGGTTTCGGCCTTCCTCCCCATGCTCGCCAATCGCGGCTCACCATGGGGGGTCCAGGCCTTTTCGCCGTAATGTTAAAACAAAAACTCGCGAATATCTCCGAAACGGTTCGATAGAATGTCGCAAATTTTACTGTGAAAGGGCTCCCTATTTTTACCTACAAACCCTCCAAATTTGGTGGTCCTAGCTTGCATAGTTTCTTTATGGCGAATTTTTGAAGGTTTAAAAAATAGCCCAAAAATCGAATGGAAATTCCCTACAGAAACACCATTCGCGAATTTTAAATATCCGAGATAGCCAAAATGTTGCTCTCGAAGAGTACATCAATTTAGAAAAAAAAGTTTCTCTCTAGGCCCAATAGGACCCGACTTTCATAGGGTCAAAGTTCACGAATTTGACACATTTCGGCCGCGGCAATTCCCTATAACCGTTGCACCGAATTTCAAACCGCTCACATAGTACTTCCCATTGAGACACATGAACAATCCCCCGCAAGCGTTTTCTCATAGCTCAATTTTTGACCCCGGCGCAAGCGTCCGAAATTTCGAAGGGGTCACGGATATGGGCCAAACTTTGACCTCCCATATCTCGGGCCCTAATTGTGCGATCGACTTGAAATTTGAAACGTGGCCTAACAGGATTTCGGCCTTCCTTCCCATGCTCGCAAATCGCGGCTCACCATGGGGGGTCCATGCCTTTTCGGCGTAATGTGAAAACAAAAACTCGCGAATATCTCCGAAACGGTTCGATAGAATGTCGCAAATTTTGGTGTGAAAGGGCTCCCTATTTTTACCTACAAACGCTCCAAATTTGGTGGTCCTAGCTTCCATAGTTTTGTTATGGCGAATTGTTGAATGTTTAAAAAATAGTCCAAAAATCGAACGGAAATTCTCTACAGAAACTCCATTCGCGAATTTTAAAAATCCGAGATAGCCTAAATGTTGCTCTCGAAGAGTACATCAATTTAAAAAAAAAGATTCTCTCTAGGCCCAATAGGACCCGACTTTCATAGGGTAAAACTTCACGAATTTGACACATTTCGGCCGCGGCAATTCCCTATAACCGTTGCACCGAATTTTATACCGCTCACATAGTACATCCCATTGAGACACATGAACAATCCCCCGCAAGCGTTTTCTCATAGCTCAACTTTTGACCCCGGCGCAAGCGGCCGAAATTTCGATGGGGTCACGGATATGGGCCAAACTCTGACCCCCCATATCCCGGGCCCTAATTGTCCGATCGACTTGAAATTTGAAACGTGGCTGAATAGGGATTCGGCCTTCCTCCCCATGCTCGCCAATCGCGGCTCACCATGGGGGTCCGGACCTTTTCGCCGTAATGTTAAAACAAAAACTCGCGAAAATCTCCGAAATGGTTCGATAGAATGTCGCAAATTTTGGTGTGAAAGGGCTCCCTATTTTTACCTACAAACCCTCCAAATTTGGTGGTCCTAGCTTCCATAGTTTTTTATGGCGAATTTTTGAAAGTTTAAAAAATAGCCGAAAAATCGAACGGAAATTCCCTACAGAAACTCCATTCGCGAATTTTAAAAATCCGAGATAGCCAAAATGTTGCTCTCGAAGAGTACATCAATTTAAAAAAAAAGTTTCTCTCTAGGCAAAATAGGACCCGACTTTGATAGGGTCAAAGTTCACGAATTTGACACATTTCGGCCGCGGCAATTCCCTATAACCGTTGCACCGAATTTCAAACCGCTCACATAGTACTTCCCATTGAGACACATGAACAATCCCCCGCAAGCGTTTTCTCATAGCTCAACTTTTGACCCCGGCGCAAGCGTCCGAAATTTCGATGGGGTCACGGATATTGTCCAAACTCTGACCCCCCATATCCCGGGCCCTAATTGTCCGATCGACTTGAAATTTGAAACGTGGCCGAATAGGGTTTCGGCCTTCCTCCCCATGCTCGCCAATCGCGGCTCACCATGGGGGTCCGGACCTTTTCGCCGTAATGTTAAAACAAAAACTCGCGAAAATCTCCGAAATGGTTCGATAGAATGTCGCAAATTTTGGTGTGAAAGGGCTCCCTATTTTTACCTACAAACCCTCCAAATTTGGTGGTCCTAGCTTCCATAGTTTTTTTATGGCGAATTTTTGAATGTTTAAAAAATAGCCGAAAAATCGAACGGAAATTCCCTACAGAAACTCCATTCGCGAATTTTAAAAATCCAAGATAGCCAAAATGTTGCTCTCGAAGAGTACATCAATTTAAAAAAAAAGGTTTCTCTCTAGGCCCAATAGGACCCGACTTTCATAGGGTCAAAGTTCACGAATTTGACACATTTCGGCTGCGACAATTCCCTATAACCGTTCCACCGAATTTCAAACCACTGACACAGTACTTCCCATTGAAGCACATGAACAATCCCCCGCAAGCGTTTTCTCGTAGCTCATTTTTTGGCCCCGGCGCAAGCGTCTGAAATTTCGAAGGGGTCACGGGTATGGGCCAAACTTTGACCTCCCATATCTCGGGCCCTAATTGTCCGATCGACTTGAAATTTGAAACGTGGCCTAACAGGATTTCGGCCTTCCTTCCCATGCTCGCAAATCGCGGCTCACCATGGGGGGTCCAAGCCTTTTCGGCGTAATGTGAAAACAAAAACTCGCGAATATCTCCGAAACGGTTCGATAGAATGTCGCAAATTTTGGTGTGAAAGGGCTCCCTATTTTTACCTACAAACGCTCCAAATTTGGTGGTCCTAGCTTCCATAGTTTTGTTATGGCGAATTGTTGAATGTTTAAAAAATAGTCCAAAAATCGAACGGAAATTCTCTACAGAAACTCCATTCGCGAATTTTAAAAATCCGAGATAGCCAAAATGTTGCTCTCGAAGAGTACATCAATTTAAAAAAAAAGTTTCTCTCTAGGCCCAATAGGACCCGACTTTCATAGGGTCAAAGTTCACGAATTTGACACATTTCGGCTGCGACAATTCCCTATAACCGTTCCACCGAATTTCAAACCACTGACACAGTAGTTCCCATTGAAACACATGAACAATCCCCCGCAAGCGTTTTCTCGTAGCTCATTTTTTGACCCCGGCGCAACCGTCCGAAATTTCGATGGGTTCACGGAAATGGGCCAAAATTTGACCTCCCATATCTCGGGCCCTAATTGTCCGATCGACTTGAAATTTGAAACGTGGCCTAACAGGATTTCGGCCTTCCTTCCCATGCTCGCCAATCGCGGCTCACCATGGGGGGTCCAGGCCTTTTCGCCGTAATGTTAAAACAAAAACTGGCGAATATCTCCGAAACGGTTCGATAGAATGTCACAAATTTTGGTGTGAAAGGGCTCCCTATTTTTACCTACAAACCCTCCAAATTTGGTTTTCCTAGCTTCCATAGTTTTGTTATGGCGAATTTTTGAATGTATAAAAAATAGCCCAAAAATCGAACCCAAATTCTCTACAGAAACTCTATTCGCGAATTTCAAAAATCCGAGATAGCCAAAATGTTGCTCTCGAAGAGTACATCAATTTAAAAAAAAAACGTTTGTCTCTAGGCAAAATAGGACCCGACTTTCATAGGGTCAAAATTCACGAATTTGACACATTTCGGCTGCGACAATTCCCTATAACCGTTCCACCGAATTTCAAACCACTGACACAGTAGTTCCCATTGAAACACATGAACAATCCCCCGCAAGCGTTTTCTCGTAGCTCATTTTTTGACCCCGGCGCAACCGTCCGAAATTTCGATGCGTTCACGGAAATGGGCCAAAATTTGACCTCCCATATCTCGGGCCCTAATTGTCCGATCGACTTGAAATTTGAAACGTGGCTTAACAGGATTTCGGCCTTCCTTCCCATGCTCGCAAATCGCGGCTCACCATGGGGGGTCCAAGCCTTTTCGGCGTAATGTGAAAACAAAAACTCGCGAATATCTCCGAAACGGTTCGATAGAATGTCGCAAATTTTGGTGTGAAAGGGCTCCCTACTTTTACCTACAAACGCTCCAAATTTGGTGGTCCTAGCTTCCATAGTTTTGTTATGGCGAATTGTTGAATGTTTAAAAAATAGTCCAAAAATCGAACGGAAATTCTCTACAGAAACTCCATTCGCGAATTTTAAAAATCCGAGATAGCCAAAATGTTGCTCTCGAAGAGTACATCAATTTAAAAAAAAAGTTTCTCTCTAGGCCCAATAGGACGCGACTTTCATAGGGTCAAAGTTCACGAATTTGACACATTTCGGCCGCGACAATTCCCTATAACCGTTGCACCGAATTTCAAACCGCTCACACAATACTTCCCATTGACACACATGAACAATCCCCCGCAAGCGTTTTCTCGTAGTTCAAATTTGACCCCGGCGCAACCGTCCGAAATTTCGATGGGTTCACGGAAATGGGCCAAAATTTGACTCCCCATATCTCGGGCCCTAATTGTCCGATCGACTTGAAATTTGAAACGTGGCCTAACAGGGTTTCGGCCTTCCTCACCATGCTCGCCAATCGCGGCTCACCATGGGGGGTCCAGGCCTTTTCGTCGTAATGTTAAAACAAAAACTGGCGAATATCTCCGAAACGGTTCGATAGAATGTCGCAAATTTTGGTGTGAAAGGGCTCCCTATTTTTACCTACAAACCCTCCAAATTTGGTTTTCCTAGCTTCCATAGTTTTGTTATGGCGAATTTTTGAAGGTATAAAAAATAGCCCAAAAATCGAACGCAAATTCTCTACAGAAACTCTATTCGCGAATTTCAAAAATCCGAGATAGCCAAAATGTTGCTCTCGAAGAGTACATCAATTTAAAAAAAAAACGTTTCTCTCTAGGCAAAATAGGACCCGACTTTCATAGGGTCAAAGTTCACGAATTTGACAAATTTCGGCCACGGCAATTCCCTATAACCGTTGGACCGAATTTCAAACCGCTCACATAGTACTTCCCATTGAGACACATGAACAATCCCCCGCAAGCGTTTTCTCATAGCTCAATTTTTGACACCGGCGCAAGCGTCCGAAATTTCGAAGGGGTCACGGATATGGGCCAAACTTTGACCCCCCATATCTCGGGCCCTAATTGTCCGATCGACTTGAAATTTGAAACGTGGCCGAATAGGGTTTCGGCCTTCCTTCCCATGCTCGCCAATCGCGGCTCACTATGGGGTCCGGACCTTTTCGCCGTAAAGTTAAAACAAAAACTCGCGAAAATCTCCGAAATGGTTCGATAGAATGTCGCAAATTTTGGTGTGAAAGGGCTCCCTATTTTTACCTACAAACCCTCCAAATTTGGTGGTCCTAGCTTACATAGTTTTTTTATGGCGAATTTTTGAAAGTTTAAAAAATTGCCGAAAAATCGAACGGAAATTCCCTACAGAAACTCCATTAGCGAATTTTAAAAATCCGAAATAGCCAAAATGTTGCTCTCGAAGAGTACATCAATTTAAAAAAAAAGTTTCTCTCTAGGCCCAATAGGACCCGACTTTCATAGGGTCAAAGTTCACGAATTTGACACATTTTGGCCGCGACAATTCCCTATAACCGTTGCACCGAATTTCAAACCGCTCACGCAGTACTTCCCATTGAGACACATGAACAATCCCCCACAAGCGCTTTCTCGTAGCTCAAATTTGACCCCGGCGCAAGCGTCCGAAATTTCGATGGGGTCACGGAAATGGGCCAAACTTTGACCCCCCATATCTCGGGCCCTAATTGTCCGATCGACTTGAAATTTGAAACGTGGCCTAACAGGGTTTCGGCCTTCGTCACCATGCTCGCCAATTGCGGCTCACCATGGGGGGTCCAGGCCTTTTCGCCGTAATGTTAAAACAAAAACTGGCGAATATCTCCGAAACGGTTCGATAGAATGTCACAAATTTTGGTGTGAAAGGGCTCCCTATTTTTACCTACAAACCCTCCAAATTTGGTTTTCCTAGCTTCCATAGTTTTGTTATGGCGAATTTTTGAATGTATAAAAAATAGCCCAAAAATCGAACCCAAATTCTCTACAGAAACTCTATTCGCGAATTTCAAAAATCCGAGATAGCCAAAATGTTGCTCTCGAAGAGTACATCAATTTAAAAAAAAACGTTTGTCTCTAGGCAAAATAGGACCCGACTTTCATAGGGTCAAAGTTCACGAATTTGACACATTTCGGCTGCGACAATTCCCTATAACCGTTCCACCGAATTTCAAACCACTGACACAGTAGTTCCCATTGAAACACATGAACAATCCCCCGCAAGCGTTTTCTCGTAGCTCATTTTTTGACCCCGGCGCAACCGTCCGAAATTTCGATGGGTTCACGGAAATGGGCCAAAATTTGACCTCCCATATCTCGGGCCCTAATTGTCCGATCGACTTGAAATTTGAAACGTGGCTTAACAGGATTTCGGCCTTCCTTCCCATGCTCGCAAATCGCGGCTCACCGTGGGGGGTCCAAGCCTTTTCGGCGTAATGTGAAAACAAAAACTCGCGAATATCTCCGAAACGGTTCGATAGAATGTCGCAAATTTTGGTGTGAAAGGGCTCCCTACTTTTACCTACAAACGCTCCAAATTTGGTGGTCCTAGCTTCCATAGTTTTGTTATGGCGAATTGTTGAATGTTTAAAAAATAGTCCAAAAATCGAACGGAAATTCTCTACAGAAACTCCATTCGCGAATTTTAAAAATCCGAGATAGCCAAAATGTTGCTCTCGAAGAGTACATCAATTTAAAAAAAAAGTTTCTCTCTAGGCCCAATAGGACGCGACTTTCATAGGGTCAAAGTTCACGAATTTGACACATTTCGGCCGCGACAATTCCCTATAACCGTTGCACCGAATTTCAAACCGCTCACACAATACTTCCCATTGACACACATGAACAATCCCCCGCAAGCGTTTTCTCGTAGTTCAAATTTGACCCCGGCGCAACCGTCCGAAATTTCGATGGGTTCACGGAAATGGGCCAAAATTTGACTCCCCATATCTCGGGCCCTAATTGTCCGATCGACTTGAAATTTGAAACGTGGCCTAACAGGGTTTCGGCCTTCCTCACCATGCTCGCCAATCGCGGCTCACCATGGGGGGTCCAGGCCTTTTCGTCGTAATGTTAAAACAAAAACTGGCGAATATCTCCGAAACGGTTCGATAGAATGTCGCAAATTTTGGTGTGAAAGGGCTCCCTATTTTTACCTACAAACCCTCCAAATTTGGTGGTCCTAGCTTACATAGTTTTTTTATGGCGAATTTTTGAAAGTTTAAAAAATTGCCGAAAAATCGAACGGAAATTCCCTACAGAAACTCCATTAGCGAATTTTAAAAATCCGAAATAGCCAAAATGTTGCTCTCGAAGAGTACATCAATTTAAAAAAAAAGTTTCTCTCTAGGCCCAATAGGACCCGACTTTCATAGGGTCAAAGTTCACGAATTTGACACATTTTGGCCGCGACAATTCCCTATAACCGTTGCACCGAATTTCAAACCGCTCACGCAGTACTTCCCATTGAGACACATGAACAATCCCCCACAAGCGCTTTCTCGTAGCTCAAATTTGACCCCGGCGCAAGCGTCCGAAATTTCGATGGGGTCACGGAAATGGGCCAAACTTTGACCCCCCATATCTCGGGCCCTAATTGTCCGATCGACTTGCAATTTGAAACGTGGCCTAACAGGGTTTCGGCGTTCCTTCCCATGCTCGCCAATCGCGACACTCCATGGGGGGTCCAAGCCTTTTCGGCGTAATGTAAAAACAAAAGCTCGCGAATATCTCCGAAACGGTTCGATAGAATGTCGCAAATTTAGTGTGAAAGGGCTCCCTATTTTTACCTACAAACGCTCCAAATTTGGTGGTCCTAGCTTCCATAGTTTTGTTATGGCGAATTGTTGAATGTTTAAAAAATAGTTCAAAAATCGAACGGAAATTCTCTACAGAAACTCCATTCGCGAATTTTAAAAATCCGAGATAGCCAAAATGTTGCTCTCGAAGAGTACATCAATTTAAAAAAAAAGTTTCTCTCTAGGCCCAATAGGACGCGACTTTCATAGGGTCAAAGTTCACGAATTTGACACATTTCGGCCGCGACAATTCCCTATAACCGTTGCACCGAATTTCAAACCGCTCACACAATACTTCCCATTGACACACATGAACAATCCCCCGCAAGCGTTTTCTCGTAGTTCAAATTTGACCCCGGCGCAACCGACCGAAATTTCGATGGGTTCACGGAAATGGACCAAAATTTGACTCCCCATATCTCGGGCCCTAATTGTCCGATCGACTTGAAATTTGAAACGTGGCCTAACAGGGTTTCGGCCTTCGTCACCATGCTCGCCAATTGCGGCTCACCATGGGGGGTCCAGGCCTTTTCGCCGTAATGTTAAAACAAAAACTGGCGAATATCTCCGAAACGGTTCGATAGAATGTCACAAATTTTGGTGTGAAAGGGCTCCCTATTTTTACCTACAAACCCTCCAAATTTGGTTTTCCTAGCTTCCATAGTTTTGTTATGGCGAATTTTTGAATGTATAAAAAATAGCCCAAAAATCGAACCCAAATTCTCTACAGAAACTCTATTCGCGAATTTCAAAAATCCGAGATAGCCAAAATGTTGCTCTCGAAGAGTACATCAATTTAAAAAAAAAACGTTTGTCTCTAGGCAAAATAGGACCCGACTTTCATAGGGTCAAAGTTCACGAATTTGACACATTTCGGCTGCGACAATTCCCTATAACCGTTCCACCGAATTTCAAACCACTGACACAGTAGTTCCCATTGAAACACATGAACAATCCCCCGCAAGCGTTTTCTCGTAGCTCATTTTTTGACCCCGGCGCAACCGTCCGAAATTTCGATGGGTTCACGGAAATGGGCCAAAATTTGACCTCCCATATCTCGGGCCCTAATTGTCCGATCGACTTGAAATTAGAAACGTGGCTTAACAGGATTTCGGCCTTCCTTCCCATGCTCGCAAATCGCGGCTCACCATGGGGGGTCCAAGCCTTTTCGGCGTAATGTGAAAACAAAAACTCGCGAATATCTCCGAAACGGTTCGATAGAATGTCGCAAATTTTGGTGTGAAAGGGCTCCCTATTTTTACCTACAAACGCTTCAAATTTGGTGGTCCTAGCTTCCATAGTTTTGTTATGGCGAATTGTTGAATGTTTAAAAAATAGTCCAAAAATCGAACGGAAATTCTCTACAGAAACTCCATTCGCGAATTTTAAAAATCCGAGATAGCCAAAATGTTGCTCTCGAAGAGTACATAAATTTAAAAAAAAAGTTTCTCTCTAGGCCCAATAGGACGCGACTTTCATAGGGTCAAAGTTCACGAATTTGACACATTTCGGCCGCGACAATTCCCTATAACCGTTGCACCGAATTTCAAACCGCTCACACAATACTTCCCATTGACACACATGAACAATCCCCCGCAAGCGTTTTCTCGTAGTTCAAATTTGACCCCGGCGCAACCGTCCGAAATTTCGATGGGTTCACGGAAATGGGCCAAAATTTGACTCCCCATATCTCGGGCCCTAATTGTCCGATCGACTTGAAATTTGAAACGTGGCCTAACAGGGTTTCGGCCTTCCTCACCATGCTCGCCAATCGCGGCTCACTATGGGGGGTCCAGGCCTTTTCGCCGTAATGTTAAAACAAAAACTGGCGAATATCTCCGAAACGGTTCGATAGAATGTCGCAAATTTTGGTGTGAAAGGGCTCCCTATTTTTACCTACAAACCCTCCAAATTTGGTTTTCCTAGCTTCCATAGTTTTGTTATGGCGAATTTTTGAAGGTATAAAAAATAGCCCAAAAATCGAACGCAAATTCTCTACAGAAACTCTATTCGCGAATTTCAAAAATCCGAGATAGCCAAAATGTTGCTCTCGAAGAGTACATCAATTTAAAAAAAAAGTTTCTCTCTAGGCCCAATAGGACCCGACTTTCATAGGGTCAAAGTTCACGAATTTGACACATTTTGGCCGCGACAATTCCCTATAACCGTTGCACCGAATTTCAAACCGCTCACGCAGTACTTCCCATTGAGACACATGAACAATCCCCCACAAGCGCTTTCTCGTAGCTCAAATTTGACCCCGGCGCAAGCGTCCGAAATTTCGATGGGGACACGGAAATGGGCCAAACTTTGACCCCCCATATCTCGGGCCCTAATTGTCCGATCGACTTGCAATTTGAAACGTGGCCTAACAGGGTTTCGGCCTTCCTTCCCATGCTCGCCAATCGCGACACTCCATGGGGGGTCCAAGCCTTTTCGGCGTAATGTAAAAACAAAAGCTCGCGAATATCTCCGAAACGGTTCGATAGAATGTCGCAAATTTAGTGTGAAAGGGCTCCCTATTTTTACCTACAAACGCTCCAAATTTGGTGGTCCTAGCTTCCATAGTTTTGTTATGGCGAATTTTTGAAGGTATAAAAAATAGCCCAAAAATCGAACGGAAATTCCCTACAGAAACTCCATTCGCGAATTTTAAAATTCCGAGATAGCCAAAATGTTGCTCTCGAAGAGTACATCAATTTAAAAAAAACGTTTCTCTCTAGGCAAAATCGGACCCGACTTTCATAGGGTCAAACTTCACGAATTTGACACATTTCGGCCGCGCCAATTCCCTATAACCATTGCACCGAATTTTAAACCGCTCACATAGTACATCCCATTGAGACACATGAACAATCCCCCGCAAGCGTTTTCTCATAGCTCAACTTTTGACCCCGGCGCAAGCGTCCGAAATTTCGATGGGGTCACGGATATGGGCCAAACTCTGACCCCCCATATCCCGGGCCCTAATTGTCCGATCGACTTGAAATTTGAAACGTGGCTGAATAGGGATTCGGCCTTCCTCCCCATGCTCGCCAATCGCGGCTCACCATGGGGGTCCGGACCTTTTCGCCGTAATGTTAAAACAAAAACTCGCGAAAATCTCCGAAATGGTTCGATAGAATGTCGCAAATTTTGGTGTGAAAGGGCTCCCTATTTTTACCTACAAACCCTCCAATTTTGGTGGTCCTAGCTTCCATAGTTTTTTATGGCGAATTTTTGAAAGTTTAAAAAATAGCCGAAAAATCGAACGGAAATTCCCTACAGAAACTCCATTCGCGAATTTTAAAAATCCGAGATAGCCAAAATGTTGCTCTCGAAGAGTACATCAATTTTAAAAAAAAGTTTCTCTCTAGGCAAAATAGGACTCGACTTTGATAGGGTCAAAGTTCACGAATTTGACACATTTCGGCCGCGGCAATTCCCTATAACCGTTGCACCGAATTTCAAACTGCTCACATAGTACTTCCCATTGAGACACATGAACAATCCCCCGCAAGCGTTTTCTCATAGCTCAACTTTTGACCCCGGCGCAAGCGTCCGAAATTTCGATGGGGTCACGGATATTGTCCAAACTCTGACCCCCCATATCCCGGGCCCTAATTGTCCGATCGACTTGAAATTTGAAACGTGGCCGAATAGGGTTTCGGCCTTCCTCCCCATGCTCGCCAATCGCGGCTCAACATGGGGGTCCGGACCTTTTCGCCGTAATGTTAAAATAAAAACTGGCGAATATCTCCGAAACGGTTCGATAGAATGTCACAAATTTTGGTGTGAAAGGGCTCCCTATTTTTACCTACAAACCCTCCAAATTTGGTTTTCCTAGCTTCCATAGTTTTGTTATGGCGAATTGTTGAATGTTTAAAAAATAGTCCAAAAATCGAACGGAAATTCTCTACAGAAACTCCATTCGCGAATTTTAAAAATCCGAGATAGCCAAAATGTTGCTCTCGAAGAGTACATCAATTTAAAAAAAAAGTTTCTCTCTAGGCCCAATAGGACGCGACTTTCATAGGGTCAAAGTTCACGAATTTGACACATTTCGGCCGCGACAATTCCCTATAACCGTTGCACCGAATTTCAAACCGCTCACACAATACTTCCCATTGACACACATGAACAATCCCCCGCAAGCGTTTTCTCGTAGTTCAAATTTGACCCCGGCGCAACCGACCGAAATTTCGATGGGTTCACGGAAATGGGCCAAAATTTGACTCCCCATATCTCGGGCCCTAATTGTCCGATCGACTTGAAATTTGAAACGTGGCCTAACAGGGTTTCGGCCTTCCTCACCATGCTCGCCAATCGCGGCTCACCATGGGGGGTCCAGGCCTTTTCGCCGTAATGTTAAAACAAAAACTGGCGAATATCTCCGAAACGGTTCGATAGAATGTCGCAAATTTTAGTGTGAAAGGGCTCCTTATTTTTACCTACAAACCCTCCAAATTTGGTTTTCCTAGCTTCCATAGTTTTGTTATGGCGAATTTTTGAAGGTATAAAAAATAGCCCAAAAATCGAACGCAAATTCTCTACAGAAACTCTATTCGCGAAATTCAAAAATCCGAGATAGCCAAAATGTTGCTCTCGAAGAGTGCATCAATTTAAAAAAAAACGTTTCTCTCTAGGCAAAATAGGACCCGACTTTCATAGGGTCAAAGTTCACGAATTTGACAAATTTCGGCCGCGGCAATTCCCTATAACCGTTGGACCGAATTTCAAACCGCTCACATAGTACTTCCCATTGAAACACATGAACAATCCCCCGCAAGCGTTTTCTCATAGCTCAATTTTTGACACCGGCGCAAGCGTCCGAAATTTCGAAGGGGTCACGGATATGGGCCAAACTTTGACCCCCCATATCTCGGGCCCTAATTGTCCGATCGACTTGAAATTTGAAACGTGGCCGAATAGGGTTTCGGCCTTCCTTCCCATGCTCGCCAATCGCGGCTCACCATGGGGTCCGGACCTTTTCGCCGTAAAGTTAAAACAAAAACTCGCGAAAATCTCCGAAATGGTTCGATAGAATGTCGCAAATTTTGGTGTGAAAGGGCTCCCTATTTTTACCTACAAACCCTCCAAATTTGGTGGTCCTAGCTTACATAGTTTTTTTATGGCGAATTTTTGAAAGTTTAAAAAATTGCCGAAAAATCGAACGGAAATTCCCTACAGAAACTCCATTAGCGAATTTTAAAAATCCGAAATAGCCAAAATGTTGCTCTCGAAGAGTACATCAATTTAAAAAAAAAGTTTCTCTCTAGGCCCAATAGGACCCGACTTTCATAGGGTCAAAGTTCACGAATTTGACACATTTTGGCCGCGACAATTCCCTATAACCGTTGCACCGAATTTCAAACCGCTCACGCAGTACTTCCCATTCAGACACATGAACAATCCCCCACAAGCGCTTTCTCATAGCTCAATTTTTGACACCGGCGCAAGCGTCCGAAATTTCGAAGGGGTCACGGATATGGGCCAAACTTTGACCCCCCATATCTCGGGCCCTAATTGTCCGATCGACTTGAAATTTGAAACGTGGCCGAATAGGGTTTCGGCCTTCCTTCCCATGCTCGCCAATCGCGGCTCACCATGGGGTCCGGACCTTTTCGCCGTAAAGTTAAAACAAAAACTCGCGAAAATCTCCGAAATGGTTCGATAGAATGTCGCAAATTTTGGTGTGAAAGGGCTCCCTATTTTTACCTACAAACCCTCCAAATTTGGTGGTCCTAGCTTACATAGTTTTTTTATGGCGAATTTTTGAAAGTTTAAAAAATAGCCCAAAAATCGAACGGAAATTCCCTACAGAAACTCCATTCGCGAATTTTAAAATTCCGAGATAGCCAAAATGTTGCTCTCCAAGAGTACATCAATTTAAAAAAAACGTTCCTCTCTAGGCAAAATCGGACCCGACTTTCATAGGGTCAAACTTCACGAATTTGACACATTTCGGCCGCGGCAATTCCCTATAAACGTTGCACCGAATTTTAAACCGCTCACATAGTACATCCCATTGAGACACATGAACAATCCCCCGCAAGCGTTTTCTCATACTTTTCTCAACTTTTGACCCCGGCGCAAGCGTCCGAAATTTCGATGGGGTCACGGATATGGGCCAAACTCTGACCCCCCATATCCCGGGCCCTAATTGTCCGATCGACTTGAAATTTGAAACGTGGCTGAATAGGGATTCGGCCTTCCTCCCCATGCTCGCCAATCGCGGCTCACCATGGGGGTCCGGACCTTTCCGCCGTAATGTTAAAACAAAAACTCGCGAAAATCTCCGAAATGGTTCGATAGAATGTCGCAAATTTTGGTGTGAAAGGGCTCCCTATTTTTACCTACAAACCCTCCAAATTTGGTGGTCCTAGCTTCCGTAGTTTTTTATGGCGAATTTTTGAAAGTTTAAAAAATTGCCGAAAAATCGAACGGAAATTCCCTACAGAAACTCCATTCGCGAATTTTAAAAATCCGAGATAGCCAAAACGTTGCTCTCGAAAATTACATCAATTTAAAAAAAAAGTTTCTCTCTAGGCCCGAAGGACCCGACTTTCATAGGGTCAAAGTTCACGAATTTGGCACATTTCGGCCGCGACAATTCCCTATAACCGTTGCACCGAATTTCAAACCGCTCACACAGTACTTCCCATTGAGACACATGAACAATCCCCCGCAAGCGTTTTCTCGTAGCTCAATTTTTGACCCTGGCGCAAGCGACCGAAATTTCGATGGGGGCCGCCCCAAAAGTCACGGAAATGGGCCAAAATTTGACCCCCCATGTCTCGGGCCCTATTTGTCCGATCGACTTGAAATTTGAAACGTGGCCTAACAGGGTTTCGGCCTTCCTCCCCATGCTCGCCAATCGCGGCTCACCATGGGGGGTCCAGGGCTTTTCGCCGTAATGTTAAAACAAAAACTCGCGAATATCTCCGAAACGGTTCGATAGAATGTCGCAAATTTTGCTGTGAAAGGGCTCCCTATTTTTACCTACAAACCCTCCAAATTTGGTGGTCCTAGCTTGCATAGTTTCTTTATGGCGAATTTTTGAAGGTTTAAAAAATAGCCCAAAAATCGAACGGAAATTTCCTACAGAAACACCATTCGCGAATTTTAAATATCCGAGATAGCCAAAATGTTGCTCTCGAAGAGTACATCAATTTAGAAAAAAAAGTTTCTCTCTAGGCCCAATAGGACCCGACTTTCATAGGGTCAAAGTTCACGAATTTGACACATTTCGGCCGCGGCAATTCCCTATAACCGTTGCACCGAATTTCAAACCGCTCACATAGTACTTCCCATTGAGACACATGAACAATCCCCCGCAAGCGTTTTCTCATAGCTCAATTTTTGACCCCGGCGCAAGCGTCCGAAATTTCGAAGGGGTCACGGATATGGGTAAAACTTTGACCTCCCATATCTCGGGCCCTAATTGTCCGATCGACTTGAAATTTGAAACGTGGCCTAACAGGATTTCGGCCTTCCTTCCCATGCTCGCAAATCGCGGCTCACCATGGGGGGTCCAAGCCTTTTCGGCGTAATGTGAAAACAAAAACTCGCGAATATCTCCGAAACGGTTCGATAGAATGTCGCAAATTTTGGTGTGAAAGGGCTCCCTATTTTTACCTACAAACGCTCCAAATTTGGTGGTCCTAGCTTCCATAGTTTTGTTATGGCGAATTGTTGAATGTTTAAAAAATTGCCGAAAAATCGAACGGAAATTCCCTACAGAAACTCCATTAGCGAATTTTAAAAATCCGAAATAGCCAAAATGTTGCTCTCGAAGAGTACATCAATTTTAAAAAAAAGTTTCTCTCTAGGCCCAATAGGACCCGACTTTCATAGGGTCAAAGTTCACGAATTTGACACATTTTGGCCGCGACAATTCCCTATAACCGTTGCACTGAATTTCAAACCGCTCACGCAGTACTTCCCATTGAGACACATGAACAATCCCCCACAAGCGCTTTCTCGTAGCTCAAATTTGACCCCGGCGCAAGCGTCCGAAATTTCGATGGGGTCACGGAAATGGGCCAAACTTTGACCCCCCATATCTCGGGCCCTAATTGTCCGATCGACTTGCAATTTGAAACGTGGCCTAACAGGGTTTCGGCCTTCCTTCCCATGCTCGCCAATCGCGGCTCTCCATGGGGGGTCCAAGCCTTTTCGGCGTAATGTAAAAACAAAAGCTCGCGAATATCTCCGAAACGGTTCAATAGAATGTCGCAAATTTTGGTGTGAAAGGGCTCCCTATTTTTACCTACAAACGCTCCAAATTTGGTGGTCCTAGCTTCCATAGTTTTGTTATGGCGAATTTTTGAATGTTTAAAAAATAGTCCAAAAATCGAACGGAAATTCTCTACAGTACTCCATTCGCGAATTTTAAAAATCCGAGATAGCCAAAATGTTGCTCTCGAAGAGTACATCAATTTAAAAATAAGGTTCTCTCTAGGCCCAATAGGACCCGACTTTCATAGGGTCAAAGTTCACGAATTTGACACATTTCGGCTGCGACAATTCCCTATAACCGTTCCACCGAATTTCAAACCGCTCACACAGTACTTCCCATTGAAACACATGAAAGATTCCACCGCAAGCGTTTTCTCGTAGCTCATTTTTTGACCCCGGCGCAACCGTCCGAAATTTCGATGGGTTCACGGAAATGGGCCAAAATTTGACCCCCCATATCTCGGGCCCTAATTGTCCGATCGACTTGAAATTTGAAACGTGGCCTAACAGGGTATCGGCCTTCCTCACCATGCTCGCCAATCGCGGCTCACCATGGGGGGTCCAGGCCTTTTCGCCGTAATGTTAAAACAAAAACTCGCGAATATCTCCGAAACGGTTCGATAGAATGTCGCAAATTTTGGTGTGAAAGGGCTACCTATTTCTACGTACAAACCCTCCAAATTTGGTGGTCCTAGCTTCCATAGTTTTTTATGGCGAATTTTTGAATATTTAAAAAATAGCCCAAAAATCGAACGGAAATTCCCTACAGAAACTCCATTCGCGAATTTTAAAAATCCGAGATAGCCAAAATGGTGCTCTCGAAGAGTACATCAATTTAGAAAAAAAAAGTTTCTCTTTAGGCGCAATAGGACCCAACTTTCATAGGGTCAAAATTCACGAATTTGACACATTTCGGCCGCGGCAATTCCCTATAACCGTTGCACCGAATTTCAAACCGCTCACATAGTACTTCCCATTGAGACACATGAACAATCCCCCGCAAGCGTTTTCGCATAGCTCAAATTTTGACCCCGGCGCAAGCGTCCGAAATTTCGATGGGGTCAAGGAAATGGGCCAAACTTTCACCCCCCATATCTCGGGCCCTAATTGTCCGATCGACTTGAAATTTGAAACGTGGCCGAACATGGTTTCGGCCTTCCTCCCAATGCTCGCCAATCGCGGCTCACCATGGGGTTCCGGACCTTATCGCCGTAAAGTTAAAACAAAAACTCGCGAATATATCTGAAACGGTTCGATAGAATGTCGCAAATTTTGGTGTGAAAGGGCTCCCTATTTTTACCTACAAACGCTCCAAATTTGGTGGTTCTAGCTTCCATAGTTTTGTTATGGCGAATTTTTGAATGTTTAAAAAATAGTCCAAAAATCGAACGGAAATTCTCTACAGAAACTCCATTCGCGAATTTTAAAAATCCGATATAGCCAAAATGTTGCTCTCGAAGAGTACATCAATTTAAAAAAAAAGTTTCTCTCTAGGCCCAATAGGACCCGACTTTCATAGGGTCAAAGTTCACGAATTTGACACATTTCGGCTGCGACAATTCCCTATAACCGTTGCACCGAATTTCAAACCGCTCACACAGTACTTCCCATTGAAACACATGAAAGATTCCACCGCAAGCGTTTTCTCGTAGCTCATTTTTTGACCCCGGCGCAACCGTCCGAAATTTCGATGGGTTCACGGAAATGGGCCAAAATTTGACCCCCCATATCTCGGGCCCTAATTGTCCGATCGACTTGAAATTTGAAACGTGGCCTAACAGGGTTTCGGCCTTCCTCCCCATGCTCGCCAATCGCGGCTCACCATGGGGGGCCCAGGCCTTTTCACCGTAATGTTAAAACAAAAACTCGCGAATATCTCCGAAACGGTTCGATAGAATGTCGCAAATTTTGCTGTGAAAGGGCTCCCTATTTCTACGTACAAACGCTCCAAATTTGGTGGTTCTAGCTTCCATAGTTTTGTTATGGCGAATTTTTGAATGTTTAAAAAATAGTCCAAAAATCGAACGGAAATTCTCTACAGAAACTCCATTCGCGAATTTTAAAAATCCGATATAGCCAAAATGTTGCTCTCGAAGAGTACATCAATTTAAAAAAAAAGTTTCTCTCTAGGCCCAATAGGACCCGACTTTCATAGGGTCAAAGTTCACGAATTTGACACATTTCGGCTGCGACAATTCCCTATAACCGTTGCACCGAATTTCAAACCGCTCACACAGTACTTCCCATTGAAACACATGAAAGATTCCACCGCAAGCGTTTTCTCGTAGCTCATTTTTTGACCCCGGCGCAAGCGTCCGAAATTTCGATGGGGTCACGGAAATGGGCCAAACTTTCACCCCCCATATCTCGGGCCCTAATTGTCCGATCGACTTGAAATTTGAAACGTGGCCGAATAGGGTTTCGGCCTTCCTTCCCATGCTCGCCAATCGCGGCTCACCATGGGGTCCGGACCTTTTCGCCGTAAAGTTAAAACAAAAACTCGCGAAAATCTCCGAAATGGTTCGATAGAATGTCGCAAATTTTGGTGTGAAAGGGCTCCCTATTTTTACCTACAAACCCTCCAAATTTGGTGGTCCTAGCTTACATAGTTTTTTTATGGCGAATTTTTGAAAGTTTAAAAAATTGCCGAAAAATCGAACGGAAATTCCCTACAGAAACTCCATTAGCGAATTTTAAAAATCCGAAATAGCCAAAATGTTGCTCTCGAAGAGTACATCAATTTAAAAAAAAAGTTTCTCTCTAGGCCCAATAGGACCCGACTTTCATAGGGTCAAATTTCACGAATTTGACACATTTTGGCCGCGACAATTCCCTATAACCGTTGCACCGAATTTCAAACCGCTCACGCAGTACTTCCCATTCAGACACATGAACAATCCCCCACAAGCGCTTTCTCATAGCTCAATTTTTGACACCGGCGCAAGCGTCCGAAATTTCGAAGGGGTCACGGATATGGGCCAAACTTTGACCCCCCATATCTCGGGCCCTAATTGTCCGATCGACTTGAAATTTGAAACGTGGCCGAATAGGGTTTCGGCCTTCCTTCCCATGCTCGCCAATCGCGGCTCACCATGGGGTCCGGACCTTTTCGCCGTAAAGTTAAAACAAAAACTCGCGAAAATCTCCGAAATGGTTCGATAGAATGTCGCAAATTTTGGTGTGAAAGGGCTCCCTATTTTTACCTACAAACCCTCCAAATTTGGTGGTCCTAGCTTACATAGTTTTTTTATGGCGAATTTTTGAAAGTTTAAAAAATAGCCCAAAAATCGAACGGAAATTCCCTACAGAAACTCCATTCGCGAATTTTAAAATTCCGAGATAGCCAAAATGTTGCTCTCGAAGAGTACATCAATTTAAAAAAAACGTTCCTCTCTAGGCAAAATCGGACCCGACTTTCATAGGGTCAAACTTCACGAATTTGACACATTTCGGCCGCGGCAATTCCCTATAAACGTTGCACCGAATTTTAAACCGCTCACATAGTACATCCCATTGAGACACATGAACAATCCCCCGCAAGCGTTTTCTCATACTTTTCTCAACTTTTGACCCCGGCGCAAGCGTCCGAAATTTCGATGGGGTCACGGATATCGGCCAAACTCTGACCCCCCATATCCCGGGCCCTAATTGTCCGATCGACTTGAAATTTGAAACGTGGCTGAATAGGGATTCGGCCTTCCTCCCCATGCTCGCCAATCGCGGCTCACCATGGGGGTCCGGACCTTTTCGCCGTAATGTTAAAACAAAAACTCGCGAAAATCTCCGAAATGGTTCGATAGAATGTCGCAAATTTTGGTGTGAAAGGGCTCCCTATTTTTACCTACAAACCCTCCAAATTTGGTGGTCCTAGCTTCCGTAGTTTTTTATGGCGAATTTTTGAAAGTTTAAAAAATTGCCGAAAAATCGAACGGAAATTCCCTACAGAAACTCCATTCGCGAATTTTAAAAATCCGAGATAGCCAAAACGTTGCTCTCGAAAATTACATCAATTTAAAAAAAAAGTTTCTCTCTAGGCCCGAAGGACCCGACTTTCATAGGGTCAAAGTTCACGAATTTGGCACATTTCGGCCGCGACAATTCCCTATAACCGTTGCACCGAATTTCAAACCGCTCACACAGTACTTCCCATTGAGACACATGAACAATCCCCCGCAAGCGTTTTCTCGTAGCTCAATTTTTGACCCTGGCGCAAGCGACCGAAATTTCGATGGGGGCCGCCCCAAAAGTCACGGAAATGGGCCAAAATTTGACCCCCCATGTCTCGGGCCCTATTTGTCCGATCGACTTGAAATTTGAAACGTGGCCTAACAGGGTTTCGGCCTTCCTCCCCATGCTCGCCAATCGCGGCTCACCATGGGGGGTCCAGGGCTTTTCGCCGTAATGTTAAAACAAAAACTCGCGAATATCTCCGAAACGGTTCGATAGAATGTCGCAAATTTTGGTGTGAAAGGGCTACCTATTTCTACGTACAAACCCTCCAAATTTGGTGGTCCTAGCTTCCATAGTTTTTTATGGCGAATTTTTGAATATTTAAACAATAGCCCAAAAATCGAACGGAAATTCCCTACAGAAACTCCATTCGCGAATTTTAAAAATCCGAGATAGCCAAAATGGTGCTCTCGAAGAGTACATCAATTTAGAAAAAAAAAGTTTCTCTTTAGGCGCAATAGGACCCAACTTTCATAGGGTCAAAATTCACGAATTTGACACATTTCGGCCGCGGCAATTCCCTATAACCGTTGCACCGAATTTCAAACCGCTCACACAGTACTTCCCATTGAAACACATGAAAGATTCCACCGCAAGCGTTTTCTCGTAGCTCATTTTTTGACCCCGGCGCAACCGTCCGAAATTTCGATGGGTTCACGGAAATGGGCCAAAATTTGACCCCCCATATCTCGGGCCCTAATTGTCCGATCGACTTGAAATTTGAAACGTGGCCTAACAGGGTATCGGCCTTCCTCACCATGCTCGCCAATCGCGGCTCACCATGGGGGGTCCAGGCCTTTTCGCCGTAATGTTAAAACAAAAACTCGCGAATATCTCCGAAACGGTTCGATAGAATGTCGCAAATTTTGGTGTGAAAGGGCTACCTATTTCTACGTACAAACCCTCCAAATTTGGTGGTCCTAGCTTCCATAGTTTTTTATGGCGAATTTTTGAATATTTAAAAAATAGCCCAAAAATCGAACGGAAATTCCCTACAGAAACTCCATTCGCGAATTTTAAAAATCCGAGATAGCCAAAATGGTGCTCTCGAAGAGTACATCAATTTAGAAAAAAAAAGTTTCTCTTTAGGCGCAATAGGACCCAACTTTCATAGGGTCAAAATTCACGAATTTGACACATTTCGGCCGCGGCAATTCCCTATAACCGTTGCACCGAATTTCAAACCGCTCACATAGTACTTCCCATTGAGACACATGAACAATCCCCCGCAAGCGTTTTCGCATAGCTCAAATTTTGACCCCGGCGCAAGCGTCCGAAATTTCGATGGGGTCACGGAAATGGGCCAAACTTTCACCCCCCATATCTCGGGCCCTAATTGTCCGATCGACTTGAAATTTGAAACGTGGCCGAACATGGTTTCGGCCTTCCTCCCAATGCTCGCCAATCGCGGCTCACCATGGGGTTCCGGACCTTATCGCCGTAAAGTTAAAACAAAAACTCGCGAATATATCTGAAACGGTTCGATAGAATGTCGCAAATTTTGGTGTGAAAGGGCTCCCTATTTTTACCTACAAACGCTCCAAATTTGGTGGTTCTAGCTTCCATAGTTTTGTTATGGCGAATTTTTGAATGTTTAAAAAATAGTCCAAAAATCGAACGGAAATTCTCTACAGAAACTCCATTCGCGAATTTTAAAAATCCGATATAGCCAAAATGTTGCTCTCGAAGAGTACATCAATTTAAAAAAAAAGTTTCTCTCTAGGCCCAATAGGACCCGACTTTCATAGGGTCAAAGTTCACGAATTTGACACATTTCGGCTGCGACAATTCCCTATAACCGTTGCACCGAATTTCAAACCGCTCACACAGTACTTCCCATTGAAACACATGAAAGATTCCACCGCAAGCGTTTTCTCGTAGCTCATTTTTTGACCCCGGCGCAACCGTCCGAAATTTCGATGGGTTCACGGAAATGGGCCAAAATTTGACCCCCCATATCTCGGGCCCTAATTGTCCGATCGACTTGAAATTTGAAACGTGGCCTAACAGGGTTTCGGCCTTCCTCCCCATGCTCGCCAATCGCGGCTCACCATGGGGGGCCCAGGCCTTTTCACCGTAATGTTAAAACAAAAACTCGCGAATATCTCCGAAACGGTTCGATAGAATGTCGCAAATTTTGCTGTGAAAGGGCTCCCTATTTCTACGTACAAACGCTCCAAATTTGGTGGTTCTAGCTTCCATAGTTTTGTTATGGCGAATTTTTGAATGTTTAAAAAATAGTCCAAAAATCGAACGGAAATTCTCTACAGAAACTCCATTCGCGAATTTTAAAAATCCGATATAGCCAAAATGTTGCTCTCGAAGAGTACATCAATTTAAAAAAAAAGTTTCTCTCTAGGCCCAATAGGACCCGACTTTCATAGGGTCAAAGTTCACGAATTTGACACATTTCGGCTGCGACAATTCCCTATAACCGTTGCACCGAATTTCAAACCGCTCACACAGTACTTCCCATTGAAACACATGAAAGATTCCACCGCAAGCGTTTTCTCGTAGCTCATTTTTTGACCCCGGCGCAAGCGTCCGAAATTTCGATGGGGTCACGGAAATGGGCCAAACTTTCACCCCCCATATCTCGGGCCCTAATTGTCCGATCGACTTGAAATTTGAAACGTGGCCGAATAGGGTTTCGGCCTTCCTTCCCATGCTCGCCAATCGCGGCTCACCATGAGGTCCGGACCTTTTCGCCGTAAAGTTAAAACAAAAACTCGCGAAAATCTCCGAAATGGTTCGATATAATGTCGCAAATTTTGGTGTGAAAGGGCTCCCTATTTTTACCTACAAACCCTCCAAATTTGGTGGTCCTAGCTTACATAGTTTTTTTATGGCGAATTTTTGAAAGTTTAAAAAATTGCCGAAAAATCGAACGGAAATTCCCTACAGAAACTCCATTAGCGAATTTTAAAAATCCGAAATAGCCAAAATGTTGCTCTCGAAGAGTACATCAATTTAAAAAAAAAGTTTCTCTCTAGGCCCAATAGGACCCGACTTTCATAGGGTCAAAGTTCACGAATTTGACACATTTTGGCCGCGACAATTCCCTATAACCGTTGCACCGAATTTCAAACCGCTCACGCAGTACTTCCCATTCAGACACATGAACAATCCCCCACAAGCGCTTTCTCATAGCTCAATTTTTGACACCGGCGCAAGCGTCCGAAATTTCGAAGGGGTCACGGATATGGGCCAAACTTTGACCCCCCATATCTCGGGCCCTAATTGTCCGATCGACTTGAAATTTGAAACGTGGCCGAATAGGGTTTCGGCCTTCCTTCCCATGCTCGCCAATCGCGGCTCACCATGGGGTCCGGACCTTTTCGCCGTAAAGTTAAAACAAAAACTCGCGAAAATCTCCGAAATGGTTCGATAGAATGTCGCAAATTTTGGTGTGAAAGGGCTCCCTATTTTTACCTACAAACCCTCCAAATTTGGTGGTCCTAGCTTACATAGTTTTTTTATGGCGAATTTTTGAAAGTTTAAAAAATAGCCCAAAAATCGAACGGAAATTCCCTACAGAAACTCCATTCGCGAATTTTAAAATTCCGAGATAGCCAAAATGTTGCTCTCGAAGAGTACATCAATTTAAAAAAAACGTTCCTCTCTAGGCAAAATCGGACCCGACTTTCATAGGGTCAAACTTCACGAATTTGACACATTTCGGCCGCGGCAA
Source organism: Stegodyphus dumicola (assembly GCF_044657685.1). Lineage (NCBI taxonomy): Eukaryota > Metazoa > Arthropoda > Arachnida > Araneae > Eresidae > Stegodyphus > Stegodyphus dumicola. The sequence continues at coordinate 286,297,804 of NC_140769.1, read as the reverse complement.
TTCCCTATAAACGTTGCACCGAATTTTAAACCGCTCACATAGTACATCCCATTGAGACACATGAACAATCCCCCGCAAGCGTTTTCTCATACTTTTCTCAACTTTTGACCCCGGCGCAAGCGTCCGAAATTTCGATGGGGTCACGGATATGGGCCAAACTCTGACCCCCCATATCCCGGGCCCTAATTGTCCGATCGACTTGAAATTTGAAACGTGGCTGAATAGGGATTCGGCCTTCCTCCCCATGCTCGCCAATCGCGGCTCACCATGGGGGTCCGGACCTTTTCGCCGTAATGTTAAAACAAAAACTCGCGAAAATCTCCGAAATGGTTCGATAGAATGTCGCAAATTTTGGTGTGAAAGGGCTCCCTATTTTTACCTACAAACCCTCCAAATTTGGTGGTCCTAGCTTCCGTAGTTTTTTATGGCGAATTTTTGAAAGTTTAAAAAATTGCCGAAAAATCGAACGGAAATTCCCTACAGAAACTCCATTCGCGAATTTTAAAAATCCGAGATAGCCAAAACGTTGCTCTCGAAAATTACATCAATTTAAAAAAAAAGTTTCTCTCTAGGCTCGAAGGACCCGACTTTCATAGGGTCAAAGTTCACGAATTTGGCACATTTCGGCCGCGACAATTCCCTATAACCGTTGCACCGAATTTCAAACCGCTCACACAGTACTTCCCATTGAGACACATGAACAATCCCCCGCAAGCGTTTTCTCGTAGCTCAATTTTTGACCCTGGCGCAAGCGACCGAAATTTCGATGGGGGCCGCCCCAAAAGTCACGGAAATGGGCCAAAATTTGACCCCCCATGTCTCGGGCCCTATTTGTCCGATCGACTTGAAATTTGAAACGTGGCCTAACAGGGTTTCGGCCTTCCTCCCCATGCTCGCCAATCGCGGCTCACCATGGGGGGTCCAGGGCTTTTCGCCGTAATGTTAAAACAAAAACTCGCGAATATCTCCGAAACGGTTCGATAGAATGTCGCAAATTTTGCTGTGAAAGGGCTCCCTATTTTTACCTACAAACCCTCCAAATTTGGTGGTCCTAGCTTGCATAGTTTCTTTATGGCGAATTTTTGAAGGTTTAAAAAATAGCCCAAAAATCGAACGGAAATTTCCTACAGAAACACCATTCGCGAATTTTAAATATCCGAGATAGCCAAAATGTTGCTCTCGAAGAGTACATCAATTTAGAAAAAAAAGTTTCTCTCTAGGCCCAATAGGACCCGACTTTCATAGGGTCAAAGTTCACGAATTTGACACATTTCGGCCGCGGCAATTCCCTATAACCGTTGCACCGAATTTCAAACCGCTCACATAGTACTTCCCATTGAGACACATGAACAATCCCCCGCAAGCGTTTTCTCATAGCTCAATTTTTGACCCCGGCGCAAGCGTCCGAAATTTCGAAGGGGTCACGGATATGGGTAAAACTTTGACCTCCCATATCTCGGGCCCTAATTGTCCGATCGACTTGAAATTTGAAACGTGGCCTAACAGGATTTCGGCCTTCCTTCCCATGCTCGCAAATCGCGGCTCACCATGGGGGGTCCAAGCCTTTTCGGCGTAATGTGAAAACAAAAACTCGCGAATATCTCCGAAACGGTTCGATAGAATGTCGCAAATTTTGGTGTGAAAGGGCTCCCTATTTTTACCTACAAACGCTCCAAATTTGGTGGTCCTAGCTTCCATAGTTTTGTTATGGCGAATTGTTGAATGTTTAAAAAATTGCCGAAAAATCGAACGGAAATTCCCTACAGAAACTCCATTAGCGAATTTTAAAAATCCGAAATAGCCAAAATGTTGCTCTCGAAGATTACATCAATTTTAAAAAAAAGTTTCTCTCTAGGCCCAATAGGACCCGACTTTCATAGGGTCAAAGTTCACGAATTTGACACATTTTGGCCGCGACAATTCCCTATAACCGTTGCACTGAATTTCAAACCGCTCACGCAGTACTTCCCATTGAGACACATGAACAATCCCCCACAAGCGCTTTCTCGTAGCTCAAATTTGACCCCGGCGCAAGCGTCCGAAATTTCGATGGGGTCACGGAAATGGGCCAAACTTTGACCCCCCATATCTCGGGCCCTAATTGTCCGATCGACTTGCAATTTGAAACGTGGCCTAACAGGGTTTCGGCCTTCCTTCCCATGCTCGCCAATCGCGGCTCTCCATGGGGGGTCCAAGCCTTTTCGGCGTAATGTAAAAACAAAAGCTCGCGAATATCTCCGAAACGGTTCAATAGAATGTCGCAAATTTTGGTGTGAAAGGGCTCCCTATTTTTACCTACAAACGCTCCAAATTTGGTGGTCCTAGCTTCCATAGTTTTGTTATGGCGAATTTTTGAATGTTTAAAAAATAGTCCAAAAATCGAACGGAAATTCTCTACAGTACTCCATTCGCGAATTTTAAAAATCCGAGATAGCCAAAATGTTGCTCTCGAAGAGTACATCAATTTAAAAATAAGGTTCTCTCTAGGCCCAATAGGACCCGACTTTCATAGGGTCAAAGTTCACGAATTTGACACATTTCGGCTGCGACAATTCCCTATAACCGTTCCACCGAATTTCAAACCGCTCACACAGTACTTCCCATTGAAACACATGAAAGATTCCACCGCAAGCGTTTTCTCGTAGCTCATTTTTTGACCCCGGCGCAACCGTCCGAAATTTCGATGGGTTCACGGAAATGGGCCAAAATTTGACCCCCCATATCTCGGGCCCTAATTGTCCGATCGACTTGAAATTTGAAACGTGGCCTAACAGGGTATCGGCCTTCCTCACCATGCTCGCCAATCGCGGCTCACCATGGGGGGTCCAGGCCTTTTCGCCGTAATGTTAAAACAAAAACTCGCGAATATCTCCGAAACGGTTCGATAGAATGTCGCAAATTTTGGTGTGAAAGGGCTACCTATTTCTACGTACAAACCCTCCAAATTTGGTGGTCCTAGCTTCCATAGTTTTTTATGGCGAATTTTTGAATATTTAAAAAATAGCCCAAAAATCGAACGGAAATTCCCTACAGAAACTCCATTCGCGAATTTTAAAATCCGAGATAGCCAAAATGGTGCTCTCGAAGAGTACATCAATTTAGAAAAAAAAAGTTTCTCTTTAGGCGCAATAGGACCCAACTTTCATAGGGTCAAAATTCACGAATTTGACACATTTCGGCCGCGGCAATTCCCTATAACCGTTGCACCGAATTTCAAACCGCTCACATAGTACTTCCCATTGAGACACATGAACAATCCCCCGCAAGCGTTTTCGCATAGCTCAAATTTTGACCCCGGCGCAAGCGTCCGAAATTTCGATGGGGTCACGGAAATGGGCCAAACTTTCACCCCCCATATCTCGGGCCCTAATTGTCCGATCGACTTGAAATTTGAAACGTGGCCGAACATGGTTTCGGCCTTCCTCCCAATGCTCGCCAATCGCGGCTCACCATGGGGTTCCGGACCTTATCGCCGTAAAGTTAAAACAAAAACTCGCGAATATATCTGAAACGGTTCGATAGAATGTCGCAAATTTTGGTGTGAAAGGGCTCCCTATTTTTACCTACAAACGCTCCAAATTTGGTGGTTCTGGCTTCCATAGTTTTGTTATGGCGAATTTTTGAATGTTTAAAAAATAGTCCAAAAATCGAACGGAAATTCTCTACAGAAACTCCATTCGCGAATTTTAAAAATCCGATATAGCCAAAATGTTGCTCTCGAAGAGTACATCAATTTAAAAAAAAAGTTTCTCTCTAGGCCCAATAGGACCCGACTTTCATAGGGTCAAAGTTCACGAATTTGACACATTTCGGCTGCGACAATTCCCTATAACCGTTGCACCGAATTTCAAACCGCTCACACAGTACTTCCCATTGAAACACATGAAAGATTCCACCGCAAGCGTTTTCTCGTAGCTCATTTTTTGACCCCGGCGCAACCGTCCGAAATTTCGATGGGTTCACGGAAATGGGCCAAAATTTGACCCCCCATATCTCGGGCCCTAATTGTCCGATCGACTTGAAATTTGAAACGTGGCCTAACAGGGTTTCGGCCTTCCTCCCCATGCTCGCCAATCGCGGCTCACCATGGGGGGCCCAGGCCTTTTCACCGTAATGTTAAAACAAAAACTCGCGAATATCTCCGAAACGGTTCGATAGAATGTCGCAAATTTTGCTGTGAAAGGGCTCCCTATTTCTACGTACAAACCCTCCAAATTTGGTGGTCCTAGCTTGCATAGTTTTTTATGGCGAATTTTTGAATGTTTAAAAAATAACCCAAAAATCGAACGGAAATTCCCTACAGAAACTCCATTCGCGAATTTTAAAAATCCGAGATAGCCAAAATGGTGCTCTCGAAGAGTACATCAATTTAGAAAAAAAAAGTTTCTCTTTAGGCTCAATAGGACCCGACTTTCATAGGGTCAAAGTTCACGAATTTGACACATTTCGGCCGCGGCAATTCCCTATAACCGTTGCACCGAATTTCAAACCGCTCACATAGTACTTCCCATTGAGACACATGAACAATCCCCCGCAAGCGTTTTCGCATAGCTCAAATTTTGACGCCGGCGCAAGCGTCCGAAATTTCGATGGGGTCACGGAAATGGGCCAAACTTTCACCCCCCATATCTCGGGCCCTAATTGTCCGATCGACTTGAAATTTGAAACGTGGCCGAACACGGTTTCGGCCTTCCTCCCCATGCTCGCCAATCGCGGCTCACCATGGGGTTCCGGACCTTATCGCCGTAAAGTTAAAACAAAAACTCGCGAATATATCTGAAACGGTTCGATAGAATGTCGCAAATTTTGGTGTGAAAGGGCTCCCTATTTTTACCTACAAACGCTCCAAATTTGGTGGTCCTAGCTTCCATAGTTTTGTTATGGCGAATTTTTGAATGTTTAAAAAATAGTCCAAAAATCGAACGGAAATTCTCTACAGAAACTCCATTCGCGAATTTTAAAAATCCGATATAGCCAAAATGTTGCTCTCGAAGAGTACATCAATTTAAAAAAAAGTTTCTCTCTAGGCCCAATAGGACCCGACTTTCATAGGGTCAAAGTTCACGAATTTGACACATTTCGGCTGCGACAATTCCCTATAACCGTTGCACCGAATTTCAAACCGCTCACACAGTACTTCCCATTGAGACACATGAACAATCCCCCGCAAGCGTTTTCTCGTAGCTCAAATTTGACCCTGGCGCAAGCGTCCGAAATTTCGATGGGGTCACGGAAATGGGACAAATTTTGACCCCCCATATCTCGGGCCGTAATTGTCCGATCGACTTGAAATTTGAAAGTGGCCTAAGAGGGTTTCGGCCTTCCTTCCCATGCTCGCAAATCGCGGCTCACCATGGGGGGTCCAAGCCTTTTCGGCGTAATGTGAAAACAAAAACTCGCGAATATCTCCGAAACGGTTCGAAAGAATGTCGCAAATTTTGGTGTGAAAGGGCTCCCTATTTTTACCTACAAACGCTCCAAATTTGGTGGTCCTAGCTTCCATAGTTTTGTTATGGCGAATTGTTGAATGTTTAAAAAATAGTCCAAAAATCGAACGGAAATTCTCTACAGAAACTCCATTCGCGAATTTTAAAAATCCGAGATAGCCAAAATGTTGCTCTCGAAGAGTACATCAATTTAAAAAAAAGTTTCTCTCTAGGCCCAATAGGACGCGACTTTCATAGGGTCAAAGTTCACGAATTTGACACATTTCGGCCGCGACAATTCCCTATAACCGTTGCACCGAATTTCAAACCGCTCACACAATACTTCCCATTGACACACATGAAAAATCCCCCGCAAGCGTTTTCTCGTAGTTCAAATTTGACCTCGGCGCAACCGTCCGAAATTTCGATGGGTTCACGGAAATGGGCCAAAATTTGACTCCCCATATCTCGGGCCCTAATTGTCCGATCGACTTGAAATTTGAAACGTGCCCTAACAGGGTTTCGGCCTTCCTCACCATGCTCGCCAATCGCGGCTCACCATGGGGGGTCCAGGCCTTTTCGCCGTAATGTTAAAACAAAAAC
>NC_140769.1:286284178-286291275 GCF_044657685.1 Stegodyphus dumicola | reverse complement strand
TTCATAGTGTTCTTTACTTCAAAATATGAATCAAAATTGTATTTTTTAAGACATGAAGCATATATGAACCTTTTTTTTTGTATACTGTAATATAAACTTGATTTGTAACAGCAGACTAGGGCAAATTACCTACTGAAATTCAGATAACACATCCAAAAAACAACATATTAAGATACAACAGATGTGTCAACAACAGATGTGTAAACAGAATAAAATGCTGTTACGTACATAATTACTATTAAGAATTATTGTATTTCAAACATTGTAAAAATTAGTATACTTCATTAGTATTTCATATGATTATTCAGTGTAAAATATGAATTTTATATCTATTATTCATAACTGTGCAATATATATCTATAAAGCTTATATGAACATTTTTGATTAATATAGTAGAATCTAAACTTGATTCACATTTACTTCAAATATCATTATAATACTGCAGCATAGATTTTGCTTTAAAGAGTATAGCTATGAAAACTGAATCAACAATTATTAAGATACATTCATATAATGTATTACGATTAACCATGACACATCATTAAAACAGAAGTACTGCTATTATATGCAATGCATGTTTTCTTTTTAATAAACATTTTAATTCTTTAATTTTTTTTTTTTATATAAGGAAATTCACATTTTTTATTCAGTGGACATGGCTAAAGCATTAAATGAAGATTTGTACCTTACAATAGAATGTTAACTTGTTTCGTACTTGCATTAGCAGATGTTATTGCATTACTACGGTGTAAATTCTGTGCAGTTTTAGATGCTGTGAAATGTGTTGGACTGAATGCTGAATCACTAATTCTTGTGATATTTTTGTGAATTACGGTGAAATGTTTTTTATACATACTGGCAATACATAATAAAATAATATCAGAAGATTCTTGACTTGTTACATGCATGTGAACGCAGTAGGTTAGTAATTATCAAGCATATTCATGTCACATATTCAAACATATTGCTAGCATTTCCCAATTCCTTTGTGCAACAGTTTTATAACAGCTGTATAGTGGTGACTTTATTATGATTATTCAATTTAATTATGACAAAGCACACAAGGGCTGTCTGCCTAAAGGGAGGGATGCCTTCGTGGAAAACTTTCTAAGGGAAACTCGCTCGTATACACGTAACACATGGGTAAAACCAAGAAAACGCCCATGCAGCCAGCGCGTTCGTGAGATTTCAACCTCGGAAAGAACTACCAGTGTTCAGCGTCTTTACCACTCGGTCGCTCGTGGCAACGACTTTATTATGAAAATGCACATAACGGCTAACTGGTAGATGGGATGAATTTCTAAGGGAAAGTGGCTCATATTGACATCACACATAGGAGGAAAGCAATATAAATCAACTGTGCATCCAGCATGAATAAGTTTATCTGCAGGTTCTAAAAGAAATTTAACTCACTTTGTTCAAAAAATGTGTATATGTGTCATAAGTCAGGAATTAGTATTTTTAATCACGTGCAAAAGAGATACATGTATGCCCATCTAGGAGATAAATTTCATAAGTAATTTCTAACAGATATAGTGCTAAAGATGACTTCTATTTGGTACATGTCAGTAAAAGTAAGTATTGGTATTTTCCTTTTAGACTTTTATTTTAATTACTAATTTCTTAAGGTACCACTTTATTGGTATTTCTTTTTGGACATTCTTCACTATGTATTTACTTTTGATTTTTAATTTTACACTTGCCTTCATGAAGGACGAAACACGAATTGAATGATTGTAGACGTAGGTTTGGAGGAAATTTCCACTTGATTAGTCAGTCTCCTGCCTGCTCAACAGTCATTCACTTATTAAAACGTAAGTCTCGGTCTATTATAGACATTCCTGTTTATAAGACACATTGGTTGTCGTTCATCTAAATGCTACCTGTGTCCAAGAGAATAACAGTGTTTTAACCTCCTTAGAAAATATAGCTTCATAAAAATACTAAAATTGCATTTCAAAGTTTCTTTTCCCTTTTCTGTGTGTGTATTTTTTTCCTAGAAGTCTAATGTGTAAGAAAGATTGGCTCATTCCATAAACATCAGATGTCTGAATGTGTAAGAATCAAAATTTTTATCAGTACTTTTCATGTATGAATTGTCATGTATTATCATTACTAGGATTAACATCATATAATATAGGTGATAGGAATACTATTTCAAAACAAGAAACAGATATTGTTATATGGATCCTATCTTATTCACGCTTATGAGGTAGCTTGTTTCTGAAAATTGTCTTTCAAAAGTAGAGAAATAGCAATTGAGATTATCTCCCACATTAAATATTGTACATCAGCAAAAGAAATTTCCATTAATATCCATTACTTGTAAATTTACAGAATTTAATTATAATTTTAATGAGCTGAAGACTATCTGATATTGTACAAGTTGGTCACCTTCATGAATTGGTTTATTTAAATATCCAAAATTGGCTATCAGACTAAGTGAAGAGATGTAGTTCTAAGTCACTTTCTAAGACTTTCAAACAACATATTTTTTGGTAGTTTTTTAACATGTGAGAAACTGCTCTGCAAGTTCAATTGAAAATACTGTTCGAGTTATTAACAGCAGTTATATATAAATGCATACATACCAAGGAATCAAGATATTGGAATATTCTTGCTTGATTATTCAAATATGGTTATCAATCCTTGCATATTTAACTGTCATATCTATTCTCTTGTATACCAAGATCAAATTCTTTGTTATAATGAAATCATGATATTTTCTTTAAATTGAAACTGATAGTATGTGCTTGTGAGATTTGCCTACAGTAGGAGCAAAGACATTAAAAAGAAAATAATTTACACTAACACTCTTAAGGGAGACAATTAAAGCAATCGTCATGAAATTCCTATCAAGACAAAATAAATAAGAATTTGTAATACAGAGTAAATTCATAATAAATGAGAAGTTTCATTTTTGTGATAAATACTTAACTTCCTGCAATCATAGATACATTAAATCCTTATTCCTCAACTATAAATCGCATTACAACAATGAATTTTTTATTCATAAACTGTCAATTCTGCTTCCAAAGTTGGTATTTCTGAAGGTTAGTTAAATATTTTCTGAAGCTGTATTGAAAAAAATTTTAATTATGAATAGAAACTGGATATTAGATGTGTTAGAGAACTGCAAGTGATCGAAAGGAAACACCACACTATTGATATTATATGTAAGCTTTTTTTTTTTTTTTTCCAGTTTGCCTAAGAGTGAAATTGAATGAGAATTGAAGGTTTAAGAAGAAAAAAGAAAAGAAAATGCACTTACCTTTTAAATTGATTTCAAATTCCACACACCCTTAATTTGCACTGTTTGGAATTTGAAATCTCTACATTAAATGACCTACTAGGAAAAAGTAAAGTAAACAATGCAATACATAAATTTTGTAAGTAATACACTCATTTTCCTTCAATTTTATTAATAAAGAAAAAATTTCAAATGTGTGCAATTCATTTTTCATATGTAAGATGAAAATTTATTTAGTTCCTTATAATTCTGTTTTCGTTTCTCATGTTAGCTTACACACAAGATACCCCTTTGTTAACTGAAACACAATTAAATACTACGAAATTTAATTTGATTGACACTGAATATATCAGCTTTGTAGATACGTGTAAGAACGCAAGTAACAGACGAACTACAATCCTATTTATTTCAAATTGCTGTTTAAATTCCAACGGTCAGATTCACGTCATCGTTATGAACACACATAATGCTATTTCTTTCAAATTGCTGTTTGAATTCCAACGGTCACATTCATGTCACCGTTATCAACACGCATTCTGTAGAAGAACTGTTTTTATGCTTTTGCATTTGCTTGAATATTTTGGACTGCTTGGAATGCATCTATTGAAATTAAAAATTTCTTTCTAAATTAATCTTACCACCAGTAATTGAAAATAATGAAAGCAGTAAGAAATTTAATTATGGGATAGGAGAATCGAACTTCAGCTAAGTTGAGGTAACTCATTCTTGTTACAGTTTTAACTATATGTTACATTTTGAGCAGTCTTCCAGGAAAAAAAAAAAAAAATTGAAAAGATTAGAAAATATTAAGCATTGAAGGAAATTCAGCATTTTACTTTCATTTAAAAATGGGGATTAGCAATTATCTTAAATTTATTGTCAATTCGCGAACACGCAGACCTAACCGTAATCGTTTTGATTTAAACGTTAACGTTCACTGTCTGTCTGTCTATCTATCTGTCAGTGTGTGTCGGAAGGAACAATTTCGTTACTTAAATTGGAATGAATTACTTTAAATTTTCTCTTAACGGATATATAGGTTATTATTCATAATGCGTAACTGCTACAAGTTATAACACTCTCCAAACCTCATTACATGATGAATTAAGTAGCGAAACCTGAATAAAAAAAGAATATGTCAATTAAGTTTGCATGAAATAAAGATATATTTGAAAACTCTGTAATGTATTGCTGGTAAGCCAATTATACAGAATAGCTGAAATGAATATAAAGATATTTTATTGGGGATGGGGGGGACGAAGATTAAATAGTGTATAAAACTTATTGCTTCCGAAAATTGAAAAATTGCATATCATTCACTAGTTCACATGCTCATCCTACACAGGAACTTGTATTGAATATTTCATGTTTCCTTATGATTAAGGAGAATGAATGTCTGAATGTGTAAAAAGCTTATTTTGATCATTACTGGAAGTTACTCATTACTTCATCATTTCTGACTTATTATTAGAATAATAATGGAATTAATAATATACAATATAGGTGATACAAACACAGATTCTAAAAAGATAAATAAATCCCATGCTTGTTTTTGTATGCACACAGATCTTAAAAAATGTAATGTATATTTCTTTTTTTCCTAAAAATCATAACAGTTTTCAAGAGCATATCTATAGTAAATTTAAGTATTATCGATTTCAGGCGAGGTGTTATACAAAAGCAACAGAAAATTCAGATTATGCATTATTTGCTAACTCACAGTATGACATAAGAAATCTATTGAAGGTTTTACTCTGTTCTATGAACTGAAATATAACAAAAACATTAACTGACATATTACGCAATTGATCAAATTGTCAGAAATCATATCTTCATTCTCTGAGAAACAAAAGTAATACTCTATTTTCACATTTACTCATCAAAACAGTAAACATTTATCTGAATGCTGAATTTTAAAGCACATTGACTGTCCTTGCATTCATAAACCAACAATAAGACAGTTCAATGAATGTTAATTTTTTTTTTTTAATTCTGAAAATGATTATAGTTTATAAGGTGTGGTGTGGTGTATTTAATTATGGCAAAGGACACTAGGGCTATCTGCCTTAGGGAAGGGATGCCTTTCGTGGAGGACTTTCTAAGGGAAACTGGCTCGTATACACGTTACACATGGCGAAAACCACGAAAACGCCCATGCAGCCAGCCCGTACGCGGGATTCGAACAAAAGACCGAACTACCAGTTTTCAGCGTCTTTACCGCTCGGCCGCTGGTGGGCTATATAGTTTAAAATGAATTATTGATATGTGAGAAAATACTAAGAGTAGAAAACTGAAAAATACTGTTTATGTAATCTGGAAATTTCTTTCATACATAGAAATTTAGAATTACCTTTTTGTTTACTCAGATATGTTTAGCAATTTGGCACACATCACTGGAGAAGTATGACTGACTTGCCATTCCATATTTTTAGAAGCATATATTAACTTGCAAAATATTCCAGTTCAATATACATTGTCAAACGTCCACAGTCAGTTTTAACAGGAAGCATGAACATTTTCATATTTGTTCTTTTTTTTTAAATTCTAAATTGACGATGAATGATTGAAGTGTTTGTTTCTAATTTTTTAACAGATAAGAAACACAATTAGTTTGTACATGTATACATGGATCGATTTTCACCTAAAAAGTTAAAACATATGGACAAAAATGCAATTCCTTTTACTCTTGTAAAAAGTGGCAAATAATTTACAGTTTACGGAAAAATTCTCTTATTCTCATGTTGTTTTTTGTTTGGTTTTATTGAGATTATGGCAAAGCAAACTAGGGCTATCTGCCTAAAGAGAGGGATGCCTTCATGGAGGACTTTCTAAGGGAAACTGGCTTGTATATATGTAAGACAGGGAAAACCACGAAAATGCCCATGCAGCCAGCGAGTTTGCTGGATTCGAACTACCAGTGTTCAGCGACTTTAACGCTCAGCCGCTGGTGGCCAAATTACCATGTTGGAAAGTTTACGCATGGTAAATACTTACCTAAACTTGAATAAATGAAAAAAAAAAAGGATAAAGTTTCCAAGTCAGAAGTATAAACCCAAGTCAGTTGAAAATTCATGTATTTCAAAGTAAGTATTCATGTATTTCCTTTTTTATTGTACTCATCCAGAATAACTGACATTAGTAGTACGTAATTTTAAGGGAAGGAAAAAAAATTGAATACTGTCCTATATCAAACTCAATGTTTGCTAAAATTACATATGGTCTTATAAATAACATTGCTTACTTAATATGCATAATCTACACATGGACACACATAGATTCCCTGCATAAGCATCAAATGTCTGAACATGAAAAAAACTTCTTTTAATTAGCTCATGAATGCTACTAAAATTGATAATAAACAATATAGGTTATATGAAAGCTGTTTCAAAACAGGTACTGTAATATTGTCATGTAGCTTTGTTTACAAAAAACCATACACAGCTTTCATGGTTAATGTTAAATCTACACACAAGAAATAAAAATCTCAGTAAATTCAAATTTGTCATAATTTGATAAACTGAAAGTATGATTTGAAAATTGTATTGAGCTGAAAAGTAATCTCATATTAAACCATACTTTCATCTTTTTGCATTGGATTATTCAAATATGCAAAAAGCAGGCAGATTCACTTTTTCCTTGTTTACCAGTACTGGCCTTTATGTGTCGTTTAAAAGAAAAATATTAACATGACAAATATTTCCCCATTGAGGCAGAAATTGAATCGACTTGCCATTCCATTTCGTAAACAACAGAAACCGTATTTTTAAAAGCATGAGAGATACTTACGTATTAACACGTCGTGAAATTTTCAAAGGCAATCATATATGGCAATTCAGCAAATAAGAAG
>NC_140769.1:286261678-286276678 GCF_044657685.1 Stegodyphus dumicola | reverse complement strand
TATTATATGGATCCCCGAGGGGTTCCATTTGCGTTCAAAAGTCTTATGAAAGAAATACCTCCCCTTGCGGGGAAGCACGGAGAAGCGTTCAATTCACGGAAAGTGACCCCACCAGAAGTCGACCGAAGTCGCGAGCTCTCCGTCGCTCTTCCTTCAGAGGGCCCCACCGGGATATCGTACCCGCGAGGCGGTCCACCAACTGTGGCGGTACTCATTAAACCTAGCATCGGACCCGAAAGTCCAACACCTCCCTCTTGTCGTCAATCTGCGACCGGGAAATTATACTAGGCACCTCGATGTGGGTACGAGACCACTTGGGATTTCAAAAATAAGCATTCAAAGTTTTTTTCTGTGCTTCCACGCCGCTCTGTGGCGCGCAGCACAGGGAAGGAAGGCGAACCCTCCTCCCCGAGTTTAACCAATGTTTTTGCCAGACGAATCTGACCATCGGTAATGATCCTTCCGCAGGTTCACCTACGGAAACCTTGTTACGACTTTTACTTCCTCTAAATGATCAAGTTTGGTCATCTTTCCGGCACGCCGACGCGACCCGAAAGCCGCTTCGAGAGCCAGTCCGAAGACCTCACTAAATCATTCAATCGGTAGTAGCGACGGGCGGTGTGTACAAAGGGCAGGGACGTAATCAACACGAGCTTATGACTCGTGCTTACTGGGAATTCCTCGTTCAAGGGGAACAATTACAAGCCCCTATCCCCAGCACGAAGGAGGTTCAACGGGTTACCCAGTCCTGTCGGACAGGGAAAGCACACGCTGATTCCTTCAATGTAGCGCGCGTGCGGCCCCGGACATCTAAGGGCATCACAGACCTGTTATTGCTCTGTCTCGTGCGGCTAAACGCCGCTTGTCCCTCTAAGAAGAACGTCCGACTCGAAGGATCGGAGCGTCTATTTAGTAGGCTAGAGTCTCGTTCGTTATCGGAATTAACCAGACAAATCGCTCCACCAACTAAGAACGGCCATGCACCACCACCCACAGAATCAAGAAAGAGCTCTTAATCTGTCAATCCTTCCTGTGTCCGGGCCGGGTAAGTTTTCCCGTGTTGAGTCAAATTAAGCCGCAGGCTCCATTCCTGGTGGTGCCCTTCCGTCAATTCCTTTAAGTTTCAGCTTTGCAACCATACTTCCCCCGGAACCCAAAAGCTTTGGTTTCCCGGAAGCTGCCCGGCGTGTCATTTGAGGAACACAGCCGGATCGCTGGCTGGCATCGTTTATGGTTAGAACTAGGGCGGTACAAATCTGGGCGCAGCCCCCAGTCCACCTAATCGACATAGATCGATCTTATGACCAAAGGGGGCCCACCCCTCCAACCAACAAACTTGCCCAACGAGCCGGCCGTGCCCCTATAAAAAAATATACTGACTCTCTAAAAAAAAAAAAAAAAGTAAACTACTCACAGAAATAAATAACCTCAGGGAAACCAAGCCCAAGCTCCGGGCAACAAAAAAAAAGGTTAAAAAAAAACGCAAAGAACTAGGGCGGTACAAATCTGGGCGCAGCCCCCAGTCCACCTAATCGACATAGATCGATCTTATGACCAAAGGGGGCCCACCCCTCCAACCAACAAACTTGCCCAACGAGCCGGCCGTGCCCCTATAAAAAAAAATACTGACTCTCTAAAAAAAAAAAAGTAAACTACTCACAGAAATAAATAACCTCAGGGAAACCAAGCCCAAGCTCCGGGCAACAAAAAAAAAGGTTAAAAAAAAACGCAAACAAAACAAACTAAAAATATACAAAATTATGGTTGCAAGCTTAAAATACACCCATACTCACTAAAAAGAACAGAGGAAAATAAGGAAATTTAGACAAAGTTAGTATAACGCAAAAATAAAACAAACAACACATAACCATACATACGACACAGAACCAAACCACACGAGACAAAGCACCAACAGGTCCACGACTCTTTATTGGAAAACTCAACCACTCATAATTGCCACCAAAACAAATCACTACAAGGTCAAGCCTCCATTAATTCAGAAGGACCATTAGCGACGCTGTCTCTGGGACGCTAGATCCCAGAGGCCCGAATTGCGAAAACATTGGTTTACAATTTTCAAAGGAATGGAGATATTATTCAAAATATAACATAATCAAATAAAAAAAAACCGTTTCAAATTCAAAAAAAAAAAAAAAAAAAAAAAAAAAAAAAAAAAAAAAAAAAAAAAAAAAAAAAAAAAGGGTACGACTACTCTAGCTATCAATTTACAAAATATCAATTATCATGAAACGGCTTTCCAATATATCCCGCTCAAATTTCCTCACGATTTCCTAAACAATCCCAAGAAGCAAATCTCCAAAACCAAGAACAAAATAGTTAAATAAATATAGAAGTACATGTCTCGATATGTAGTAAGAAAAGAAAAGAAAAGAAAAACAAGACGCAATAATCATAAAATACATAAAAACAGCTCCAAAGGGTTGACAACACAATATAAATAGACCCTTTGTCTGTATATTATTTACAAAAAAAAACCCCTAAAATTAAAGTCATTTTAAAATACAATAAAATACAATAAAATACTATAAAACTCCTGTCTTCAAACCATAATACCAATTTTCCTCCTATTATTATTTATGATTTTCATAATTTCCACAGCAAATTTTTCCAGTGTACTATGCTTTACATTTTCGATCTTTTTAACATTAAGTCTATCCCTCACCCTCTGAGTTAATTGACAGTGCTCGACGAAGTGTACTGCGTCGCCAGGAGTATTGCAAAATATACAGTTCTTATTGCCCTGGAGGTTAAAACGGCAAAGATATTCGGGAAATCTACCATGATCTGTTAGAATCTGGTTTAAATCAATATTGTCGTAAATTTTCATTCTCTTTTTAATCTCTATTGTTTCTAAATAGGGCGGTATCTGATCGCCTTCGAACCTCTAACTTTCGTTCTTGATTAATGGAAACATTCTTGGCAAATGCTTTCGCAGTAGTTCGTCTTGCGACGGTCCAAGAATTTCACCTCTAGCGTCGCAATACGAATGCCCCCGTCTGTCCCTCTTAATCATTACCTCGTATTCCGAAAACCAACAAAATAGAACCGAGGTCCTATTCCATTATTCCATGCACCATTATTCAGGCGTCACGCCTGCTTTGAGCACTCTAATTTTTTCAAAGTAAACTTGCCGGTCACCCAAGACAACCGGTGAAGATCATCAAAGGAAACCGGCTGGCTGTTCAGAACAGGCAGTAACCACCGGTAGGCGGACCACCCGTCTGGAACTGAGATCCAACTACGAGCTTTTTAACCGCAACAACTTTAATATACGCTATTGGAGCTGGAATTACCGCGGCTGCTGGCACCAGACTTGCCCTCCAATTGATCCTCGTTAAAGGATTTAGAGTGTACTCATTCCAATTACGGGGTCTCAAAAGAGTCCCGTATTGTTATTTTTCGTCACTACCTCCCCGTTCTGGGAGTGGGTAATTTGCGCGCCTGCTGCCTTCCTTGGATGTGGTAGCCGTTTCTCAGGCTCCCTCTCCGGAATCGAACCCTGATTCCCCGTCACCCGTTACGACCATGGTAGGCGCGTAACCTACCATCGACAGTTGATAAGGCAGACACTTGAAAGATACGTCGCCGGGACGAGCCCGTGCGATCAGCCCAAAGTTATACAGAGTCACCACATGATACGGACACGAGGTCCGATTGGTTTTGGTCTAATAAAAGCGCTCGTCCCCAGAGGGTCGGAGCTCTGCTGCATGTATTAGCTCTAGAATTGCCACAGTTATCCAAGTAGTAAGGTACGATCCAAGGAACCATAACTGATTTAATGAGCCATTCGCGGTTTCGCCTTAATACGGCATGTACTTAGACATGCATGGCTTAATCTTTGAGACAAGCATATGACTACTGGCAGGATCAACCAGGTAGCTTTTTTACGTTCATAGAACGTTCGAGCTGCGAGCAACTCGAATCCACCAATTTCTTAGCGCACACCTTGGAAAATGCGCTGGGAGCCGTTGTCCAGGCGGCTCCCTCTTTTATTTCATACGCACAGATTTATAATCTCGTGCTTTCGGTAGCGGTTCAAAACTCACTACGTCCTCCACGGCATCAGCGCCGGGAGGTGAGCCTTCGTGGGCATCGAGAGGCTATTTTTACTGCGTTGGACACAGATTCAAAAGGTCCCGTGTTTCAATTTTTATTATTACGGGTCTGGACGCCCAGCAACGGCACGGGGGCCGAGCTGGTCGCAGACTCGCTGTGAAAGTTTTCAGTTCTCAACCCCGTCTAGCGGCGAACACGAAGTTCCCGAAGACGAGGGGGGCCCTAGGGACAAGAGAACTACTACGCCGGTCCGCAGGAGGGTCGCACACTCCTCCATCACGAAAGAACTTCGCGATAAGTTGCGTGCAACCGGTCAAAGACGTTTCCCGACCGGAAGCGGTAGCCAGCTCAACAACCAGTCGGTATATCGTCCCTGCCCGCAGACCTTTCGCTGCGAAGGAACGGCTGTCTCCTTACCGTTCATTAAAAGCCAGAATCACGAGAGGAAACGAACGCACCACTCCCATGAAGAACTCATAGGAGCGCACAAACGAATCCGTCACGTCTGCTTTGCGGTCAGAGCGGTAGCCAAACCCTCGACCCCTCCACAGCCGTGCCCGTGAAGAGCTTTTGCGCCCAGGAAGTTCGCCGCCCAGCATCCCATATAAAGAGACGCCAGTGCAACGTTCCGTCACGAAATAGCTCTCAGTCGTAGCGGTACTCCACGCTTTTGCGATTGACCGTAACAACGTACGAGCCTCCGTGCCTGAGCGAGAATCGAAATACGACGCAACGCGCGCCTCGTTCGATCTCGTCAACCACTACCCCACATATAAGGTGGCGACAGTCATGTGCGCAAACAGGTTGTTTTTCAGGGTGACGGTAGCTCGGCATGCTTTCTCCCGACGTGGACCCCTCGCCGTGGTGTTTTTTTGCAAAAACGCTAATACGAACTTCTCGTTTCCCCGTGTGGGTTACGGTCGCTCTTCGGCTGTGTTTTTTTTTTTTGGACTTTGAAATATTTTCGCGATTTTCGGGACTTTGTCGTTTTTTCTCGCAGTTGGACTTAGTCATTTTCTCGCACTTTTAAATCTCGTACTTCGCATTTTTGGGAAATATTTTCGGCATTGAAAAACGCGATTTTTCGAAACTTAACCAAATTTTGTAGGAACGTTTTACGAAATGTGTGGACTTAGAAAATATCGAGCTTTTTTCGAAATAAGGCGAAATTTCGAAAATCGTTAATTAATGGTTAATTCGATTTAATTTCACATGTAATCGACTCTTATTTTATTGAAAAAAACATTGTGTGCGAAAAAACGGCGAAAATCGCTCATTTTAAACGCTAAAAATCGCCCAAACAAAATGTAAACAAACCACTCAAAACCTTTATTTTACGTATTTTCCACTAAATTTCTTTCTTATTTATAAGATACAAGGCCACTAAGTAACATTTTACCGAAACACCGGTCAAAAACACTTCAGAATTACCGAAAAAACGGCCGAATGCAAAATGTAAACAAACCATGTAAAATGTTAAATACGCGTCAATTCGAATTAATTTCCTTATTAGGGTACAGTACTAAGAATAAATAACCACATTTTATCAAAAAGAAGTTTAAAAAATTTCAGATTTAAGCATAAAATAAGATAATGCAAAATGTAAACAAACATTGTAAAATGCTAATTATGCATTATTTCGGCGAAATTCATATCATAAGTTGAAGCTAAGTGCCCATAAACTCATATTATTTAAATAAAATTATTATAAACACTACTGAATTACGCAGAAATTGACCTGATTCAAAAAGTAAACAAACACCATAAATCATAAAGTACTTACTTTTTCGCCAAGTGTTTTACTTTCATGGAAGGATTCTTATTTATATTTCAACACTGTATCTGAAAATAATCAAATAGCAACGCGAAAATCAGTTAATAAAGCTAAAACGAAATGTAAACAAACCGTAATCCGCTGGCTTTCACATAACGTTTTCGATAATGTTACACACTGGACGTGTAAAAATGCGTTACTCGTAGCAATTTTTAACCAAATATCCTTATTCCGCATAAAATGAGCTAAATAATGCATGCAATCACATGCTTAAACAATTATAAGTAAAGTTACAAACACACTTTGCTTTGAAGCAAGTCGGCGCTCATATACGGAATACCTTACTTCAGTGGACATTCAATGTTGAATCTCCTTTTCAAGCTGAAACAGGTTATTAAAAATTTCAACGACCATTTCCTAACAAACCTTCAATTATAAATGTAAAGTATTTCAATATTTCACATTAATATCTCATTGAAAAGCTGTTTTATACGTCCAACACAACCATCTCACCATGTAAACAAACCACTTAAACATACAAATCATTCTCCATTTCTTTAATTCAAACGTTAACGCCTATCAAACATTCGTTACACACAAATCTATGACACTTTGAAACAATAAATAATATTAAAATATGACAGATTTCAGTCATTATGTCACTGCACATTCTTTTCAGTAACGTTCACCTTCTCGACACAGTACAAAGCAAGAACTAAATAGCATTGTCACACCAAAATAACGACTTACTTTTTAAATCTATGACTTGAAAATCAGACGTTCAACCTATTACAAATCATAATAAGTACGAGCTGCACCAAAAATAATTTTAAGAAATGCAGATAAAAAATTTTTCATACATTGCAAACAACTCATATATGTCGATTCACCATAGTGTAGTAACAAATTATACATATTTCCTCATTTTAACCTCTGATTTAACACACCAAGCTCATCAATAAACTAAAACTATGTGTACTCTTTTCTATTTCACTAAAAAAGATTTAAATTCAACATGTAAAGTCAATTAAGACATGACGACAACATGCAGATTGCCTCACAGCAAACAAGAAAATTGCACTTAAACATCAAACAAAAGATCTGGTTCTTCAATTCCACGTAATTTTCAACTGGAGATGTGTTAATATTTACTGTTATGCACATAGTGTGATTTAAAAATATATAAGCAAACTTAAAATCATTGAATTCAGAGATTCATAGCTTGCATGAACAGTACACTGCCTAAAATCGACACGTTGGAAAAAAACTTTTTCCAAAATATTCCACTTATTACAGGTATATCACAAAATTAAGCTACCCAATCAATTTCTGAAACACATCAAATTTATTAAAAATTGTCGAACAGGAGTTACTCTGACAGTTCCTTTCCTTTTCAAAGCTATCGACTAAAATGTGTCATACCATACTTTACAGCTGATGACAGAAATATGAAATACAAACAATTCACCTTACAATATTTCTTTAATTCTGTATCCAAAATGGATTGTGAGTGTGTGATGTACTTAAAGTAAATGCAATGCATTTGTTTTCTGATTATAATTTATAATTCAGATGATTAACTGATCGTGTCTTAAAGTTGTGAATTCTGTAATGTATAAGAACTATGTAATGAAATAAAGTTTCAACAAATCAAAAAAAGGGCTCAAAATCAAATCTTATTTTACGTATTCTGCAGCAAGTGACAGTTTTTTCCTTTATTAATTTGTACAATTCATAATTTTTATATCATGCATTCTGCTGTATGTGCAGACACTATGACTGACTGATTGATAAAAAAAATTATCTAATGAACTAAGCCAAAAATTCTTTAATGAATTCATATAACGTCTTTACCTAGCTGTCGTATATTAAATTATTAATTTGAAATTGGTTAACACAATATAATTAAAGAAACATTATTCGGTTTCAAATTCAGATTCCTATCATATTCTAAACAGTGTGTGTTTGTTGATTTATAAAAATCCAAATGAATTAAAGTTATGCCGTAAAGTGCAGATTATTACAATGATATATCAATGAGATTCAATTCGATTACATATCAACACTGCTTATTAACGATTAAAAACACATACAGCTCCAAAAAAAATTACACAATACTGTAATACAGGATACAACAGTAGTCAGAAGAGAGTCAGATTGTGGTTTATGTATAACAGTGAACAGTCCTTGTAGAAAACACCTCACATATTGTTTCCAAAAGCTGCCATGAACATGCATAATAAGATGCAAAAGCAACAATTTTATAATGTTCAAAATAAAACATTTCGTCAACAATCAAAGATTTTATTTATCCTACAACAATGCAGTGTAATTAAATTGTTATCTTATGAGTGGAAAAGTCGATTCAGAAACATTCATAAGAAGACCATTTAATTATTTTTTAAGTCAAGAGTTTTTCTGTTCACATTTAATAACTGATATGTTATATATCCATTTCAGTGTGCATCACATAATGCAATTGTTGCTCCACTGTTGCTTTCATTTTGAAACATGGTGCCTTATAAAAAGTTCTTTCCCATACTACGGTCTGTCTAACTAACAGTTCCTTGTAATTCATATGCATATAAGACGAATATCACCTGGCGACGGGTAAAGGAGCTGAATACTGGTAATTCAACTTCGATCACCTGCAATATCTTCAAAGTTTACGCATTATTTTAAAATTACGACTACAACAAAACATAAACGCAGGAAACATGTCTAAAAATACCAACTTTCAGAACTGCAACGGTCTATTAAATCTAATCCGAGTGAAGAAGACCATGAAAATGTGCAATGCAGGTGTGCTCTGTCATTCAAAAACAGTTGACGTATGAGCCGATGAATAAATATCATAATTGCACGATTTTTATCTCAATTTGTAATCACAATGTTCACAATTATATTAATACGTATATAATCAGCCTATTATTATAATGTTTCAACATAATCTTCGTATGCACTGAGGCATTTTTTTTAAGACGTGAGATATAATTTGATTTTCATTTAACTTATCTACTTTGTTGGAGACGGCTGCTGCATACAGACGATTACGTAACGGCTTAGCGAAGTCGAGCGACGCATCTGATTGGACTGTTTGTAATTATTCATTTTTTTTTTTTTTTAACTGCCAACTAGGCGGGGAAATTCCCTTTTCACTCAGTTATATGTGTGCAATTCTCATAGTAATGCCATGTTTTCCAGCTTGTATGAGATATCCATATTAAATCTTTATATTAATATTCCCTGCTATGAATAATTAATTGGTAACCTGCACGTTGTAGCCATGATAGTTGTAACAACTTCATGTGACATGTGTTTTGATATGTATAATTAAGTCAATCTCAAATTTCGTGGTATCACTTTCAAATCTATCAAGAATTCTATAGCATTTTCAAATGAGTTGATCACTGAACTTCAGTTTCAGTCTGCATGAAACGATTCTTGCATTGAAATACATTTCCTATTCCATTCCGTCCTAAGTTTAAAGATTGTTATCACAGTCTACTCAAAAATGTAATTTGCATATGTACTTCAACAGTTATAATACACGGAAAATAACTTAGGAATATGAAATAAATCGTTGATTATTTAGTGTTCCTAAATAGCAACTTTTCTTTCGAATACATATTTTGTGTACAGTAAAATTATTACATTCAATTTCGTTGGGTAATAAATTATTTTTCTTAATAAAATACTTACAAAGGTATGTATCGTTAAGTGTCCTTTTTCTTGATAATAATACACATTAATGAGTGTGGTTCATTCATCCAAATAACTATGTTTTTATGATTTGCTGGAAGCAATTCGAATAAGTGTATTGTATTAGTTAGCCGATATCGTTAAACTCTATAACAATATGTACTGCTGATTTGCATTTGAAAGAATGCTATTCATCCTCGTTAACTGAAGTGTGTTTTGTGTATTTTGATTTATACTCTTCAATTGCACCCAAACAACAAAGATTACTATTGTCAGGTACATCTGGTTAACGCAAATGAGTGAAGTATTTTAGCAAGAAGCATTGATGAGCTGTAATATTATGTATCTGTTTTACTAAGGAGAAACTAATGAATTAATCTGCAGGATAACTCATTCAGCATGCAATTTATTGATGTGGAATATCAGAGTTAGATATTGCTTACACATTCAGGCTGTCTAAACTTGGTTTATAATTATTTTTTTAATTATTTTTCATTGCTTTTAGGATATTTTTACTTACAGTGTTAAATTAAGAGTAGGTATTCTTTCATTCAGATAGAAAAGTCGGTCAAAAAGTAATTTCGTAATTTTGTTGCTTTGTTTACATTCTGAGTTCACTCTATTTGTGTGTAAATCTAAAGTCTTCTTCAATTAATTTGGGTAGAAGTTCATGTTCTGGTTACTTAGCATTAAATTAAGAATGAAACTAGGTGGAAATACTAAGTGGTTTGTTTACATTGCGACATGTTCGTGTAGAAGGTATAAAACAATTCAATTACCTGTTTTAGCTTGAAAAGGAGATTCAACATTGGATGTCCACAAAAGTAAAGTACTCCATATATGATCGCCGACTTGCTTCGAACGAAAGTGTGTTTGTAACTTTATTTAAATTTGTTTATTCATGTAATTGTATGCATTACTTAGCTCATTTTATGCGGAATAAGGATATTTGGTTGGAAACTACTCTGAATAACGCATTTTTACATGGCCAGTGTACAACATTATCAACAACGTTAGGCGAACTACAGCGGATTGGGGTTTGTTTACATTCGGTTTTTGGTGTTTTTCAATGATTTTCGCGTTGCTGTTATCATCTTTTTACATACAGTGCTCACGTATGACTAAATATTGTTCATTCAAAGTAGAAAATTGGGTGACAAAATTACAAATTAATGATTTTGATGGTTTGTTTACTTTTTGAATTAAGTAAATTTGTGCGTAATTCTGTTGTGCTTTTAATTAATTTTGTAAATAATTTGAGTTTATGGGCACGTACCGTTGACTTATGATATAAATTTTGCCGAAATAATGCATATTTAGCATTTTACACGGTTTGTTTACATTTGGCATTTGCCTGTTTTTTCGGTCCTTCTGAAGTGTTTTTGACCGGTGTTTCGGTAAAATGTTACTTAGTGGCCTTGTATCTTATAAATAAGAAAGAAATTTAGTGGAAAATACGTAAAGTAAAGGTTTTGAGTGGTTTGTTTACATTTTGTTTGGGCGATTTTTAGCGTTTAAAATGAGCGATTTTCGCCGTTTTTTCGCACACAATGTTTTTTTTAATAAAATAAGAGTCGATTACATGTGAAATTAAATCGAATTAACCATTAATTAACGATTTTCGAAATTTCGCCTTATTTCGAAAAAAGCTCGATATTTTCTAAGTCCACACATTTCGTAAAACGTTCCTACAAAATTTGGTTAAGTTTCGAAAAATCGCGTTTTTCAACGCCGAAAATATTTCTAAGTCCTAAAAATAAGAAGTACGAGATTCTGACTTGGGAAGTACGAGATTCTAAGTTCAAATTATTTCTAAGTCCAAAAAATGCGAAGTACGAGATTTGAAAGCGCGAGATTCTGACTAATTCCAAAATATTTCTAAGTCCAGAAATATCAAAGTACGAGATTTCGAAGTGCGAGATTCAGACTAAGTTCAAATTATTTCCAAGTCCAGAAATATCAAAGTACGAGATTCAGACTAAGTTGAAAATATTTCTAAGTCCAAAAAATGCACTATCGAGCAACCGTCACCCATACGGCGAAAAGAAAATCTCATTACCGTCCAGAAATGTCTGCAACGTCCATGAGCTGGAGGGTCGAGCGACCGTAACCTATACGGCGAAAATAATTTTGTACGGAAATTTCCGTGGTTTGTTAAAGTTATGAATTTAGTCAATTTGTGCGTAATTCTATATTGTTTTCAAACTGATTTTTATTATAATTTCAGTTTATGGGCATTTCACTTTCACTTATTAAAGAAAATTCGCCGAAAAAATGAATAATTAACATTTTACAGGGTTTGTTTACATTTCGCATTTTCTTATTTTCTGCTGAAATCTGAATTTGTTTTAACTTCTTTTTCATAAAATGTGATTATGCAGAGTTAGTACTTTAACATAATAAAGAAAAAAATTGGAAAAGATGCATAATTAACATTTTACACGGTTTGTTTACATTTGGCATTCGGCGTTTTTTTGGGTTATTCTGAACTATCTTTGACCGTTTTTTTAGTACAATGCGAGTTCTTGGCCATGTACCTTTCAATTAAGAAAGAAATTTATGCGAAAATATCATTAATTAAGGTTATGGGTGGTTTGTTTACATTTTGATTAAGCGATTTTTCGCGTTTAAAATTAGCGATTTTCGTCTTTTTTTCGCACACGTTTTTAATAATAAAATAACAGTCGGATGTCATTGTGATTTCATGTGTGCAGCAGTGATACAATAGCTTAATTTAATGAATTAGGAAAAGCAAACAAAGGACAACTGCTTCATGAGAGAAATTCTGATTGATATTCACATTAAACATTAAAGTACATAGTATTTTGAAAGAGAAACAACTATTTTCTTCGATATTTGTATGAAACACTTAAAAAATTCTTCCAGTTCTGCAGTATTTCAAATCGTTCTTCACTTCAAAATATGAATCAAAGTTGTATTATTGAGGACATTTTTCATTAATATAAACTAAACTTCAAATATAATGGCAGACTAGGGGAAAATGCTTACTGGGATGAATTTCGAATGGACAACTGGTTTATACTCACATAAGACACCTAACAAACAACACACATAAAATATAGATTTGAAAACACAGAAAAACTGCTTTTACGTACATAACATGTTGCTTTCTGCTCTGAATTCGTGTAATTAAACTTTTAAAAATTTTGTGTACTTCTGTAGTATTTCATATCATTAATAAGTTAGAAATATGAATTCGACACTTATTATTATCACTAACAATATACAGTCCCTATTACACAAACACCAACTGATTATTATGTCCTAAATATTTCACAGAATAAGGAAGAGGACTAATAGCATTATGATATCGAAGCTCCATTACTACAGAAATCCCTTCTGAATTTCCCTTGTTCATTCAGATACTTAAATAGTACTAAAAAGCAGATCTTAGAAAACAGCTACTAGTGCAAAACATAAACAACTGCCATTATATGAAGTGCATGCTGTTTTTTATTACAAATGGATTTGTGAATACCTTAGAAATTTTCTTATTCTTTTGCAGTATTTAAAGTACTTATTAAAATGTGAAACAAGTAAATTTCACAAATATTAATCCATAGATATACATAAAGCATATACAAGCATTTTGGACTGATATAATACAATGTAAACTTGATTCAGTATTTCTCAGAAGTTTTCATAATAGTACTATGTAGATTCTTTGTGCTGGACCTGCTCGTAATACTAGTAATGAACAATTAATCAGCAGTTCCTAATTGTATTCATGTAATATATTATGATTATTCAGGGTACAAGTTTCAAGTTACACTAAATGCATAAGTTTAATAAGTTTCTTTAATATACTTTCCCATAATTGTACAAAAAAATTAAACTTGACTCTGTGAGTTCAACCTCAGGTTTATAATGAAACAATTCTCATTATTTACCCTATGTGTAAACATCAAAGAGAAATGCACACTGTTCTAAGAGATAAAATTCACTAAAACTGTTCGAGACATACAGTGCTAAAGATGAATTCTATTTCTTACATGCAAGGTATAATCAAATCAAGTTGGATATCGATATCATGTATTCACAACGACAAAAGCATATCCTGTGTGCAGCAGCGAAGAGCTGGTGAAATGAATTACCCAGTGAATCTGGCTCATAGTGACATTGCTACTACAAGAAATGCAAATTTTGAAACAGAAACAAATGTTATTATACACATTACATGCTTTATCTTGTATATGTATGCAAACAGTGGACAACACAGTCTACTTTTTCAGTATTTCATAGTGTTCTTTACTTCAAAATATGAATCAAAATTGTATTTTTTAAGACATGAAGCATATATGAACCTTTTTTTTTGTATACTGTAATATAAACTTGATTTGTAACAGCAGACTAGGGCAAATTACCTACTGAAATTCAGATAACACATCCAAAAAACAACATATTAAGATACAACAGATGTGTCAACAACAGATGTGTAAACAGAATAAAATGCTGTTACGTACATAATTACTATTAAGAATTATTGTATTTCAAACATTGTAAAAATTAGTATACTTCATTAGTATTTCATATGATTATTCAGTGTAAAATATGAATTTTATATCTATTATTCATAACTGTGCAATATATATCTATAAAGCTTATATGAACATTTTTGATTAATATAGTAGAATCTAAACTTGATTCACATTTACTTCAAATATCATTATAATACTGCAGCATAGATTTTGCTTTAAAGAGTATAGCTATGAAAACTGAATCAACAATTATTAAGATACATTCATATAATGTATTACGATTAACCATGACACATCATTAAAACAGAAGTACTGCTATTATATGCAATGCATGTTTTCTTTTTAATAAACATTTTAATTCTTTAATTTTTTTTTTTATATAAGGAAATTCACATTTTTTATTCAGTGGACATGGCTAAAGCATTAAATGAAGATTTGTACCTTACAATAGAATGTTAACTTGTTTCGTACTTGCATTAGCAGATGTTATTGCATTACTACGGTGTAAATTCTGTGCAGTTTTAGATGCTGTGAAATGTGTTGGACTGAATGCTGAATCACTAATTCTTGTGATATTTTTGTGAATTACGGTGAAATGTTTTTTATACATACTGGCAATACATAATAAAATAATATCAGAAGATTCTTGACTTGTTACATGCATGTGAACGCAGTAGGTTAGTAATTATCAAGCATATTCATGTCACATATTCAAACATATTGCTAGCATTTCCCAATTCCTTTGTGCAACAGTTTTATAACAGCTGTATAGTGGTGACTTTATTATGATTATTCAATTTAATTATGACAAAGCACACAAGGGCTGTCTGCCTAAAGGGAGGGATGCCTTCGTGGAAAACTTTCTAAGGGAAACTCGCTCGTATACACGTAACACATGGGTAAAACCAAGAAAACGCCCATGCAGCCAGCGCGTTCGTGAGATTTCAA
>NC_140769.1:286238072-286261178 GCF_044657685.1 Stegodyphus dumicola | reverse complement strand
AAGATAATTGCTAATCCCCATTTTTAAATGAAAGTAAAATGCTGAATTTCCTTCAATGCTTAATATTTTCTAATCTTTTCAATTTTTTTTTTTTTTTCCTGGAAGACTGCTCAAAATGTAACATATAGTTAAAACTGTAACAAGAATGAGTTACCTCAACTTAGCTGAAGTTCGATTCTCCTATCCCATAATTAAATTTCTTACTGCTTTCATTATTTTCAATTACTGGTGGTAAGATTAATTTAGAAAGAAATTTTTAATTTCAATAGATGCATTCCAAGCAGTCCAAAATATTCAAGCAAATGCAAAAGCATAAAAACAGTTCTTCTACAGAATGCGTGTTGATAACGGTGACATGAATGTGACCGTTGGAATTCAAACAGCAATTTGAAAGAAATAGCATTATGTGTGTTCATAACGATGACGTGAATCTGACCGTTGGAATTTAAACAGCAATTTGAAATAAATAGGATTGTAGTTCGTCTGTTACTTGCGTTCTTACACGTATCTACAAAGCTGATATATTCAGTGTCAATCAAATTAAATTTCGTAGTATTTAATTGTGTTTCAGTTAACAAAGGGGTATCTTGTGTGTAAGCTAACATGAGAAACGAAAACAGAATTATAAGGAACTAAATAAATTTTCATCTTACATATGAAAAATGAATTGCACACATTTGAAATTTTTTCTTTATTAATAAAATTGAAGGAAAATGAGTGTATTACTTACAAAATTTATGTATTGCATTGTTTACTTTACTTTTTCCTAGTAGGTCATTTAATGTAGAGATTTCAAATTCCAAACAGTGCAAATTAAGGGTGTGTGGAATTTGAAATCAATTTAAAAGGTAAGTGCATTTTCTTTTCTTTTTTCTTCTTAAACCTTCAATTCTCATTCAATTTCACTCTTAGGCAAACTGGAAAAAAAAAAAAAAAAGCTTACATATAATATCAATAGTGTGGTGTTTCCTTTCGATCACTTGCAGTTCTCTAACACATCTAATATCCAGTTTCTATTCATAATTAAAATTTTTTTCAATACAGCTTCAGAAAATATTTAACTAACCTTCAGAAATACCAACTTTGGAAGCAGAATTGACAGTTTATGAATAAAAAATTCATTGTTGTAATGCGATTTATAGTTGAGGAATAAGGATTTAATGTATCTATGATTGCAGGAAGTTAAGTATTTATCACAAAAATGAAACTTCTCATTTATTATGAATTTACTCTGTATTACAAATTCTTATTTATTTTGTCTTGATAGGAATTTCATGACGATTGCTTTAATTGTCTCCCTTAAGAGTGTTAGTGTAAATTATTTTCTTTTTAATGTCTTTGCTCCTACTGTAGGCAAATCTCACAAGCACATACTATCAGTTTCAATTTAAAGAAAATATCATGATTTCATTATAACAAAGAATTTGATCTTGGTATACAAGAGAATAGATATGACAGTTAAATATGCAAGGATTGATAACCATATTTGAATAATCAAGCAAGAATATTCCAATATCTTGATTCCTTGGTATGTATGCATTTATATATAACTGCTGTTAATAACTCGAACAGTATTTTCAATTGAACTTGCAGAGCAGTTTCTCACATGTTAAAAAACTACCAAAAAATATGTTGTTTGAAAGTCTTAGAAAGTGACTTAGAACTACATCTCTTCACTTAGTCTGATAGCCAATTTTGGATATTTAAATAAACCAATTCATGAAGGTGACCAACTTGTACAATATCAGATAGTCTTCAGCTCATTAAAATTATAATTAAATTCTGTAAATTTACAAGTAATGGATATTAATGGAAATTTCTTTTGCTGATGTACAATATTTAATGTGGGAGATAATCTCAATTGCTATTTCTCTACTTTTGAAAGACAATTTTCAGAAACAAGCTACCTCATAAGCGTGAATAAGATAGGATCCATATAACAATATCTGTTTCTTGTTTTGAAATAGTATTCCTATCACCTATATTATATGATGTTAATCCTAGTAATGATAATACATGACAATTCATACATGAAAAGTACTGATAAAAATTTTGATTCTTACACATTCAGACATCTGATGTTTATGGAATGAGCCAATCTTTCTTACACATTAGACTTCTAGGAAAAAAATACACACACAGAAAAGGGAAAAGAAACTTTGAAATGCAATTTTAGTATTTTTATGAAGCTATATTTTCTAAGGAGGTTAAAACACTGTTATTCTCTTGGACACAGGTAGCATTTAGATGAACGACAACCAATGTGTCTTATAAACAGGAATGTCTATAATAGACCGAGACTTACGTTTTAATAAGTGAATGACTGTTGAGCAGGCAGGAGACTGACTAATCAAGTGGAAATTTCCTCCAAACCTACGTCTACAATCATTCAATTCGTGTTTCGTCCTTCATGAAGGCAAGTGTAAAATTAAAAATCAAAAGTAAATACATAGTGAAGAATGTCCAAAAAGAAATACCAATAAAGTGGTACCTTAAGAAATTAGTAATTAAAATAAAAGTCTAAAAGGAAAATACCAATACTTACTTTTACTGACATGTACCAAATAGAAGTCATCTTTAGCACTATATCTGTTAGAAATTACTTATGAAATTTATCTCCTAGATGGGCATACATGTATCTCTTTTGCACGTGATTAAAAATACTAATTCCTGACTTATGACACATATACACATTTTTTGAACAAAGTGAGTTAAATTTCTTTTAGAACCTGCAGATAAACTTATTCATGCTGGATGCACAGTTGATTTATATTGCTTTCCTCCTATGTGTGATGTCAATATGAGCCACTTTCCCTTAGAAATTCATCCCATCTACCAGTTAGCCGTTATGTGCATTTTCATAATAAAGTCGTTGCCACGAGCGACCGAGTGGTAAAGACGCTGAACACTGGTAGTTCTTTCCGAGGTTGAAATCTCACGAACGCGCTGGCTGCATGGGCGTTTTCTTGGTTTTACCCATGTGTTACGTGTATACGAGCGAGTTTCCCTTAGAAAGTTTTCCACGAAGGCATCCCTCCCTTTAGGCAGACAGCCCTTGTGTGCTTTGTCATAATTAAATTGAATAATCATAATAAAGTCACCACTATACAGCTGTTATAAAACTGTTGCACAAAGGAATTGGGAAATGCTAGCAATATGTTTGAATATGTGACATGAATATGCTTGATAATTACTAACCTACTGCGTTCACATGCATGTAACAAGTCAAGAATCTTCTGATATTATTTTATTATGTATTGCCAGTATGTATAAAAAACATTTCACCGTAATTCACAAAAATATCACAAGAATTAGTGATTCAGCATTCAGTCCAACACATTTCACAGCATCTAAAACTGCACAGAATTTACACCGTAGTAATGCAATAACATCTGCTAATGCAAGTACGAAACAAGTTAACATTCTATTGTAAGGTACAAATCTTCATTTAATGCTTTAGCCATGTCCACTGAATAAAAAATGTGAATTTCCTTATATAAAAAAAAAAAATTAAAGAATTAAAATGTTTATTAAAAAGAAAACATGCATTGCATATAATAGCAGTACTTCTGTTTTAATGATGTGTCATGGTTAATCGTAATACATTATATGAATGTATCTTAATAATTGTTGATTCAGTTTTCATAGCTATACTCTTTAAAGCAAAATCTATGCTGCAGTATTATAATGATATTTGAAGTAAATGTGAATCAAGTTTAGATTCTACTATATTAATCAAAAATGTTCATATAAGCTTTATAGATATATATTGCACAGTTATGAATAATAGATATAAAATTCATATTTTACACTGAATAATCATATGAAATACTAATGAAGTATACTAATTTTTACAATGTTTGAAATACAATAATTCTTAATAGTAATTATGTACGTAACAGCATTTTATTCTGTTTACACATCTGTTGTTGACACATCTGTTGTATCTTAATATGTTGTTTTTTGGATGTGTTATCTGAATTTCAGTAGGTAATTTGCCCTAGTCTGCTGTTACAAATCAAGTTTATATTACAGTATACAAAAAAAAAGGTTCATATATGCTTCATGTCTTAAAAAATACAATTTTGATTCATATTTTGAAGTAAAGAACACTATGAAATACTGAAAAAGTAGACTGTGTTGTCCACTGTTTGCATACATATACAAGATAAAGCATGTAATGTGTATAATAACATTTGTTTCTGTTTCAAAATTTGCATTTCTTGTAGTAGCAATGTCACTATGAGCCAGATTCACTGGGTAATTCATTTCACCAGCTCTTCGCTGCTGCACACAGGATATGCTTTTGTCGTTGTGAATACATGATATCGATATCCAACTTGATTTGATTATACCTTGCATGTAAGAAATAGAATTCATCTTTAGCACTGTATGTCTCGAACAGTTTTAGTGAATTTTATCTCTTAGAACAGTGTGCATTTCTCTTTGATGTTTACACATAGGGTAAATAATGAGAATTGTTTCATTATAAACCTGAGGTTGAACTCACAGAGTCAAGTTTAATTTTTTTGTACAATTATGGGAAAGTATATTAAAGAAACTTATTAAACTTATGCATTTAGTGTAACTTGAAACTTGTACCCTGAATAATCATAATATATTACATGAATACAATTAGGAACTGCTGATTAATTGTTCATTACTAGTATTACGAGCAGGTCCAGCACAAAGAATCTACATAGTACTATTATGAAAACTTCTGAGAAATACTGAATCAAGTTTACATTGTATTATATCAGTCCAAAATGCTTGTATATGCTTTATGTATATCTATGGATTAATATTTGTGAAATTTACTTGTTTCACATTTTAATAAGTACTTTAAATACTGCAAAAGAATAAGAAAATTTCTAAGGTATTCACAAATCCATTTGTAATAAAAAACAGCATGCACTTCATATAATGGCAGTTGTTTATGTTTTGCACTAGTAGCTGTTTTCTAAGATCTGCTTTTTAGTACTATTTAAGTATCTGAATGAACAAGGGAAATTCAGAAGGGATTTCTGTAGTAATATGGAGCTTCGATATCATAATGCTATTAGTCCTCTTCCTTATTCTGTGAAATATTTAGGACATAATAATCAGTTGGTGTTTGTGTAATAGGGACTGTATATTGTTAGTGATAATAATAAGTGTCGAATTCATATTTCTAACTTATTAATGATATGAAATACTACAGAAGTACACAAAATTTTTAAAAGTTTAATTACACGAATTCAGAGCAGAAAGCAACATGTTATGTACGTAAAAGCAGTTTTTCTGTGTTTTCAAATCTATATTTTATGTGTGTTGTTTGTTAGGTGTCTTATGTGAGTATAAACCAGTTGTCCATTCGAAATTCATCCCAGTAAGCATTTTCCCCTAGTCTGCCATTATATTTGAAGTTTAGTTTATATTAATGAAAAATGTCCTCAATAATACAACTTTGATTCATATTTTGAAGTGAAGAACGATTTGAAATACTGCAGAACTGGAAGAATTTTTTAAGTGTTTCATACAAATATCGAAGAAAATAGTTGTTTCTCTTTCAAAATACTATGTACTTTAATGTTTAATGTGAATATCAATCAGAATTTCTCTCATGAAGCAGTTGTCCTTTGTTTGCTTTTCCTAATTCATTAAATTAAGCTATTGTATCACTGCTGCACACATGAAATCACAATGACATCCGACTGTTATTTTATTATTAAAAACGTGTGCGAAAAAAAGACGAAAATCGCTAATTTTAAACGCGAAAAATCGCTTAATCAAAATGTAAACAAACCACCCATAACCTTAATTAATGATATTTTCGCATAAATTTCTTTCTTAATTGAAAGGTACATGGCCAAGAACTCGCATTGTACTAAAAAAACGGTCAAAGATAGTTCAGAATAACCCAAAAAAACGCCGAATGCCAAATGTAAACAAACCGTGTAAAATGTTAATTATGCATCTTTTCCAATTTTTTTCTTTATTATGTTAAAGTACTAACTCTGCATAATCACATTTTATGAAAAAGAAGTTAAAACAAATTCAGATTTCAGCAGAAAATAAGAAAATGCGAAATGTAAACAAACCCTGTAAAATGTTAATTATTCATTTTTTCGGCGAATTTTCTTTAATAAGTGAAAGTGAAATGCCCATAAACTGAAATTATAATAAAAATCAGTTTGAAAACAATATAGAATTACGCACAAATTGACTAAATTCATAACTTTAACAAACCACGGAAATTTCCGTACAAAATTATTTTCGCCGTATAGGTTACGGTCGCTCGACCCTCCAGCTCATGGACGTTGCAGACATTTCTGGACGGTAATGAGATTTTCTTTTCGCCGTATGGGTGACGGTTGCTCGATAGTGCATTTTTTGGACTTAGAAATATTTTCAACTTAGTCTGAATCTCGTACTTTGATATTTCTGGACTTGGAAATAATTTGAACTTAGTCTGAATCTCGCACTTCGAAATCTCGTACTTTGATATTTCTGGACTTAGAAATATTTTGGAATTAGTCAGAATCTCGCGCTTTCAAATCTCGTACTTCGCATTTTTTGGACTTAGAAATAATTTGAACTTAGAATCTCGTACTTCCCAAGTCAGAATCTCGTACTTCTTATTTTTAGGACTTAGAAATATTTTCGGCGTTGAAAAACGCGATTTTTCGAAACTTAACCAAATTTTGTAGGAACGTTTTACGAAATGTGTGGACTTAGAAAATATCGAGCTTTTTTCGAAATAAGGCGAAATTTCGAAAATCGTTAATTAATGGTTAATTCGATTTAATTTCACATGTAATCGACTCTTATTTTATTAAAAAAAACATTGTGTGCGAAAAAACGGCGAAAATCGCTCATTTTAAACGCTAAAAATCGCCCAAACAAAATGTAAACAAACCACTCAAAACCTTTACTTTACGTATTTTCCACTAAATTTCTTTCTTATTTATAAGATACAAGGCCACTAAGTAACATTTTACCGAAACACCGGTCAAAAACACTTCAGAAGGACCGAAAAAACAGGCAAATGCCAAATGTAAACAAACCGTGTAAAATGCTAAATATGCATTATTTCGGCAAAATTTATATCATAAGTCAACGGTACGTGCCCATAAACTCAAATTATTTACAAAATTAATTAAAAGCACAACAGAATTACGCACAAATTTACTTAATTCAAAAAGTAAACAAACCATCAAAATCATTAATTTGTAATTTTGTCACCCAATTTTCTACTTTGAATGAACAATATTTAGTCATACGTGAGCACTGTATGTAAAAAGATGATAACAGCAACGCGAAAATCATTGAAAAACACCAAAAACCGAATGTAAACAAACCCCAATCCGCTGTAGTTCGCCTAACGTTGTTGATAATGTTGTACACTGGCCATGTAAAAATGCGTTATTCAGAGTAGTTTCCAACCAAATATCCTTATTCCGCATAAAATGAGCTAAGTAATGCATACAATTACATGAATAAACAAATTTAAATAAAGTTACAAACACACTTTCGTTCGAAGCAAGTCGGCGATCATATATGGAGTACTTTACTTTTGTGGACATCCAATGTTGAATCTCCTTTTCAAGCTAAAACAGGTAATTGAATTGTTTTATACCTTCTACACGAACATGTCGCAATGTAAACAAACCACTTAGTATTTCCACCTAGTTTCATTCTTAATTTAATGCTAAGTAACCAGAACATGAACTTCTACCCAAATTAATTGAAGAAGACTTTAGATTTACACACAAATAGAGTGAACTCAGAATGTAAACAAAGCAACAAAATTACGAAATTACTTTTTGACCGACTTTTCTATCTGAATGAAAGAATACCTACTCTTAATTTAACACTGTAAGTAAAAATATCCTAAAAGCAATGAAAAATAATTAAAAAAATAATTATAAACCAAGTTTAGACAGCCTGAATGTGTAAGCAATATCTAACTCTGATATTCCACATCAATAAATTGCATGCTGAATGAGTTATCCTGCAGATTAATTCATTAGTTTCTCCTTAGTAAAACAGATACATAATATTACAGCTCATCAATGCTTCTTGCTAAAATACTTCACTCATTTGCGTTAACCAGATGTACCTGACAATAGTAATCTTTGTTGTTTGGGTGCAATTGAAGAGTATAAATCAAAATACACAAAACACACTTCAGTTAACGAGGATGAATAGCATTCTTTCAAATGCAAATCAGCAGTACATATTGTTATAGAGTTTAACGATATCGGCTAACTAATACAATACACTTATTCGAATTGCTTCCAGCAAATCATAAAAACATAGTTATTTGGATGAATGAACCACACTCATTAATGTGTATTATTATCAAGAAAAAGGACACTTAACGATACATACCTTTGTAAGTATTTTATTAAGAAAAATAATTTATTACCCAACGAAATTGAATGTAATAATTTTACTGTACACAAAATATGTATTCGAAAGAAAAGTTGCTATTTAGGAACACTAAATAATCAACGATTTATTTCATATTCCTAAGTTATTTTCCGTGTATTATAACTGTTGAAGTACATATGCAAATTACATTTTTGAGTAGACTGTGATAACAATCTTTAAACTTAGGACGGAATGGAATAGGAAATGTATTTCAATGCAAGAATCGTTTCATGCAGACTGAAACTGAAGTTCAGTGATCAACTCATTTGAAAATGCTATAGAATTCTTGATAGATTTGAAAGTGATACCACGAAATTTGAGATTGACTTAATTATACATATCAAAACACATGTCACATGAAGTTGTTACAACTATCATGGCTACAACGTGCAGGTTACCAATTAATTATTCATAGCAGGGAATATTAATATAAAGATTTAATATGGATATCTCATACAAGCTGGAAAACATGGCATTACTATGAGAATTGCACACATATAACTGAGTGAAAAGGGAATTTCCCCGCCTAGTTGGCAGTTAAAAAAAAAAAAAAATGAATAATTACAAACAGTCCAATCAGATGCGTCGCTCGACTTCGCTAAGCCGTTACGTAATCGTCTGTATGCAGCAGCCGTCTCCAACAAAGTAGATAAGTTAAATGAAAATCAAATTATATCTCACGTCTTAAAAAAAATGCCTCAGTGCATACGAAGATTATGTTGAAACATTATAATAATAGGCTGATTATATACGTATTAATATAATTGTGAACATTGTGATTACAAATTGAGATAAAAATCGTGCAATTATGATATTTATTCATCGGCTCATACGTCAACTGTTTTTGAATGACAGAGCACACCTGCATTGCACATTTTCATGGTCTTCTTCACTCGGATTAGATTTAATAGACCGTTGCAGTTCTGAAAGTTGGTATTTTTAGACATGTTTCCTGCGTTTATGTTTTGTTGTAGTCGTAATTTTAAAATAATGCGTAAACTTTGAAGATATTGCAGGTGATCGAAGTTGAATTACCAGTATTCAGCTCCTTTACCCGTCGCCAGGTGATATTCGTCTTATATGCATATGAATTACAAGGAACTGTTAGTTAGACAGACCGTAGTATGGGAAAGAACTTTTTATAAGGCACCATGTTTCAAAATGAAAGCAACAGTGGAGCAACAATTGCATTATGTGATGCACACTGAAATGGATATATAACATATCAGTTATTAAATGTGAACAGAAAAACTCTTGACTTAAAAAATAATTAAATGGTCTTCTTATGAATGTTTCTGAATCGACTTTTCCACTCATAAGATAACAATTTAATTACACTGCATTGTTGTAGGATAAATAAAATCTTTGATTGTTGACGAAATGTTTTATTTTGAACATTATAAAATTGTTGCTTTTGCATCTTATTATGCATGTTCATGGCAGCTTTTGGAAACAATATGTGAGGTGTTTTCTACAAGGACTGTTCACTGTTATACATAAACCACAATCTGACTCTCTTCTGACTACTGTTGTATCCTGTATTACAGTATTGTGTAATTTTTTTTGGAGCTGTATGTGTTTTTAATCGTTAATAAGCAGTGTTGATATGTAATCGAATTGAATCTCATTGATATATCATTGTAATAATCTGCACTTTACGGCATAACTTTAATTCATTTGGATTTTTATAAATCAACAAACACACACTGTTTAGAATATGATAGGAATCTGAATTTGAAACCGAATAATGTTTCTTTAATTATATTGTGTTAACCAATTTCAAATTAATAATTTAATATACGACAGCTAGGTAAAGACGTTATATGAATTCATTAAAGAATTTTTGGCTTAGTTCATTAGATAATTTTTTTTATCAATCAGTCAGTCATAGTGTCTGCACATACAGCAGAATGCATGATATAAAAATTATGAATTGTACAAATTAATAAAGGAAAAAACTGTCACTTGCTGCAGAATACGTAAAATAAGATTTGATTTTGAGCCCTTTTTTTGATTTGTTGAAACTTTATTTCATTACATAGTTCTTATACATTACAGAATTCACAACTTTAAGACACGATCAGTTAATCATCTGAATTATAAATTATAATCAGAAAACAAATGCATTGCATTTACTTTAAGTACATCACACACTCACAATCCATTTTGGATACAGAATTAAAGAAATATTGTAAGGTGAATTGTTTGTATTTCATATTTCTGTCATCAGCTGTAAAGTATGGTATGACACATTTTAGTCGATAGCTTTGAAAAGGAAAGGAACTGTCAGAGTAACTCCTGTTCGACAATTTTTAATAAATTTGATGTGTTTCAGAAATTGATTGGGTAGCTTAATTTTGTGATATACCTGTAATAAGTGGAATATTTTGGAAAAAGTTTTTTTCCAACGTGTCGATTTTAGGCAGTGTACTGTTCATGCAAGCTATGAATCTCTGAATTCAATGATTTTAAGTTTGCTTATATATTTTTAAATCACACTATGTGCATAACAGTAAATATTAACACATCTCCAGTTGAAAATTACGTGGAATTGAAGAACCAGATCTTTTGTTTGATGTTTAAGTGCAATTTTCTTGTTTGCTGTGAGGCAATCTGCATGTTGTCGTCATGTCTTAATTGACTTTACATGTTGAATTTAAATCTTTTTTAGTGAAATAGAAAAGAGTACACATAGTTTTAGTTTATTGATGAGCTTGGTGTGTTAAATCAGAGGTTAAAATGAGGAAATATGTATAATTTGTTACTACACTATGGTGAATCGACATATATGAGTTGTTTGCAATGTATGAAAAATTTTTTATCTGCATTTCTTAAAATTATTTTTGGTGCAGCTCGTACTTATTATGATTTGTAATAGGTTGAACGTCTGATTTTCAAGTCATAGATTTAAAAAGTAAGTCGTTATTTTGGTGTGACAATGCTATTTAGTTCTTGCTTTGTACTGTGTCGAGAAGGTGAACGTTACTGAAAAGAATGTGCAGTGACATAATGACTGAAATCTGTCATATTTTAATATTATTTATTGTTTCAAAGTGTCATAGATTTGTGTGTAACGAATGTTTGATAGGCGTTAACGTTTGAATTAAAGAAATGGAGAATGATTTGTATGTTTAAGTGGTTTGTTTACATGGTGAGATGGTTGTGTTGGACGTATAAAACAGCTTTTCAATGAGATATTAATGTGAAATATTGAAATACTTTACATTTATAATTGAAGGTTTGTTAGGAAATGGTCGTTGAAATTTTTAATAACCTGTTTCAGCTTGAAAAGGAGATTCAACATTGAATGTCCACTGAAGTAAGGTATTCCGTATATGAGCGCCGACTTGCTTCAAAGCAAAGTGTGTTTGTAACTTTACTTATAATTGTTTAAGCATGTGATTGCATGCATTATTTAGCTCATTTTATGCGGAATAAGGATATTTGGTTAAAAATTGCTACGAGTAACGCATTTTTACACGTCCAGTGTGTAACATTATCGAAAACGTTATGTGAAAGCCAGCGGATTACGGTTTGTTTACATTTCGTTTTAGCTTTATTAACTGATTTTCGCGTTGCTATTTGATTATTTTCAGATACAGTGTTGAAATATAAATAAGAATCCTTCCATGAAAGTAAAACACTTGGCGAAAAAGTAAGTACTTTATGATTTATGGTGTTTGTTTACTTTTTGAATCAGGTCAATTTCTGCGTAATTCAGTAGTGTTTATAATAATTTTATTTAAATAATATGAGTTTATGGGCACTTAGCTTCAACTTATGATATGAATTTCGCCGAAATAATGCATAATTAGCATTTTACAATGTTTGTTTACATTTTGCATTATCTTATTTTATGCTTAAATCTGAAATTTTTTAAACTTCTTTTTGATAAAATGTGGTTATTTATTCTTAGTACTGTACCCTAATAAGGAAATTAATTCGAATTGACGCGTATTTAACATTTTACATGGTTTGTTTACATTTTGCATTCGGCCGTTTTTTCGGTAATTCTGAAGTGTTTTTGACCGGTGTTTCGGTAAAATGTTACTTAGTGGCCTTGTATCTTATAAATAAGAAAGAAATTTAGTGGAAAATACGTAAAATAAAGGTTTTGAGTGGTTTGTTTACATTTTGTTTGGGCGATTTTTAGCGTTTAAAATGAGCGATTTTCGCCGTTTTTTCGCACACAATGTTTTTTTCAATAAAATAAGAGTCGATTACATGTGAAATTAAATCGAATTAACCATTAATTAACGATTTTCGAAATTTCGCCTTATTTCGAAAAAAGCTCGATATTTTCTAAGTCCACACATTTCGTAAAACGTTCCTACAAAATTTGGTTAAGTTTCGAAAAATCGCGTTTTTCAATGCCGAAAATATTTCCCAAAAATGCGAAGTACGAGATTTAAAAGTGCGAGAAAATGACTAAGTCCAACTGCGAGAAAAAACGACAAAGTCCCGAAAATCGCGAAAATATTTCAAAGTCCAAAAAAAAAAAACACAGCCGAAGAGCGACCGTAACCCACACGGGGAAACGAGAAGTTCGTATTAGCGTTTTTGCAAAAAAACACCACGGCGAGGGGTCCACGTCGGGAGAAAGCATGCCGAGCTACCGTCACCCTGAAAAACAACCTGTTTGCGCACATGACTGTCGCCACCTTATATGTGGGGTAGTGGTTGACGAGATCGAACGAGGCGCGCGTTGCGTCGTATTTCGATTCTCGCTCAGGCACGGAGGCTCGTACGTTGTTACGGTCAATCGCAAAAGCGTGGAGTACCGCTACGACTGAGAGCTATTTCGTGACGGAACGTTGCACTGGCGTCTCTTTATATGGGATGCTGGGCGGCGAACTTCCTGGGCGCAAAAGCTCTTCACGGGCACGGCTGTGGAGGGGTCGAGGGTTTGGCTACCGCTCTGACCGCAAAGCAGACGTGACGGATTCGTTTGTGCGCTCCTATGAGTTCTTCATGGGAGTGGTGCGTTCGTTTCCTCTCGTGATTCTGGCTTTTAATGAACGGTAAGGAGACAGCCGTTCCTTCGCAGCGAAAGGTCTGCGGGCAGGGACGATATACCGACTGGTTGTTGAGCTGGCTACCGCTTCCGGTCGGGAAACGTCTTTGACCGGTTGCACGCAACTTATCGCGAAGTTCTTTCGTGATGGAGGAGTGTGCGACCCTCCTGCGGACCGGCGTAGTAGTTCTCTTGTCCCTAGGGCCCCCCTCGTCTTCGGGAACTTCGTGTTCGCCGCTAGACGGGGTTGAGAACTGAAAACTTTCACAGCGAGTCTGCGACCAGCTCGGCCCCCGTGCCGTTGCTGGGCGTCCAGACCCGTAATAATAAAAATTGAAACACGGGACCTTTTGAATCTGTGTCCAACGCAGTAAAAATAGCCTCTCGATGCCCACGAAGGCTCACCTCCCGGCGCTGATGCCGTGGAGGACGTAGTGAGTTTTGAACCGCTACCGAAAGCACGAGATTATAAATCTGTGCGTATGAAATAAAAGAGGGAGCCGCCTGGACAACGGCTCCCAGCGCATTTTCCAAGGTGTGCGCTAAGAAATTGGTGGATTCGAGTTGCTCGCAGCTCGAACGTTCTATGAACGTAAAAAAGCTACCTGGTTGATCCTGCCAGTAGTCATATGCTTGTCTCAAAGATTAAGCCATGCATGTCTAAGTACATGCCGTATTAAGGCGAAACCGCGAATGGCTCATTAAATCAGTTATGGTTCCTTGGATCGTACCTTACTACTTGGATAACTGTGGCAATTCTAGAGCTAATACATGCAGCAGAGCTCCGACCCTCTGGGGACGAGCGCTTTTATTAGACCAAAACCAATCGGACCTCGTGTCCGTATCATGTGGTGACTCTGTATAACTTTGGGCTGATCGCACGGGCTCGTCCCGGCGACGTATCTTTCAAGTGTCTGCCTTATCAACTGTCGATGGTAGGTTACGCGCCTACCATGGTCGTAACGGGTGACGGGGAATCAGGGTTCGATTCCGGAGAGGGAGCCTGAGAAACGGCTACCACATCCAAGGAAGGCAGCAGGCGCGCAAATTACCCACTCCCAGAACGGGGAGGTAGTGACGAAAAATAACAATACGGGACTCTTTTGAGACCCCGTAATTGGAATGAGTACACTCTAAATCCTTTAACGAGGATCAATTGGAGGGCAAGTCTGGTGCCAGCAGCCGCGGTAATTCCAGCTCCAATAGCGTATATTAAAGTTGTTGCGGTTAAAAAGCTCGTAGTTGGATCTCAGTTCCAGACGGGTGGTCCGCCTACCGGTGGTTACTGCCTGTTCTGAACAGCCAGCCGGTTTCCTTTGATGATCTTCACCGGTTGTCTTGGGTGACCGGCAAGTTTACTTTGAAAAAATTAGAGTGCTCAAAGCAGGCGTGACGCCTGAATAATGGTGCATGGAATAATGGAATAGGACCTCGGTTCTATTTTGTTGGTTTTCGGAATACGAGGTAATGATTAAGAGGGACAGACGGGGGCATTCGTATTGCGACGCTAGAGGTGAAATTCTTGGACCGTCGCAAGACGAACTACTGCGAAAGCATTTGCCAAGAATGTTTCCATTAATCAAGAACGAAAGTTAGAGGTTCGAAGGCGATCAGATACCGCCCTAGTTCTTTGCTAACCGTAACTGTCGGCCATGATGTTTGCAGTGTTTGTTGCGCTTGTGTAGAAAGAGTTGTATCTTCGTGCATATTGATTTTTGGTGTTTAATAGTGCTATATTTGAAATCTACAGGCCTTCCGGTTTGTGAAGATATCTTACTTTAAAAGATTCATGGATTTTTGACTGATTTACAAGTATTTTAGGATTTCAAGTGTACTCAGGAGCTCATTTGCATACGATCTTGAAGTTTTGGCCTGCATTACTTTACACCGATCTGGTAAAGTACTTTTGCTTTGATATTTTGTTTCTTCACACCTTGTACTATCTGCATAGTGAATTTGATTCATTTTCAAGGCCTTTTTTTAAAATTATTTGTATTTTAAATTTTGATGATACGTTTTGTTTGGGTTTGAGCCTTGTGATTTTGCACCACGGGCATGTCAACTTTTGGCCAACTGAAAATTATTGAAAAATTGGATATTTAAGTTTTATGTTAGAAAAGACTTGTATTTAAGTTGGTGCACTGACTATTTATGTTTTTCGCCCGATGGACGAATTTCGAATTTTGTATTATTTTGTGTTTAAATTTAATTTTAGCGACAGTTTTTAGATTTTAGAGTGAACTTTTAACACAGATTACATTAGTACTATTAATGTTGGAGATTTTTTTATACAGACAATAGTGTTTTGATTTAAAGTGATTTTATATAAACTTCCTATTTAGATTTAATTGGTATGTTCATGTAATTTATGTGAATATATTATTATAAGTCCCATCGCCGACAATGTCACAAAATAGAGTTAATACTGAAGATACATTGGACTCAATTGCCATGGATAATAAAAACGATATAGCATCCGTGATTAAACAGATGAATAGGATTGTTGAAAATTTAAAAGAGAAACGGATCCCAAAGGCTCTTGTTGAGTCCCTTAGTAATGGAATTTTATTTATCACAGAGTGGGTATCCAATAGATGTTTAGACAATTTAAGCGAGAAGAAATACAATGATTTAGATGATAAAATTAACTTTTTGATTGAAGAGGTCTCAGAAGTTAAAGGAAAGATGAATGGAAAAAGTGAACAGAGAGAGGAATGGCAGGAAGTGAAAAGTAAGAGAAGGGAAAAGAGAGAGAGAGAGAGAGGTAGGGAGGACAACGAGATCATTTTAAAACCAATTAAGGAAGGAGTGGACGTTTACGATGAGATGAAATGCAATATTAATCCGGTGAAGATTGGCGTAGCAGTTAAGAAATCGTATTTGAGAAGAGATGGAACCATGGTGGTTCAATTGAGCAATAAAGAGGAATGCAAGACCCTTGAAAGAGAAATAAAAAAGAACGATAATTTGAATCATGTAGTCACACCTCGAAGGAGAAAATTTATTCGACCACGCTTAATTATATATAATGTTTCAGACGATGTTGAGGATGAGAAGATTCAACAAAGTTTGACCAGATATTGTGACTGTGAAGGCAACTGTACCAGACCTCTTTTCAGAATTAGTGCCACTGAGAAATGTGTTTCTCACCGGGTTTTTATGGTGACTGGTGATTGTCAAAAGACCTTCATTGAAGACCAAAGAGTTTTAGTAGATTGGAAATCCTACCCTGCCAGACTCTTCTTAAGACCTAAGAGATGCATCAATTGCTTGGCATTTGGCCATGTTAAAAAGGATTGTAGAAATTCGACAGCCTGTAGTAAATGTACGAAAACTCATGAAAAAGGTAATTGTAAAGAGGAGGAGGCATGCTGCATAAATTGTACAGATTATAACAAGAGATTCAATATGAAGTACAACGCAAATCATGATGCATTTTCGA
This sequence comes from Stegodyphus dumicola, assembly GCF_044657685.1. NCBI lineage: Eukaryota > Metazoa > Arthropoda > Arachnida > Araneae > Eresidae > Stegodyphus > Stegodyphus dumicola. The sequence goes on along the minus strand of NC_140769.1, from coordinate 286,244,307 downwards.
GAGAATGTCCAGTGTACATTCAGGAAATGATTTTTATAAGGGATCACTTGGATATTTAAATTTTTATTATACATTTGGTCGGCTGGGACTTTTAATTTAATTATTTTTAGTTGTGCAAATAGATTGGAAACATATTTTTTTTTTAAATATTGTAATCCAGAAGAGTGTACACATAGTCTTATCCCTCACCTCGAGTATTTTTAACTCTTTTATTGTTTGACCATTTCATTAATAATATTTTGGAAAGGTGTTTGGTAACTGAGATTTTACGGTAAACTTTGTTTTACCTTGATTGATTTTAATTATATATTTTACTCAGATTTTTTTTTTTTTTAGCTCACTGAAGTGTTATTTGGTGAGTGAATTTTAATTGTAAATAGTGGTTTTATTGATTTTAATTGCACATATATATATTGTGTTTTATTGATTTTAATTGTACATATATATACATATTTTATTGAAAGTCTTGACATTTGTATTTAATTGTAAGGTTGTTTTTAACTGTTTAAATTCATTTTAACTTGGTTTTGCATGGAGGCTTTTAATTTAAAAATTTTAAACAGTAACTTGAACCACTGTAATGCGGCAGCATGCCAACTCTCTGCAATTCATAAGATCTTGAAAGAGCCCCCACATATTGTAACGCTGCAGGAGCCATATTATGTAAGAGATAAAATTGCCCACATTAGTGGAGAGTGGAGAGCAATTAATCAGAATAATGGTAGAGCTGCTATTATAGTGATAGATAAGAACATTGATTTTATAGTGGATTATATCTTTGAATGCATCGTCGCCATTACAGTTTTTATTGAAGGAAAGAAATTAGCTATTATATCTGTTTATTTTTCTCCGGCAGAAAACCTGGAGGATTACTTACATAGACTGGAGAATGTTTTTAATTCATACAGCTATAATTTTATTATTTTAGGAGATTTTAATGGAAAGAGTTTTAACTGGGGGGCAAACGAGCTGGATGCTCGGGGTCTATTGACCTACGATTTTATTATATACAATTCTTTGAAGATTTTAAATTTTAAGGATTTTACACCTACTTTTTTGTCGGCCGTTGGAGCTGGATGGACAGATCTTGTTTTATGCTCCTCAGAAATGGATATCGCAAAGACTGGGTACTCTGTTTTGGAAGAAGATACACTTAGTGACCACAAATATATCATGGTCAGTCTTTATGATTTACACATAGAGGATAGAGAAGTACCTAAATATTCTAGAAACAAACAAAGAATACAACTTATGATCAGGCGCAGCAAAAGAGAAATTGAGGACCTGGAGGCTAAGATTTGTAGAACGAAAAGTGCAGCGGAGCTCAATGAAATGGTACGTGGTCTTGAGAACCTTATTATCAGAAAGATGGATCAATACCTTAAAATAAAGAAGAAGGGGAAGGATAAAAATGAAAGGGTTAGGTGGTGGAATGACGAACTGACAACTTTGAAGAGAAGAGTCAGAGCTCTAAGGAAAAGCTTCCAGGTCAAGGATATTCCTGAAGAAATAAAGATACAAAGAAAAATGGATTACAAGAAGACTAGGGCCTGGTTTAGAAAAAGAATCAGAAGTGTCAAAAGGAACTATAGAGATGAGCTATTTCTGTGGAATAACTTATATTATGACAAATTTTATAGAATTGCCTCGGGAAAAAGAAGAAGAAAAGAGATCTTGAAGAGAGAGAATGATGAGGAAGAGCTTGGGTTGAGTGATAAATATGATGAAATTATTAGAGGACTTTTGAATATTGAAGAGAGCGAGGAGAGAGATCTGGGGGATGTGGACTTTGGAAAGGACGAAACAGAAGAAGAGAAAAGTTTTACAACAGAGGAGATATATATTGCAATTCATGAGTTAAGAGATCGTTCGGCACCGGGCCCAGACAAGATAAGTGTCACTGTTGTTAAGTGCTTATTTGAATATTTTACCTCCTTTTTTTTAATTTTATACAATAAATGTTTGGTTTTAAGGACTTTTCCGGAGATATGGAAAGAGGGTCAGCTGATCTTAATACCTAAAGACGAAGATAGATATAGACCGATCTGCTTGTTGAAGACCTTCGCCAAGATCTTGGATAAGTTAATTACTAGAAGATTAAATTACATAATTACTCGCGATAAACACTTAAGCGAAAAACAGTACGGTTTTCGAAGAAATAGATCAACTGACTTAATACTCTATGAAGTGATGAAAAAAATCAGGACCTATAAAAACGAATATCACGTGGCCATGGTCTCTTTTGACATAAAGGGTGCATTCGACTCAATTGATAGATCAAGACTTCTTAGGATAATTTCAAATTTAAATATCACTAAGCAGCTATTCGAACTAATTAAAGACTATTTATGTTATAGAAAATTAATCTTTACAGTTGGCAACACTACATGTAATCTGTCTTATAATATTGGAAAAGGTTGCCCACAGGGCTCCTGTAGCGCTCCCCTGTTCTGGAACCTCATAGTCAACGAAATTCTAGTAGAAAAGCCGAATAACGATATTTATTGCTTTGCCGACGACATCTTGGTCTTGACCTACGATGTCTCATTAGAGAAAATGGAAAGGAGTTTTCGGGAAATAAATGAGACTTTTTTGAAATGGAGTAAGGACAATAATGTTAAATTTAACTTACAAAAAACTAAAGCACTATTTTTCCCAAGAAATGGTATAAAAGTACGGACCCCTAAATTGAAATTTGACAACAAGAACATTAAATTTGGTGAAAATATGTGCTATTTAGGTGTTATAATCGATACAAAACTGAATTTTATTCCTCATTTTAAACACATACAAAGAAGTATTGAACAGATTTTAACTTTTTATTTGAATACCTTTAACACTACTATCTTGGGAAAGAAAAGTCGCACTTTAAAAGAAATATACCTTAATGTTATATTACCAAAAATCATGTATGGTGTCGGCGCATGGGGTGTCCGAGCAGGGGAACTTATTAGAACTAGAAATAAGTTAGACTCTCTACAGAGAAGTTGGCTGCTGACCATTACAAGAGCTTTTAGAACAGTCTCGACGGGGGTTCTGTGTGTGCTTGCTGGTGAGCCTCCCCTCTCAATCCACTATAAGACTTATCATGAGAAATTTTTACTGCGCAATAATTTGTTACAAAAAGTGCATTGTGAAAATACAGAAATAGAAATAGATTATGTGTCTAGATATGATATTAATGAAATTAACCCTAGCGAATTATATTTTTTACCATACGATGACATAATTGTCAATGAAGGGGATATAGATATCTATACTGACGGCTCTGAGATCGAGGAGGGTGTCGGTGCAGCCTTTGTTATATATTTTCACGGAATAGAAATCCAAAAAAAGAAGTACGTGTTGAACACTTTAAACTCTGTTTACCAGGCTGAAACCTTGGCACTGAAAGAAGCTCTGAGATGGATCCAAACTGAACTCAAAGTCAGATATATTATACATGTTTACTCAGATGCTCTATCTGTTTTAGCGACACTCTCCCGACCAGAGCCAAAGAATCACATTTTTAAAGAAATTAAAGATATTTTTCTGGTTTTGAATAAAATGCACTATATTAAGTTACATTGGATTCGAGCACACAAGGGATATAAGGGAAATGAGAGGGCCGACGTACTAGCTAAGGAGGCTGCCCTGGGGGAAGGTGCTGTATTTAATTTACTCTATTCTAGACAAAAACTGTTCACAAAGATTCAAACGAAGTACATAATGGAATGGAAAAATAAATGGGAAAACACCGGGAAAAGAACACGTTATTTAGAAACAATAGAGATTAAAAAGAGAATGAAAATTTACGACAATATTGATTTAAACCAGATTCTAACAGATCATGGTAGATTTCCCGAATATCTTTGCCGTTTTAACCTCCAGGGCAATAAGAACTGTATATTTTGCAATACTCCTGGCGACGCAGTACACTTCGTCGAGCACTGTCAATTAACTCAGAGGGTGAGGGATAGACTTAATGTTAAAAAGATCGAAAATGTAAAGCATAGTACACTGGAAAAATTTGCTGTGGAAATTATGAAAATCATAAATAATAATAGGAGGAAAATTGGTATTATGGTTTGAAGACAGGAGTTTTATAGTATTTTATTGTATTTTATTGTATTTTAAAATGACTTTAATTTTAGGGGTTTTTTTTTGTAAATAATATACAGACAAAGGGTCTATTTATATTGTGTTGTCAACCCTTTGGAGCTGTTTTTATGTATTTTATGATTATTGCGTCTTGTTTTTCTTTTCTTTTCTTTTCTTACTACATATCGAGACATGTACTTCTATATTTATTTAACTATTTTGTTCTTGGTTTTGGAGATTTGCTTCTTGGGATTGTTTAGGAAATCGTGAGGAAATTTGAGCGGGATATATTGGAAAGCCGTTTCATGATAATTGATATTTTGTAAATTGATAGCTAGAGTAGTCGTACCCTTTTTTTTTTTTTTTTTTTTTTTTTTTTTTTTTTTTTTTGGATTTGAAACGGTTTTTTTTTATTTGATTATGTTATATTTTGAATAATATCTCCATTCCTTTGAAAATTGTAAACCAATGTTTTCGCAATTCGGGCCTCTGGGATCTAGCGTCCCAGAGACAGCGTCGCTAATGGTCCTTCTGAATTAATGGAGGCTTGACCTTGCAGTGATTTGTTTTGGTGGCAATTATGAGTGGTTGAGTTTTCCAATAAAGAGTCGTGGACCTGTTGGTGCTTTGTCTCGTGTGGTTTGGTTCTGTGTCGTATGTATGGTTATGTGTTGTTTGTTTTATTTTTGCGTTATACTAACTTTGTCTAAATTTCCTTATTTTCCTCTGTTCTTTTTAGTGAGTATGGGTGTATTTTAAGCTTGCAACCATAATTTTGTATATTTTTAGTTTGTTTTGTTTGCGTTTTTTTTTAACCTTTTTTTTTGTTGCCCGGAGCTTGGGCTTGGTTTCCCTGAGGTTATTTATTTCTGTGAGTAGTTTACTTTTTTTTTTTTAGAGAGTCAGTATTTTTTTTTTATAGGGGCACGGCCGGCTCGTTGGGCAAGTTTGTTGGTTGGAGGGGTGGGCCCCCTTTGGTCATAAGATCGATCTATGTCGATTAGGTGGACTGGGGGCTGCGCCCAGATTTGTACCGCCCTAGTTCTTTGCGTTTTTTTTTAACCTTTTTTTTTGTTGCCCGGAGCTTGGGCTTGGTTTCCCTGAGGTTATTTATTTCTGTGAGTAGTTTACTTTTTTTTTTTTTTTTAGAGAGTCAGTATATTTTTTTATAGGGGCACGGCCGGCTCGTTGGGCAAGTTTGTTGGTTGGAGGGGTGGGCCCCCTTTGGTCATAAGATCGATCTATGTCGATTAGGTGGACTGGGGGCTGCGCCCAGATTTGTACCGCCCTAGTTCTAACCATAAACGATGCCAGCCAGCGATCCGGCTGTGTTCCTCAAATGACACGCCGGGCAGCTTCCGGGAAACCAAAGCTTTTGGGTTCCGGGGGAAGTATGGTTGCAAAGCTGAAACTTAAAGGAATTGACGGAAGGGCACCACCAGGAATGGAGCCTGCGGCTTAATTTGACTCAACACGGGAAAACTTACCCGGCCCGGACACAGGAAGGATTGACAGATTAAGAGCTCTTTCTTGATTCTGTGGGTGGTGGTGCATGGCCGTTCTTAGTTGGTGGAGCGATTTGTCTGGTTAATTCCGATAACGAACGAGACTCTAGCCTACTAAATAGACGCTCCGATCCTTCGAGTCGGACGTTCTTCTTAGAGGGACAAGCGGCGTTTAGCCGCACGAGACAGAGCAATAACAGGTCTGTGATGCCCTTAGATGTCCGGGGCCGCACGCGCGCTACATTGAAGGAATCAGCGTGTGCTTTCCCTGTCCGACAGGACTGGGTAACCCGTTGAACCTCCTTCGTGCTGGGGATAGGGGCTTGTAATTGTTCCCCTTGAACGAGGAATTCCCAGTAAGCACGAGTCATAAGCTCGTGTTGATTACGTCCCTGCCCTTTGTACACACCGCCCGTCGCTACTACCGATTGAATGATTTAGTGAGGTCTTCGGACTGGCTCTCGAAGCGGCTTTCGGGTCGCGTCGGCGTGCCGGAAAGATGACCAAACTTGATCATTTAGAGGAAGTAAAAGTCGTAACAAGGTTTCCGTAGGTGAACCTGCGGAAGGATCATTACCGATGGTCAGATTCGTCTGGCAAAAACATTGGTTAAACTCGGGGAGGAGGGTTCGCCTTCCTTCCCTGTGCTG
>NC_140769.1:286228072-286230572 GCF_044657685.1 Stegodyphus dumicola | reverse complement strand
GACTGACTAGAAATACACTCATCATTTAATATTGAAAAACAGTTATTTTTAAATGCACATGTTTTTTTTTATTATTATTATTTTAATTTTGTAATTTATATTCTCTTCTAATAAAAAGTAAGGCTGTTTCTCTTATTATTCTATCATAAAGAGACAATCTTCTGTTGAAAATCATCCATAAAGGCATTCTATTATCACACTGTACAGTTTGATCTAAAAACTTTCATAGTAAAGGAATGAAATACAAAATTTTTTTATTCTAATACAACTTCATGCATAAAAAGTGACACGTAGAGATTGCCTCTTCAAATAAATCCAATAATTCCAAAACGTGCAGTTACAGATTTTAAATGAGCTTCTTATATCTTCTCAAAATACTTCTTATTTGCTGAATTGCCATATATGATTGCCTTTGAAAATTTCACGACGTGTTAATACGTAAGTATCTCTCATGCTTTTAAAAATACGGTTTCTGTTGTTTACGAAATGGAATGGCAAGTCGATTCAATTTCTGCCTCAATGGGGAAATATTTGTCATGTTAATATTTTTCTTTTAAACGACACATAAAGGCCAGTACTGGTAAACAAGGAAAAAGTGAATCTGCCTGCTTTTTGCATATTTGAATAATCCAATGCAAAAAGATGAAAGTATGGTTTAATATGAGATTACTTTTCAGCTCAATACAATTTTCAAATCATACTTTCAGTTTATCAAATTATGACAAATTTGAATTTACTGAGATTTTTATTTCTTGTGTGTAGATTTAACATTAACCATGAAAGCTGTGTATGGTTTTTTGTAAACAAAGCTACATGACAATATTACAGTACCTGTTTTGAAACAGCTTTCATATAACCTATATTGTTTATTATCAATTTTAGTAGCATTCATGAGCTAATTAAAAGAAGTTTTTTTCATGTTCAGACATTTGATGCTTATGCAGGGAATCTATGTGTGTCCATGTGTAGATTATGCATATTAAGTAAGCAATGTTATTTATAAGACCATATGTAATTTTAGCAAACATTGAGTTTGATATAGGACAGTATTCAATTTTTTTTCCTTCCCTTAAAATTACGTACTACTAATGTCAGTTATTCTGGATGAGTACAATAAAAAAGGAAATACATGAATACTTACTTTGAAATACATGAATTTTCAACTGACTTGGGTTTATACTTCTGACTTGGAAACTTTATCCTTTTTTTTTTTCATTTATTCAAGTTTAGGTAAGTATTTACCATGCGTAAACTTTCCAACATGGTAATTTGGCCACCAGCGGCTGAGCGTTAAAGTCGCTGAACACTGGTAGTTCGAATCCAGCAAACTCGCTGGCTGCATGGGCATTTTCGTGGTTTTCCCTGTCTTACATATATACAAGCCAGTTTCCCTTAGAAAGTCCTCCATGAAGGCATCCCTCTCTTTAGGCAGATAGCCCTAGTTTGCTTTGCCATAATCTCAATAAAACCAAACAAAAAACAACATGAGAATAAGAGAATTTTTCCGTAAACTGTAAATTATTTGCCACTTTTTACAAGAGTAAAAGGAATTGCATTTTTGTCCATATGTTTTAACTTTTTAGGTGAAAATCGATCCATGTATACATGTACAAACTAATTGTGTTTCTTATCTGTTAAAAAATTAGAAACAAACACTTCAATCATTCATCGTCAATTTAGAATTTAAAAAAAAAGAACAAATATGAAAATGTTCATGCTTCCTGTTAAAACTGACTGTGGACGTTTGACAATGTATATTGAACTGGAATATTTTGCAAGTTAATATATGCTTCTAAAAATATGGAATGGCAAGTCAGTCATACTTCTCCAGTGATGTGTGCCAAATTGCTAAACATATCTGAGTAAACAAAAAGGTAATTCTAAATTTCTATGTATGAAAGAAATTTCCAGATTACATAAACAGTATTTTTCAGTTTTCTACTCTTAGTATTTTCTCACATATCAATAATTCATTTTAAACTATATAGCCCACCAGCGGCCGAGCGGTAAAGACGCTGAAAACTGGTAGTTCGGTCTTTTGTTCGAATCCCGCGTACGGGCTGGCTGCATGGGCGTTTTCGTGGTTTTCGCCATGTGTAACGTGTATACGAGCCAGTTTCCCTTAGAAAGTCCTCCACGAAAGGCATCCCTTCCCTAAGGCAGATAGCCCTAGTGTCCTTTGCCATAATTAAATACACCACACCACACCTTATAAACTATAATCATTTTCAGAATTAAAAAAAAAAAATTAACATTCATTGAACTGTCTTATTGTTGGTTTATGAATGCAAGGACAGTCAATGTGCTTTAAAATTCAGCATTCAGATAAATGTTTACTGTTTTGATGAGTAAATGTGAAAATAGAGTATTACTTTTGTTTCTCAGAGAATGAAGATATGATTTCTGACAATTTGATCAATTGCGTAATATGTCAGTTAATGTTTTTGTTATATTTCAGTTCATAGAACAGAGTAAAACCTTCAATAGATTTCTTATGTCA
>NC_140769.1:286219963-286227572 GCF_044657685.1 Stegodyphus dumicola | reverse complement strand
AGGTGCCGTGGGCGCTATTACTGTCCTGCATGTATTATTGTATAGGCGGAAGGAGACTTCCTAGCATCTTCACCTGACCAGCTGCTCGACGAACCCTCCAACTTCTCGGGCCAGCTGCTCGAGATGAGGGAGGTTAAAGTCCGTCAACAGTGAGCCCAGGTTTCCTCGATCAAAACGGAGTTTATCTCGAGTAGCCTGAGTAAGGTCACACTCCAGTAAGTAATGGAGCGCGTCACCGTTTCCACTTCCGCATGCGCACTCCTCGGACGAACCCAGTCCGACTCGCGCAAGGTAATGCGGGAATCTACCATGACCTGTTAGGACCTGATTGATATAATGGTTGCCGTACAGCACTTTTGTGCTAACTTTGCTTATAAAATGGAACGTTTGACGTCCCTTATCGGACGACTCCCATCGAGTCTGCCATTCACGGAGTAAGAGATCTTTAAGTTTCCGTGTAAATCTCGCCATGGGAATCGGAAGACTAAAGTCAACCTTTTCCTTGAGTGTTGCCCGCTTCGCACGATCGTCGGCCAGCTCGTTACCGTGGTGACCAACGTGCGCCTTGATCCATTTGAATTCCACCGTTTGAGAAGTTAGAGCCTGCCTATAAAGATCTTTAATGCCGTTAACCAGGAAGTGGCGGTGACTGGAGTTTGTCATTGCGTATAGGGATGACAAACTGTCCGTGTGTATGGACGTGTATTTACCTTTGCGGTTCTGCACACACCACTCGAGAGCCTTTTTGATGGCAAAGAGCTCTGCTTGGAAGACTGTGTTAAGGTCTCCCAACCTGTATCTTTCTTCATGGATCTCCGCACCGTAGTACAGGACCACGAAGGCCGCGCCAACACGTCCTTCAAGTCCCGAACCATCGGTGTAGATCTCCATTTCGTCCCCACACGGCTTATTGAGGCTGTACGGTATGGATATTCTCGTGGCCGGATGGACTGGCCATAGATCTACGCTTTCCTCGTAGTCATTTGGATCGAAGGTAGCTGAGGCAACACTGACGAGAGTGTCCCTAGTTCTCATTTGGAACTTGGCAAACTCTTTGGTCGCCGCTAGGTCTAGCGGGAGTACACCCGCTAGTACTTGCGCACTAAGTGTGGGCACACTTTTGTACGCTTTTGAAATTAGTAATGCGAACGGTCTCTGTATGGAATTGAGACGTTCTCTAAACTTACTATTGCAGAGGCGCGGGCCCCATGCACCGCTACCAAAAAGGGCGTACCTCTCTATGGCTCCCATGTATATCTTTTTCAACAGGGCCGGATGATTTGAGTAGAGGCGTCTGGCGGTCCGCATGAGTTTTTGGCTCATGTCCAGAACGGTGTTCCTCACTCCATCCATGTGCGGGCTGAAGGTCAGGTTCGAATCCCACACTACACCTAAGTACCGGAAGGATTCCACACTAGGTATAGAATCATTGTCCCATTTGATCGTTGGAGTTCTGCTGCCTTTGAATGAGCCTTGCCTTTTAATTGTCATGGCGGTCATTTTTGCCGGATTGAATGTGAGTTTGTAATGCTCACTCCATGACTTTATTCTCTGGATTGCCTCTTTTGCATTGCTTTCAAGGGTCGCTCTGCTATGACCCGAGACGATCAGTAGGAGATCGTCTGCATATGCTTGGATGGAAACGCCTTTTGGCATTTCCAATTTAAGACAGGTATCGGCAATAAGATTCCAGAATAGAGGGCCGCTGCACGAACCTTGCGGGCATCCTCTGTTCACCTCGTATACTTTATAGCAAGTGTTGCTCTCGTAGACGAGTTGTCTATCTTTGAAATAACTCCTGATCAAATTATAGATGTTGCCGGGACAATTGGTCTCGGTAAGCAAGTGAAGTACTGCCGGCCACCAGACACTGTCAAAGGCGCCCGCGACGTCGAGCGAGACAATGCAGGTGTAGAGATTGTCCGCCTTGTGGCTGACGACCGTGTTGTACAGCGCGTAATGCGCTGTGTCGCACGATCTGCCAGTCTTGAAACCATGTTGATTTTGACTGGCAAACCCTCTACTTATCACTAAGTGATAAACTCGACTTGTTATTAACTTGTCGAGCACCTTACTCACCGATAGCAACAGGCAGATCGGTCTGTACGCTTTGGGATCATCTGGACTCTTTCCTTTTTTGTTAAATAAGACAAGCTTGGCCCTCTTCCAAGCTGTAGGGAAGTGGCCCTGGGCTAGGCACTTGTTGAAGATCGTCCTCAGGGCTGATGGAACGATGTTCTCCAGTTCGATAAGGATTTCAAGATTGAGACCGTCGAGACCTGGAGCCTTCCCTTTTGCCAGTTTTTTCATGGCCTCTCGGACTTCGGTGTCAGTGAAGTCTGGGTCCATGTTTAAGTTATTATAAGCATGCACCTGCCGTCTCATCGCAGTGTGCTCTGGCGTATCGTCTTGTGTATTGTCTATTGGAAATAGACTTTCCACTATTTTATCTATCATTTCTTGGAATGCCAGAGTATTTCCTGTATGCGTACGTCCAATGCTACCGAGTGTTGCCGGGCGGTAGACTTTGTCCGCGGCCAGCTTGTACGGAAGCTGCCAAGCGTTAATGCTGGCCGTTCTTTCACAGAACTTGAGCCAACTCATTTTCTTTTTGTGGCCTATCATTTTTCGATAGGTCGCTCTCTCACGCTTATACCGCAGCAAGAGTAATGCCTTTTCTTGAGGTACCATGCTCTTGGTGTACCTCCTTCTTAGTGCTCTGCACTTACTACGCTTAACCTTTAGTTCCATATCCCACCATGGAACTTTGCGATCTCTGATTAGGTTCTTCCTTAGCAGGTGTTGATCGCACACTGCTTTGAGGGAACCCATGAATTTATCGACCGCTTCGTCCAGTTGTTGAATGGTACTTGCCTCTTGGATCTTGCTGAGGAGCTCATCCGCTTGCTTACTGAAGTGTCGGATGGCTTTACGAATTTGGAATTCGTTTAATTTGTACCTTGGACTTTGCTGTCGGAACTCTTTACTACCAATCTCATAGGTTAGGTAGTTGTGATCGCTGGGGGTATCCTCAATTACCCGCCAGGTAGCTTGTGCATCACATAGTGAGTCGGAACCGACAGCAATATCTATCCAACTTTCCCCGTTTACTGTCCTAAATGTAGGCGGGGCGACCGGATCGTTCAGCACATTGAGGTTAGATCTTAAGACGAACTCCATGACGGAGGTACCTCGGTCATCGGTTTGAGGAGAACCCCAAGCCTCGTGCTTGGCGTTCCAGTCTCCTGCCACTAGTACTTCTGTTGGTGGGAAGTACGACAGTACTAAGTCCAATTCTACAAGAAAAGGATCGATGGGCATGGATGGGGGGAAGTAGACAGACATCACTATCAGTCGCCTTCTCAGGGTGGTCAGTTCTGCCGCTACGATATAAGCATTGAGATATTTAATTGCCACGTCCATGTTTGGATTGGTGACTAGGATCGCCGTTGCCCCCTTTTCGCGGTGTATCCGCCTCCACTCTAAGGGGATTCCCGCTATTGCCCCGTCGATTAGATAGGGCTCCTGGACGATTAGTACATCCGGCGGGACTTCGGCTTCACCTATGAGTTGCTCTAAGTGTAGGGTAGCTACCTTGGATCGCCCAAGGTTACCCTGAAAGATTCGCCAAACCATACTTTCTATGGATTCACTAGCCATAGTCCGTATTGTTTCATTTGCATTAACTCCGCCTTTCCTATGGTTGTCTTAACCATAGGTAGTACGGTTACGCTGCAGTTGCAGCTCTCGCACGTAGCACGGACAGTTTCTGGACATTGTAGAGTGGGCGGTGTCCAGTTTCTGTCTCTGCTTTATGTTCACTTCCGTACAATTTCTGCAGGAAGTCTTCTCCTCTTTGCACTCTTTGTAGGAGTGCTTTCCTGGGCAGTTAGAACATAGTTGTTCTGTTTCTACGCAGTTTTTTTGCGTATGCCCGTATCTATAGCACCTGTAGCACCTCATAGGGCATAGGTACTCTTTGTAACGGTGGCGAGACCATCCTAGGGATAGTTTGTCACACGCTTTAATCTCTTTGTACAGAGCCGGCGTAGTTTCTACTACCCAGTGCTCATAGCCTTTCCGTGCGGAGAGACGGCTTCTGACTTTGGCTGAACCTTTTGGCAGCTCAAATTGTTTACGAAGTGCCTTGGTCACTTCAGCTTCTTCTGTGTCTTTATCGACATCGAAGATTAGAATGTGAGGGTTGCGTGTGGAGGGCTCCTTTACTCCACACTTTCCTTTGAGGCCTTTCGCTTCCTCTATGGCCTTCTTGAGCGTATCAATGTCTTCGCTCTTTGTGACACAGATTGCCACTCCCTCGTTTTTGAGTTTTCTGACTGACGTGACTTTCACGTGCAGTTCAGCGGGCCTTATGTTCTGTTTTAAGAGCGCCTTAAGTTCTTCCGCCGTCTTTGGGCCGTCCTCCTCAGGATAAACCAGCACTGCTGGCTCGCGAGGCACTGGTGTTGGGCTCACCTTTGGTGCCTGCTTTGCCTTCTTCTTTTTCTTTGGTTCCTTCTGAACCTTATTTTTTCCTTTCTTTGCCATCGCAGCGTAGGACGTGGCGTCTTTAGGCGTCTCTACCTGCGGCGGCTTTTTCTCCTTCTTTTTCTCTTCTGTTTGCCTAGCGGGACAGGCCAGGACTTTTTCTAAGGTGGTTGTCAGGATCTCGACCTTGGATTCAAGTCCTGCTATGATTCTATCTTTATTTATAAGTTCAGAGGAGAGTTTGCCAAACAACTCCCTGACTTTCCTTGACTGTATTTTAGTTGCCTCCTTGAGGCAGTCTTCGAGTTCACTGTTGACCATGAGCAGGTCAAAGACCTCTCTTTGGTCTGCATTACTGTTAGTCTGTTCGACCGCCATCGTCTGCACAGCTATTTCAGTCATTGTCTTTCCAATAAGTGTATAAATAATAGTAATTTTCAAAATTTGCTATATATGAGAGTTAGAGTATAATTATATTTAAAAAACGCTTTATACTAAATAATAATCTATTGTCAGCATATATAAAAAGGTTTGAGCCGACCCACAACGTTTCCAGGGGCGGTCCCGGGTCCAAGGGGGCCCCCAGCCGGTTTCGTCACGTCCCACCGGCAAAACCGTCAGGTTTCTGACGTGCCACCTGCAACAGCCCGGAGTCGTGATCCACAGTACTCCGTCTCGGGCAACAACGTGGGGAGCTCAACCCCCACAGGCCTGGCCGACGCCAGGGTCCCGGGGACATGCCCAAGGGGCCCTAGCCTCGGACGCAGGGGATTTCTACGAAGCGCTCCTTCGGGAAGTGCTGCTTCACTAACCGAGGCGACTCCACCCGGCGCCGTTTTATGGAATGACGGCGAAGAAACCGTTACAGCTGGAGCACGCCACTTTCCACCTTTCATCGAGGGGGCCGGGCAGTTTCCCGAGCCCAAGGGGGCATGTCACCATGCCGATTCCCAAGAGTGGTACCACTCCCCTACCACTAAAGGCGGGCCTCAACGATTTCCAGTGTACGGTATTGACACTCCAACTGCCTGTGTCCTTAGGGTTAGTGGCGAACCCGGACAAAGCCATAGAAAAGGCTGGAGTTAGAATATTTGAACGTCCGGGGGTCCGTATCCCCTTTCGTTCCTCTATCAACGCTTTCTCCACGGGTTTGCTAGGTCCGTGTTAGGTATTTCTGTTATTATTTTTGTATTTTCTTTGATTTTTAAAACTTTTTTTGGATTTTGTATTTTTAATACTTTTTTTGGATTTTGGTGTGGACTTAGGCTTTCCCAGGGCCCAGAGGTCAATACACACCGGTGTTAGTGGTCTCTATCGCGCGCCACTTGGTCCGACGGTTGGTCATTAAACATGTATATCTATGGGAGTACCCTAAGCGAGTCTCTCCAGTAGAACCTTTGTACCCGGACCGTTTGAATGGTCGCATTTTTGGGTCTATGTCCGGAAGCGGTTTGCCAGACCATTCCGGAGAGTCAACCCGTGGCGGGTTGAAATATTTTCCTGCCGGTAGAGACCGGTGGGGGGACGAAGGACAAGAGGAACCTTGCCTTAGTCGTTTTCACCAGTCTAGACCTTTTTGAAATATAATAGGTCTGCTTTCGAGCTCATGCCCTATGTCGGAGCCGAGTGGTGATGTTAGCGTAAGCGCCGCATTTGGGCCTTACCCTGGGCTCCGAAAACTCTGGTGCTGCTGACTGTATTGGACCAGGTGTGTCAAGCCTGTCCTTTGGGTCCGTTTTGGACTTAGAAGAGTTTAGCTACTGAAGTCCAGTGCCCTCTGGACTCTGTTTCCAGGGCCATCAGGCCCCGGACTTAGGCGAATTTCTTCATTTCCAAAAAGGACTTTGTCCTTTTTATGTCTGAGCCCGTTGGACTCAGTGCTATGTGTTCCCTAGCTGTGCATCGAATGCACCCGAAATTTTCTAAGTCCAAACCCTCCAAGCCCCTTTTTGGGACCTGGAGTATTTTCCTCTTCCAATATCAGCTGCCTCCGATATTTACTATGTCCGAAATGACTAAGTCCCTTTTTGGACTTTAATTATTTTTGCTATTAATTCTCATTTATATTCTAAGTCCAACAGCTCCGAGATTTTTCTAAGTCCCAGAAGCAGGAGCCAAACAACTCAACTTTCCTATTGCATAAAAATGGGGAGCGGCAGGAGCACGAGGCCCCCGCCGATCCCACCTGAGTCCCGATCTGGGCTCGAAATCTTCCGATACTGCCGTCCTCAGTATTGAGTGGTGGCTCTGCTCTTGAGCGCACCAAGTCCTTATTCGGACAATGAAGATGTTATCTTCGAAGTCCAGTGCCCTCTGGACTCAGTTTCCAGGGTCCTCGGACCCCGGACTCAGAAGAATTCCTTCAGGTCCAATATGGACTATACCTTTTTCTTTAAAAATTTCTAAGTCCTTTCTTGGACTTAGAATATTTTTGCCCTTTAGATATTATCCTTTTTATTTCTAAGTCCAACAATCTCAGAATTTTTTCTAAGTCCCAGAAGCAGGAGGCAAACAACTCAACTTTTACTTTTCATGAAAAAGGGGAACGACAGGAGCCGAAACTCCTGCCGTTCCCCACCGGGTTTCTCGAGCAGTTTTGTCTTTCGTAGCGCAGCCAGCTCTTTTGTGGTTTGGGCCACGGCTGGAATAGTTCATGCGCGCTCGACCCCCAGACGGATGCCAACCTCATCCGATTTCTGAGCCATGCTTTCGCTATTTAGTACGGCCATGCTGTACTTTGTTTAATTTAGCGCCAGTTCTGCTATCTTTTGCCCATTCATTTGTGGGATCCGTCAATTCCTTTTTAGTTTCAACAATTGTTTTTTATTCTGGTTTTCTCCAGTGCTTGGCTCTATCCATGCCACCCTGCACGAACAGGTATGCTTTTTTCTCACCGTCGACAGAGTCACGGTATTACATAATGGAACATTTTTAAGCGGACGAGGTAGCCACGCTCGATACCGCCAAGTGACCCCTCAAGGCTCCGAAGAGCCAAGGCCGAGGCAGTGGTTGGGTACGAGACCTTTCCACCGACACTCAGAGGGCCTGGTGCCTTGCGTACTGGGTTCTGGGCAGAGCTGATTCCTCCGGATCCTACCGCTTCGAACCCGGGGGCACCGCT
>NC_140769.1:286194963-286214963 GCF_044657685.1 Stegodyphus dumicola | reverse complement strand
TGCGGCTAAACGCCGCTTGTCCCTCTAAGAAGAACGTCCGACTCGAAGGATCGGAGCGTCTATTTAGTAGGCTAGAGTCTCGTTCGTTATCGGAATTAACCAGACAAATCGCTCCACCAACTAAGAACGGCCATGCACCACCACCCACAGAATCAAGAAAGAGCTCTTAATCTGTCAATCCTTCCTGTGTCCGGGCCGGGTAAGTTTTCCCGTGTTGAGTCAAATTAAGCCGCAGGCTCCATTCCTGGTGGTGCCCTTCCGTCAATTCCTTTAAGTTTCAGCTTTGCAACCATACTTCCCCCGGAACCCAAAAGCTTTGGTTTCCCGGAAGCTGCCCGGCGTGTCATTTGAGGAACACAGCCGGATCGCTGGCTGGCATCGTTTATGGTTAGAACTAGGGCGGTACAAATCTGGGCGCAGCCCCCAGTCCACCTAATCGACATAGATCGATCTTATGACCAAAGGGGGCCCACCCCTCCAACCAACAAACTTGCCCAACGAGCCGGCCGTGCCCCTATAAAAAAATATACTGACTCTCTAAAAAAAAAAAAAAAAAAAAAAAAAAAAAAAAAAAAAAGTAAACTACTCACAGAAATAAATAACCTCAGGGAAACCAAGCCCAAGCTCCGGGCAACAAAAAAAAGGTTAAAAAAAAAACGCAAACAAAACAAACTAAAAATATACAAAATTATGGTTGCAAGCTTAAAATACACCCATACTCACTAAAAAGAACAGAGGAAAATAAGGAAATTTAGACAAAGTTAGTATAACGCAAAAATAAAACAAACAACACATAACCATACATACGACACAGAACCAAACCACACGAGACAAAGCACCAACAGGTCCACGACTCTTTATTGGAAAACTCAACCACTCATATTTGCCACCAAAACAAATCACTACAAGGTCAAGCCTCCATTAATTCAGAAGGACCATTAGCGACGCTGTCTCTGGGACGCTAGATCCCAGAGGCCCGAATTGCGAAAACATTGGTTTACAATTTTCAAAGGAATGGAGATATTATTCAAAAAATTACATAATCAAATAAAAAAAAAAACCGTTTCAAATTTAAAAAAAAAAAAAAAAAAAAAAAAAAGGGTACGACTACTCTAGCTATCAATTTACAAAATATCAATTATCATGAAACGGCTTTCCAATATATCCCGCTCAAATTTCCTCGCGATTTCCTAAACAATCCCAAGAAGCAAATCTCCAAAACCAAGAACAAAATAGTTAAATAAATATAGAAGTACATGTCTCGATATGTAGTAAGAAAAGAAAAGAAAAGAAAAACAAGACGCAATAATCATAAAATACATAAAAACAGCTCCAAAGGGTTGACAACACAATATAAATAGACCCTTTGTCTGTATATTATTTACAAAAAAAAACCCCTAAAATTAAAGTCATTTTAAAATACAATAAAATACAATAAAATACAATAAAACTCCTGTCTTCAAACCATAATACCAATTTTCCTCCTATTATTATTTATGATTTTCATAATTTCCACAGCAAATTTTTCCAGTGTACTATGCTTTACATTTTCGATCTTTTTAACATTAAGTCTATCCCTCACCCTCTGAGTTAATTGACAGTGCTCGACGAAGTGTACTGCGTCGCCAGGAGTATTGCAAAATATACAGTTCTTATTGCCCTGGAGGTTAAAACGGCAAAGATATTCGGGAAATCTACCATGATCTGTTAGAATCTGGTTTAAATCAATATTGTCGTAAATTTTCATTCTCTTTTTAATCTCTATTGTTTCTAAATAACGTGTTCTTTTCCCGGTGTTTTCCCATTTATTTTTCCATTCCATTATGTACTTCGTTTGAATCTTTGTGAACAGTTTTTGTCTAGAATAGAGTAAATTAAATACAGCACCTTCCCCCAGGGCAGCCTCCTTAGCTAGTACGTCGGCCCTCTCATTTCCCTTATATCCCTTGTGTGCTCGAATCCAATGTAACTTAATATAGTGCATTTTATTCAAAACCAGAAAAATATCTTTAATTTCTTTAAAAATGTGATTCTTTGGCTCTGGTCGGGAGAGTGTCGCTAAAACGGATAGAGCATCTGAGTAAACATGTATAATATATCTGACTTTAAGTTCAGTTTGGATCCATCTCAGAGCTTCTTTCAGTGCCAAGGTTTCAGCCTGGTATACAGAGTTTAATGTGTTCAACACGTACTTCTTTTTTTGGATTTCTATTCCGTGAAAATATATAACAAAGGCTGCACCGACACCCTCCTCGATCTCAGAGCCGTCAGTATAGATATCTATATCCCCTTCATTGACAATTATGTCATCGTATGGTAAAAAATATAATTCGCTAGGGTTAATTTCATTAATATCATATCTAGACACATAATCTATTTCTATTTCTGTATTTTCACAATGCACTTTTTGTAACAAATTATTGCGCAGTAAAAATTTCTCATGATAAGTCTTATAGTGGATTGAGAGGGGAGGCTCACCAGCAAGCACACACAGAACCCCCGTCGAGACTGTTCTAAAAGCTCTTGTAATGGTCAGCAGCCAACTCCTCTGTAGAGAGTCTAACTTATTTCTAGTTCTAATAAGTTCCCCTGCTCGGACACCCCATGCGCCGACACCATACATGATTTTTGGTAGTATAACATTAAGGTATATTTCTTTTAAAGTGCGACTTTTCTTTCCCAAGATAGTAGTGTTAAAGGTATTCAAATAAAAAGTTAAAATCTGTTCAATACTTCTTTGTATGTGTTTAAAATGAGGAATAAAATTCAATTTTGTATCGATTATAACACCTAAATAGCACATATTTTCACCAAATTTAATGTTCTTGTTGTCAAATTTCAATTTAGGGGTCCGTACTTTTATACCATTTCTTGGGAAAAATAGTGCTTTAGTTTTTTGTAAGTTAAATTTAACATTATTGTCCTTACTCCATTTCAAAAAAGTCTCATTTATTTCCCGAAAACTCCTTTCCATTTTCTCTAATGAGACATCGTAGGTCAAGACCAAGATGTCGTCGGCAAAGCAATAAATATCGTTATTCGGCTTTTCTACTAGAATTTCGTTGACTATGAGGTTCCAGAACAGGGGAGCGCTACAGGAGCCCTGTGGGCAACCTTTTCCAATATTATAAGACAGATTACATGTAGTGTTGCCAACTGTAAAGATTAATTTTCTATAACATAAATAGTCTTTAATTAGTTCGAATAGCTGCTTAGTGATATTTAAATTTGAAATTATCCTAAGAAGTCTTGATCTATCAATTGAGTCGAATGCACCCTTTATGTCAAAAGAGACCATGGCCACGTGGTATTCGTTTTTATAGGTCCTGATTTTTTTCATCACTTCATAGAGTATTAAGTCAGTTGATCTATTTCTTCGAAAACCGTACTGTTTTTCGCTTAAGTGTTTATCGCGAGTAATTATGTAATTTAATCTTCTAGTAATTAACTTATCCAAGATCTTGGCGAAGGTCTTCAACAAGCAGATCGGTCTATATCTATCTTCGTCTTTAGGTATTAAGATCAGCTGACCCTCTTTCCATATCTCCGGAAAAATCCTTAAAACCAAACATTTATTGTATAAAATTAAAAAAAAGGAGGTAAAATATTCAAATAAGCACTTAACAACAGTGACACTTATCTTGTCTGGGCCCGGTGCCGAACGATCTCTTAACTCATGAATTGCAATATATATCTCCTCTGTTGTAAAACTTTTCTCTTCTTCTGTTTCGTCCTTTCCAAAGTCCACATCCCCCAGATCTCTCTCCTCGCTCTCTTCAATATTCAAAAGTCCTCTAATAATTTCATCATATTTATCACTCAACCCAAGCTCTTCCTCATCATTCTCTCTCTTCAAGATCTCTTTTCTTCTTCTTTTTCCCGAGGCAATTCTATAAAATTTGTCATAATATAAGTTATTCCACAGAAATAGCTCATCTCTATAGTTCCTTTTGACACTTCTGATTCTTTTTCTAAACCAGGCCCTAGTCTTCTTGTAATCCATTTTTCTTTGTATCTTTATTTCTTCAGGAATATCCTTGACCTGGAAGCTTTTCCTTAGAGCTCTGACTCTTCTCTTCAGAGTTGTCAGTTCGTCATTCCACCACCTAACCCTTTCATTTTTATCCTTCCCCTTCTTCTTTATTTTAAGGTATTGATCCATCTTTCTGATAATAAGGTTCTCAAGACCACGTACCATTTCATTGAGCTCCGCTGCACTTTTCGTTCTACAAATCTTAGCCTCCAGGTCCTCAATTTCTCTTTTGCTGCGCCTGATCATAAGTTGTATTCTCTGTTTGTTTCTAGAATATTTAGGTACTTCTCTATCCTCTATGTGTAAATCATAAAGACTGACCATGATATATTTGTGGTCACTAAGTGTATCTTCTTCCAAAACAGAGTACCCAGTCTTTGCGATATCCATTTCTGAGGAGCATAAAACAAGATCTGTCCATCCAGCTCCAACGGCCGACAAAAAAGTAGGTGTAAAATCCTTAAAATTTAAAATCTTCAAAGAATTGTATATAATAAAATCGTAGGTCAATAGACCCCGAGCATCCAGCTCGTTTGCCCCCCAGTTAAAACTCTTTCCATTAAAATCTCCTAAAATAATAAAATTATAGCTGTATGAATTAAAAACATTCTCCAGTCTATGTAAGTAATCCTCCAGGTTTTCTGCCGGAGAAAAATAAACAGATATAATAGCTAATTTCTTTCCTTCAATAAAAACTGTAATGGCGACGATGCATTCAAAGATATAATCCACTATAAAATCAATGTTCTTATCTATCACTATAATAGCAGCTCTACCATTATTCTGATTAATTGCTCTCCACTCTCCACTAATGTGGGCAATTTTATCTCTTACATAATATGGCTCCTGTAGCGTTACAATATGTGGGGGCTCTTTCAAGATCTTATGAATTGCAGAGAGCTGGCATGCTGCCGCATTACAGTGGTTCAAGTTACTGTTTAAAATTTTTAAATTAAAAGCCTCCATGCAAAACCAAGTTAAAATGAATTTAAACAGCTAAAAACAACCTTACAATTGAATACAAATGTCAAGACTTTCAATAAAATATGTATATATATGTACAATTAAAATCAATAAAGCACAATATATATATGTGCAATTAAAATCAATAAAACCAATATTTACAATTAAAATTCACTCACCAAATAACACTTCAGTGAGCTAAAAATTTAAGTAAAATATATAATTAAAATCAATCAAGGTAAAACCAAGTTTACCGTAAAATCTCAGTTACCAAACACCTTTCCAAAATATTATTAATGAAATGGTCAAACAATAAAAGAGTTAAAAATACTCGAGGTGAGGGATAAGACTATGTGTACACTCTTCTGGATTACAATATTAAAAAAAAAAAAAAAAAAAAAAAAAAAAAAAAAAAAAAAAAATATGTTTCCAATCTATTTGCACAACTAAAAATAATTAAATTAAAAGTCCCAGCCGACCAAATGTATAATAAAAATTTAAATATCCAAGTGATCCCTTATAAAAATCATTTCCTGAATGTACACTGGACATTCTCTCGAAAATGCATCATGATTTGCGTTATACTTCATATTGAATCTCTTGTTATAATCTGTACAATTTATGCAGCATGCCTCCTCCTCTTTACAATTACCTTTTTCATGAGTTTTCGTACATTTACTACAGGCTGTCGAATTTCTACAATCCTTTTTGACATGGCCAAATGCCAAGCAATTGATGCATCTCTTAGGTCTTAAGAAGAGTCTGGCAGGGTAGGATTTCCAATCTACTAAAACTCTTTGGTCTTCAATGAAGGTCTTTTGACATTCACCAGTCACCATAAAAACCCGGTGAGAAACACATTTCTCAGTGGCACTAATTCTGAAAAGAGGTCTGGTACAGTTGCCTTCACAGTCACAATATCTTGTCAAACTTTGTTGAATCCTCTCATCCTCTACATCATCTGAAACATTATATATAATTAAGCGTGGTCGAATAAATTTTCTCCTTCGAGGTGTGACAACATGATTCAAATTATCGTTCTTCTTTATTTCTCTTTCGAGGGTCTTGCATTCCTCTTTATTGCTCAATTGAACCACCATGGTTCCATCTCTTCTCAAATACGATTTCTTAACTGCTACGCCAATCTTCACCGGATTAATATTGCATTTCATCTCATCGTAAACGTCCACTCCTTCCTTAATTGGTTTTAAAATGATCTCGTTGTCCTCCCTACCGCTCTCTCTCTCTCTCCTTTCCCTTCTCTTACTTTTCACCTCCTGCCATTCCTCTCTCTGTTCACTTTTTCCATTCATCTTTCCTTTAACTTCTGAGACCTCTTCAATCAAAAAGTTAATTTTGTCATCTAAATCATTGTATTTCTTCTCGCTTAAATTGTCTAAACATCTATTGGATACCCACTCTGTGATAAATAAAATTCCATTACTAAGGGACTCAACAAGAGCCTTTGGGATCCGTTTCTCTTTTAAATTTTCAACAATCCTATTCATCTGTTTAATCACGGATGCTATATCGTTTTTATTATCCATGACAATTGAGTCCAAGGTATCTTCAGTATTAACTCTATTTTGTGACATTGTCGGCGATGGGACTTATAATAATATATTCACATAAATTACATGAACGTACCAATTAAATCTAAATAGGAAGTTTATATAAAATCGCTTTAAATCAAAACACTATTGTCTGTATAAAAAATCTCCAACATTAATAATACTAATGTAATCTGTGTTAAAAGTTCACTCTAAAATCTAAAAACTGTCGCTAAAATTAAATTTAAACACAAAATAATACAAAAATTCGAAATTCGTCCATCGGGCGAAAAACAAAAATAGTCAGTGCACCAACTTAAATACAAGTCTTTTCTAACATAAAACTTGAATATCCAATTTTTCAATAATTTTCAGTTGGCCAAAAGTTGACATGCCCGTGGTGCAAAATCACAAGGCTCAAACCCAAACAAAGCGTAACATCAAAATTTAAAATACAAATAATTTTAAAAAAAGGCCTTGAAAATGAATCAAATTCACTATGCAGATAGTACAAGGTGTGAAGAAACAAAATATCAAAGCAAAAGTACTTTACCAGGTCGGTGTAATGTAATGCAGGCCAAAACTTCAAGATCGTATGCAAATGAGCTCCTGAGTACACTTGAAATCCTAAAATGCTTGTAAATCAGTCAAAAATCCTCGAATCTTTTAAAAAAAGATATCTTCACAAACCGGAAGGCCTGTAGATTTCAAATATAGCACCATTAAACACCAAAAATCAATATGCACGAAGATACAACTCTTTCTAAACAAGCGCAACAAACACTGCAAACATCATGGCCGACAGTTACGGTTAGAGCCAGAACTAGGGCGGTATCTGATCGCCTTCGAACCTCTAACTTTCGTTCTTGATTAATGGAAACATTCTTGGCAAATGCTTTCGCAGTAGTTCGTCTTGCGACGGTCCAAGAATTTCACCTCTAGCGTCGCAATACGAATGCCCCCGTCTGTCCCTCTTAATCATTACCTCGTATTCCGAAAACCAACAAAATAGAACCGAGGTCCTATTCCATTATTCCATGCACCATTATTCAGGCGTCACGCCTGCTTTGAGCACTCTAATTTTTTCAAAGTAAACTTGCCGGTCACCCAAGACAACCGGTGAAGATCATCAAAGGAAACCGGCTGGCTGTTCAGAACAGGCAGTAACCACCGGTAGGCGGACCACCCGTCTGGAACTGAGATCCAACTACGAGCTTTTTAACCGCAACAACTTTAATATACGCTATTGGAGCTGGAATTACCGCGGCTGCTGGCACCAGACTTGCCCTCCAATTGATCCTCGTTAAAGGATTTAGAGTGTACTCATTCCAATTACGGGGTCTCAAAAGAGTCCCGTATTGTTATTTTTCGTCACTACCTCCCCGTTCTGGGAGTGGGTAATTTGCGCGCCTGCTGCCTTCCTTGGATGTGGTAGCCGTTTCTCAGGCTCCCTCTCCGGAATCGAACCCTGATTCCCCGTCACCCGTTACGACCATGGTAGGCGCGTAACCTACCATCGACAGTTGATAAGGCAGACACTTGAAAGATACGTCGCCGGGACGAGCCCGTGCGATCAGCCCAAAGTTATACAGAGTCACCACATGATACGGACACGAGGTCCGATTGGTTTTGGTCTAATAAAAGCGCTCGTCCCCAGAGGGTCGGAGCTCTGCTGCATGTATTAGCTCTAGAATTGCCACAGTTATCCAAGTAGTAAGGTACGATCCAAGGAACCATAACTGATTTAATGAGCCATTCGCGGTTTCGCCTTAATACGGCATGTACTTAGACATGCATGGCTTAATCTTTGAGACAAGCATATGACTACTGGCAGGATCAACCAGGTAGCTTTTTTACGTTCATAGAACGTTCGAGCTGCGAGCAACTCGAATCCACCAATTTCTTAGCGCACACCTTGGAAAATGCGCTGGGAGCCGTTGTCCAGGCGGCTCCCTCTTTTATTTCATACGCACAGATTTATAATCTCGTGCTTTCGGTTATAATCTCGTGCTTTCGGTAGCGGTTCAAAACTCACTACGTCCTCCACGGCATCAGCGCCGGGAGGTGAGCCTTCGTGGGCATCGAGAGGCTATTTTTACTGCGTTGGACACAGATTCAAAAGGTCCCGTGTTTCAATTTTTATTATTACGGGTCTGGACGCCCAGCAACGGCACGGGGGCCGAGCTGGTCGCAGACTCGCTGTGAAAGTTTTCAGTTCTCAACCCCGTCTAGCGGCGAACACGAAGTTCCCGAAGACGAGGGGGGCCCTAGGGACAAGAGAACTACTACGCCGGTCCGCAGGAGGGTCGCACACTCCTCCATCACGAAAGAACTTCGCGATAAGTTGCGTGCAACCGGTCAAAGACGTTTCCCGACCGGAAGCGGTAGCCAGCTCAACAACCAGTCGGTATATCGTCCCTGCCCGCAGACCTTTCGCTGCGAAGGAACGGCTGTCTCCTTACCGTTCATTAAAAGCCAGAATCACGAGAGGAAACGAACGCACCACTCCCATGAAGAACTCATAGGAGCGCACAAACGAATCCGTCACGTCTGCTTTGCGGTCAGAGCGGTAGCCAAACCCTCGACCCCTCCACAGCCGTGCCCGTGAAGAGCTTTTGCGCCCAGGAAGTTCGCCGCCCAGCATCCCATATAAAGAGACGCCAGTGCAACGTTCCGTCACGAAATAGCTCTCAGTCGTAGCGGTACTCCACGCTTTTGCGATTGACCGTAACAACGTACGAGCCTCCGTGCCTGAGCGAGAATCGAAATACGACGCAACGCGCGCCTCGTTCGATCTCGTCAACCACTACCCCACATATAAGGTGGCGACAGTCATGTGCGCAAACAGGTTGTTTTTCAGGGTGACGGTAGCTCGGCATGCTTTCTCCCGACGTGGACCCCTCGCCGTGGTGTTTTTTTGCAAAAACGCTAATACGAACTTCTCGTTTCCCCGTGTGGGTTACGGTCGCTCTTCGGCTGTGTTTTTTTTTTTTGGACTTTGAAATATTTTCGCGATTTTCGGGACTTTGTCGTTTTTTCTCGCAGTTGGACTTAGTCATTTTCTCGCACTTTTAAATCTCGTACTTCGCATTTTTGGGAAATATTTTCGGCATTGAAAAACGCGATTTTTCGAAACTTAACCAAATTTTGTAGGAACGTTTTACGAAATGTGTGGACTTAGAAAATATCGAGCTTTTTTCGAAATAAGGCGAAATTTCGAAAATCGTTAATTAATGGTTAATTCGATTTAATTTCACATGTAATCGACTCTTATTTTATTGAAAAAAACATTGTGTGCGAAAAAACGGCGAAAATCGCTCATTTTAAACGCTAAAAATCGCCCAAACAAAATGTAAACAAACCACTCAAAACCTTTATTTTACGTATTTTCCACTAAATTTCTTTCTTATTTATAAGATACAAGGCCACTAAGTAACATTTTACCGAAACACCGGTCAAAAACACTTCAGAATTACCGAAAAAACGGCCGAATGCAAAATGTAAACAAACCATGTAAAATGTTAAATACGCGTCAATTCGAATTAATTTCCTTATTAGGGTACAGTACTAAGAATAAATAACCACATTTTATCAAAAAGAAGTTTAAAAAATTTCAGATTTAAGCATAAAATAAGATAATGCAAAATGTAAACAAACATTGTAAAATGCTAATTATGCATTATTTCGGCGAAATTCATATCATAAGTTGAAGCTAAGTGCCCATAAACTCATATTATTTAAATAAAATTATTATAAACACTACTGAATTACGCAGAAATTGACCTGATTCAAAAAGTAAACAAACACCATAAATCATAAAGTACTTACTTTTTCGCCAAGTGTTTTACTTTCATGGAAGGATTCTTATTTATATTTCAACACTGTATCTGAAAATAATCAAATAGCAACGCGAAAATCAGTTAATAAAGCTAAAACGAAATGTAAACAAACCTTAATCCGCTGGCTTTCACATAACGTTTTCGATAATGTTACACACTGGACGTGTAAAAATGCGTTACTCGTAGCAATTTTTAACCAAATATCCTTATTCCGCATAAAATGAGCTAAATAATGCATGCAATCACATGCTTAAACAATTATAAGTAAAGTTACAAACACACTTTGCTTTGAAGCAAGTCGGCGCTCATATACGGAATACCTTACTTCAGTGGACATTCAATGTTGAATCTCCTTTTCAAGCTGAAACAGGTTATTAAAAATTTCAACGACCATTTCCTAACAAACCTTCAATTATAAATGTAAAGTATTTCAATATTTCACATTAATATCTCATTGAAAAGCTGTTTTATACGTCCAACACAACCATCTCACCATGTAAACAAACCACTTAAACATACAAATCATTCTCCATTTCTTTAATTCAAACGTTAACGCCTATCAAACATTCGTTACACACAAATCTATGACACTTTGAAACAATAAATAATATTAAAATATGACAGATTTCAGTCATTATGTCACTGCACATTCTTTTCAGTAACGTTCACCTTCTCGACACAGTACAAAGCAAGAACTAAATAGCATTGTCACACCAAAATAACGACTTACTTTTTAAATCTATGACTTGAAAATCAGACGTTCAACCTATTACAAATCATAATAAGTACGAGCTGCACCAAAAATAATTTTAAGAAATGCAGATAAAAAATTTTTCATACATTGCAAACAACTCATATATGTCGATTCACCATAGTGTAGTAACAAATTATACATATTTCCTCATTTTAACCTCTGATTTAACACACCAAGCTCATCAATAAACTAAAACTATGTGTACTCTTTTCTATTTCACTAAAAAAGATTTAAATTCAACATGTAAAGTCAATTAAGACATGACGACAACATGCAGATTGCCTCACAGCAAACAAGAAAATTGCACTTAAACATCAAACAAAAGATCTGGTTCTTCAATTCCACGTAATTTTCAACTGGAGATGTGTTAATATTTACTGTTATGCACATAGTGTGATTTAAAAATATATAAGCAAACTTAAAATCATTGAATTCAGAGATTCATAGCTTGCATGAACAGTACACTGCCTAAAATCGACACGTTGGAAAAAAACTTTTTCCAAAATATTCCACTTATTACAGGTATATCACAAAATTAAGCTACCCAATCAATTTCTGAAACACATCAAATTTATTAAAAATTGTCGAACAGGAGTTACTCTGACAGTTCCTTTCCTTTTCAAAGCTATCGACTAAAATGTGTCATACCATACTTTACAGCTGATGACAGAAATATGAAATACAAGCAATTCACCTTACAATATTTCTTTAATTCTGTATCCAAAATGGATTGTGAGTGTGTGATGTACTTAAAGTAAATGCAATGCATTTGTTTTCTGATTATAATTTATAATTCAGATGATTAACTGATCGTGTCTTAAAGTTGTGAATTCTGTAATGTATAAGAACTATGTAATGAAATAAAGTTTCAACAAATCAAAAAAAGGGCTCAAAATCAAATCTTATTTTACGTATTCTGCAGCAAGTGACAGTTTTTTCCTTTATTAATTTGTACAATTCATAATTTTTATATCATGCATTCTGCTGTATGTGCAGACACTATGACTGACTGATTGATAAAAAAAATTATCTAATGAACTAAGCCAAAAATTCTTTAATGAATTCATATAACGTCTTTACCTAGCTGTCGTATATTAAATTATTAATTTGAAATTGGTTAACACAATATAATTAAAGAAACATTATTCGGTTTCAAATTCAGATTCCTATCATATTCTAAACAGTGTGTGTTTGTTGATTTATAAAAATCCAAATGAATTAAAGTTATGCCGTAAAGTGCAGATTATTACAATGATATATCAATGAGATTCAATTCGATTACATATCAACACTGCTTATTAACGATTAAAAACACATACAGCTCCAAAAAAAATTACACAATACTGTAATACAGGATACAACAGTAGTCAGAAGAGAGTCAGATTGTGGTTTATGTATAACAGTGAACAGTCCTTGTAGAAAACACCTCACATATTGTTTCCAAAAGCTGCCATGAACATGCATAATAAGATGCAAAAGCAACAATTTTATAATGTTCAAAATAAAACATTTCGTCAACAATCAAAGATTTTATTTATCCTACAACAATGCAGTGTAATTAAATTGTTATCTTATGAGTGGAAAAGTCGATTCAGAAACATTCATAAGAAGACCATTTAATTATTTTTTAAGTCAAGAGTTTTTCTGTTCACATTTAATAACTGATATGTTATATATCCATTTCAGTGTGCATCACATAATGCAATTGTTGCTCCACTGTTGCTTTCATTTTGAAACATGGTGCCTTATAAAAAGTTCTTTCCCATACTACGGTCTGTCTAACTAACAGTTCCTTGTAATTCATATGCATATAAGACGAATATCACCTGGCGACGGGTAAAGGAGCTGAATACTGGTAATTCAACTTCGATCACCTGCAATATCTTCAAAGTTTACGCATTATTTTAAAATTACGACTACAACAAAACATAAACGCAGGAAACATGTCTAAAAATACCAACTTTCAGAACTGCAACGGTCTATTAAATCTAATCCGAGTGAAGAAGACCATGAAAATGTGCAATGCAGGTGTGCTCTGTCATTCAAAAACAGTTGACGTATGAGCCGATGAATAAATATCATAATTGCACGATTTTTATCTCAATTTGTAATCACAATGTTCACAATTATATTAATACGTATATAATCAGCCTATTATTATAATGTTTCAACATAATCTTCGTATGCACTGAGGCATTTTTTTTAAGACGTGAGATATAATTTGATTTTCATTTAACTTATCTACTTTGTTGGAGACGGCTGCTGCATACAGACGATTACGTAACGGCTTAGCGAAGTCGAGCGACGCATCTGATTGGACTGTTTGTAATTATTCATTTTTTTTTTTTTTTAACTGCCAACTAGGCGGGGAAATTCCCTTTTCACTCAGTTATATGTGTGCAATTCTCATAGTAATGCCATGTTTTCCAGCTTGTATGAGATATCCATATTAAATCTTTATATTAATATTCCCTGCTATGAATAATTAATTGGTAACCTGCACGTTGTAGCCATGATAGTTGTAACAACTTCATGTGACATGTGTTTTGATATGTATAATTAAGTCAATCTCAAATTTCGTGGTATCACTTTCAAATCTATCAAGAATTCTATAGCATTTTCAAATGAGTTGATCACTGAACTTCAGTTTCAGTCTGCATGAAACGATTCTTGCATTGAAATACATTTCCTATTCCATTCCGTCCTAAGTTTAAAGATTGTTATCACAGTCTACTCAAAAATGTAATTTGCATATGTACTTCAACAGTTATAATACACGGAAAATAACTTAGGAATATGAAATAAATCGTTGATTATTTAGTGTTCCTAAATAGCAACTTTTCTTTCGAATACATATTTTGTGTACAGTAAAATTATTACATTCAATTTCGTTGGGTAATAAATTATTTTTCTTAATAAAATACTTACAAAGGTATGTATCGTTAAGTGTCCTTTTTCTTGATAATAATACACATTAATGAGTGTGGTTCATTCATCCAAATAACTATGTTTTTATGATTTGCTGGAAGCAATTCGAATAAGTGTATTGTATTAGTTAGCCGATATCGTTAAACTCTATAACAATATGTACTGCTGATTTGCATTTGAAAGAATGCTATTCATCCTCGTTAACTGAAGTGTGTTTTGTGTATTTTGATTTATACTCTTCAATTGCACCCAAACAACAAAGATTACTATTGTCAGGTACATCTGGTTAACGCAAATGAGTGAAGTATTTTAGCAAGAAGCATTGATGAGCTGTAATATTATGTATCTGTTTTACTAAGGAGAAACTAATGAATTAATCTGCAGGATAACTCATTCAGCATGCAATTTATTGATGTGGAATATCAGAGTTAGATATTGCTTACACATTCAGGCTGTCTAAACTTGGTTTATAATTATTTTTTTAATTATTTTTCATTGCTTTTAGGATATTTTTACTTACAGTGTTAAATTAAGAGTAGGTATTCTTTCATTCAGATAGAAAAGTCGGTCAAAAAGTAATTTCGTAATTTTGTTGCTTTGTTTACATTCTGAGTTCACTCTATTTGTGTGTAAATCTAAAGTCTTCTTCAATTAATTTGGGTAGAAGTTCATGTTCTGGTTACTTAGCATTAAATTAAGAATGAAACTAGGTGGAAATACTAAGTGGTTTGTTTACATTGCGACATGTTCGTGTAGAAGGTATAAAACAATTCAATTACCTGTTTTAGCTTGAAAAGGAGATTCAACATTGGATGTCCACAAAAGTAAAGTACTCCATATATGATCGCCGACTTGCTTCGAACGAAAGTGTGTTTGTAACTTTATTTAAATTTGTTTATTCATGTAATTGTATGCATTACTTAGCTCATTTTATGCGGAATAAGGATATTTGGTTGGAAACTACTCTGAATAACGCATTTTTACATGGCCAGTGTACAACATTATCAACAACGTTAGGCGAACTACAGCGGATTGGGGTTTGTTTACATTCGGTTTTTGGTGTTTTTCAATGATTTTCGCGTTGCTGTTATCATCTTTTTACATACAGTGCTCACGTATGACTAAATATTGTTCATTCAAAGTAGAAAATTGGGTGACAAAATTACAAATTAATGATTTTGATGGTTTGTTTACTTTTTGAATTAAGTAAATTTGTGCGTAATTCTGTTGTGCTTTTAATTAATTTTGTAAATAATTTGAGTTTATGGGCACGTACCGTTGACTTATGATATAAATTTTGCCGAAATAATGCATATTTAGCATTTTACACGGTTTGTTTACATTTGGCATTTGCCTGTTTTTTCGGTCCTTCTGAAGTGTTTTTGACCGGTGTTTCGGTAAAATGTTACTTAGTGGCCTTGTATCTTATAAATAAGAAAGAAATTTAGTGGAAAATACGTAAAATAAAGGTTTTGAGTGGTTTGTTTACATTTTGTTTGGGCGATTTTTAGCGTTTAAAATGAGCGATTTTCGCCGTTTTTTCGCACACAATGTTTTTTTTAATAAAATAAGAGTCGATTACATGTGAAATTAAATCGAATTAACCATTAATTAACGATTTTCGAAATTTCGCCTTATTTCGAAAAAAGCTCGATATTTTCTAAGTCCACACATTTCGTAAAACGTTCCTACAAAATTTGGTTAAGTTTCGAAAAATCGCGTTTTTCAACGCCGAAAATATTTCTAAGTCCAAAAAATGCGAAGTACGAGATTTGAAAGCGCGAGATTCTGACTAATTCCAAAATATTTCTAAGTCCAGAAATATCAAAGTACGAGATTTCGAAGTGCGAGATTCAGACTAAGTTCAAATTATTTCCAAGTCCAGAAATATCAAAGTACGAGATTCAGACTAAGTTCAAAATATTTCTAAGTCCAAAAAATGCGAAGTACGAGATTCTGACTAAGTTGAAAATATTTCTAAGTCCAAAAAATGCACTATCGAGCAACCGTCACCCATACGGCGAAAAGAAAATCTCATTACCGTCCAGAAATGTCTGCAACGTCCAAGAGCTGGAGGGTCGAGCGACCGTAACCTATACGGCGAAAATAATTTTGTACGGAAATTTCCGTGGTTTGTTAAAGTTATGAATTTAGTCAATTTGTGCGTAATTCTATATTGTTTTCAAACTGATTTTTATTATAATTTCAGTTTATGGGCATTTCACTTTCACTTATTAAAGAAAATTCGCCGAAAAAATGAATAATTAACATTTTACAGGGTTTGTTTACATTTCGCATTTTCTTATTTTCTGCTGAAATCTGAATTTGTTTTAACTTCTTTTTCATAAAATGTGATTATGCAGAGTTAGTACTTTAACATAATAAAGAAAAAAATTGGAAAAGATGCATAATTAACATTTTACACGGTTTGTTTACATTTGGCATTCGGCGTTTTTTTGGGTTATTCTGAACTATCTTTGACCGTTTTTTTAGTACAATGCGAGTTCTTGGCCATGTACCTTTCAATTAAGAAAGAAATTTATGCGAAAATATCATTAATTAAGGTTATGGGTGGTTTGTTTACATTTTGATTAAGCGATTTTTCGCGTTTAAAATTAGCGATTTTCGTCTTTTTTTCGC
This sequence comes from Stegodyphus dumicola, assembly GCF_044657685.1. Taxonomy (NCBI): domain Eukaryota; kingdom Metazoa; phylum Arthropoda; class Arachnida; order Araneae; family Eresidae; genus Stegodyphus; species Stegodyphus dumicola. The sequence continues at coordinate 286,198,256 of NC_140769.1, read as the reverse complement.
ACACGTTTTTAATAATAAAATAACAGTCGGATGTCATTGTGATTTCATGTGTGCAGCAGTGATACAATAGCTTAATTTAATGAATTAGGAAAAGCAAACAAAGGACAACTGCTTCATGAGAGAAATTCTGATTGATATTCACATTAAACATTAAAGTACATAGTATTTTGAAAGAGAAACAACTATTTTCTTCGATATTTGTATGAAACACTTAAAAAATTCTTCCAGTTCTGCAGTATTTCAAATCGTTCTTCACTTCAAAATATGAATCAAAGTTGTATTATTGAGGACATTTTTCATTAATATAAACTAAACTTCAAATATAATGGCAGACTAGGGGAAAATGCTTACTGGGATGAATTTCGAATGGACAACTGGTTTATACTCACATAAGACACCTAACAAACAACACACATAAAATATAGATTTGAAAACACAGAAAAACTGCTTTTACGTACATAACATGTTGCTTTCTGCTCTGAATTCGTGTAATTAAACTTTTAAAAATTTTGTGTACTTCTGTAGTATTTCATATCATTAATAAGTTAGAAATATGAATTCGACACTTATTATTATCACTAACAATATACAGTCCCTATTACACAAACACCAACTGATTATTATGTCCTAAATATTTCACAGAATAAGGAAGAGGACTAATAGCATTATGATATCGAAGCTCCATTACTACAGAAATCCCTTCTGAATTTCCCTTGTTCATTCAGATACTTAAATAGTACTAAAAAGCAGATCTTAGAAAACAGCTACTAGTGCAAAACATAAACAACTGCCATTATATGAAGTGCATGCTGTTTTTTATTACAAATGGATTTGTGAATACCTTAGAAATTTTCTTATTCTTTTGCAGTATTTAAAGTACTTATTAAAATGTGAAACAAGTAAATTTCACAAATATTAATCCATAGATATACATAAAGCATATACAAGCATTTTGGACTGATATAATACAATGTAAACTTGATTCAGTATTTCTCAGAAGTTTTCATAATAGTACTATGTAGATTCTTTGTGCTGGACCTGCTCGTAATACTAGTAATGAACAATTAATCAGCAGTTCCTAATTGTATTCATGTAATATATTATGATTATTCAGGGTACAAGTTTCAAGTTACACTAAATGCATAAGTTTAATAAGTTTCTTTAATATACTTTCCCATAATTGTACAAAAAAATTAAACTTGACTCTGTGAGTTCAACCTCAGGTTTATAATGAAACAATTCTCATTATTTACCCTATGTGTAAACATCAAAGAGAAATGCACACTGTTCTAAGAGATAAAATTCACTAAAACTGTTCGAGACATACAGTGCTAAAGATGAATTCTATTTATTACATGCAAGGTATAATCAAATCAAGTTGGATATCGATATCATGTATTCACAACGACAAAAGCATATCCTGTGTGCAGCAGCGAAGAGCTGGTGAAATGAATTACCCAGTGAATCTGGCTCATAGTGACATTGCTACTACAAGAAATGCAAATTTTGAAACAGAAACAAATGTTATTATACACATTACATGCTTTATCTTGTATATGTATGCAAACAGTGGACAACACAGTCTACTTTTTCAGTATTTCATAGTGTTCTTTACTTCAAAATATGAATCAAAATTGTATTTTTTAAGACATGAAGCATATATGAACCTTTTTTTTTTTTGTATACTGTAATATAAACTTGATTTGTAACAGCAGACTAGGGCAAATTACCTACTGAAATTCAGATAACACATCCAAAAAACAACATATTAAGATACAACAGATGTGTAAACAGAATAAAATGCTGTTACGTACATAATTACTATTAAGAATTATTGTATTTCAAACATTGTAAAAATTAGTATACTTCATTAGTATTTCATATGATTATTCAGTGTAAAATATGAATTTTATATCTATTATTCATAACTGTGCAATATATATCTATAAAGCTTATATGAACATTTTTGATTAATATAGTAGAATCTAAACTTGATTCACATTTACTTCAAATATCATTATAATACTGCAGCATAGATTTTGCTTTAAAGAGTATAGCTATGAAAACTGAATCAACAATTATTAAGATACATTCATATAATGTATTATGATTAACCATGACACATCATTAAAACAGAAGTACTGCTATTATATGCAATGCATGTTTTCTTTTTAATAAACATTTTAATTCTTTAATTTTTTTTTTTTATATAAGGAAATTCACATTTTTTATTCAGTGGACATGGCTAAAGCATTAAATGAAGATTTGTACCTTACAATAGAATGTTAACTTGTTTCGTACTTGCATTAGCAGATGTTATTGCATTACTACGGTGTAAATTCTGTGCAGTTTTAGATGCTGTGAAATGTGTTGGACTGAATGCTGAATCACTAATTCTTGTGATATTTTTGTGAATTACGGTGAAATGTTTTTTATACATACTGGCAATACATAATAAAATAATATCAGAAGATTCTTGACTTGTTACATGCATGTGAACGCAGTAGGTTAGTAATTATCAAGCATATTCATGTCACATATTCAAACATATTGCTAGCATTTCCCAATTCCTTTGTGCAACAGTTTTATAACAGCTGTATAGTGGTGACTTTATTATGATTATTCAATTTAATTATGACAAAGCACACAAGGGCTGTCTGCCTAAAGGGAGGGATGCCTTCGTGGAAAACTTTCTAAGGGAAACTCGCTCGTATACACGTAACACATGGGTAAAACCAAGAAACGCCCATGCAGCCAGCGCGTTCGTGAGATTTCAACCTCGGAAAGAACTACCAGTGTTCAGCGTCTTTACCACTCGGTCGCTCGTGGCAACGACTTTATTATGAAAATGCACATAACGGCTAACTGGTAGATGGGATGAATTTCTAAGGGAAAGTGGCTCATATTGACATCACACATAGGAGGAAAGCAATATAAATCAACTGTGCATCCAGCATGAATAAGTTTATCTGCAGGTTCTAAAAGAAATTTAACTCACTTTGTTCAAAAAATGTGTATATGTGTCATAAGTCAGGAATTAGTATTTTTAATCACGTGCAAAAGAGATACATGTATGCCCATCTAGGAGATAAATTTCATAAGTAATTTCTAACAGATATAGTGCTAAAGATGACTTCTATTTGGTACATGTCAGTAAAAGTAAGTATTGGTATTTTCCTTTTAGACTTTTATTTTAATTACTAATTTCTTAAGGTACCACTTTATTGGTATTTCTTTTTGGACATTCTTCACTATGTATTTACTTTTGATTTTTAATTTTACACTTGCCTTCA
>NC_140769.1:286172732-286194463 GCF_044657685.1 Stegodyphus dumicola | reverse complement strand
GATTGATAACCATATTTGAATAATCAAGCAAGAATATTCCAATATCTTGATTCCTTGGTATGTATGCATTTATATATAACTGCTGTTAATAACTCGAACAGTATTTTCAATTGAACTTGCAGAGCAGTTTCTCACATGTTAAAAAACTACCAAAAAATATGTTGTTTGAAAGTCTTAGAAAGTGACTTAGAACTACATCTCTTCACTTAGTCTGATAGCCAATTTTGGATATTTAAATAAACCAATTCATGAAGGTGACCAACTTGTACAATATCAGATAGTCTTCAGCTCATTAAAATTATAATTAAATTCTGTAAATTTACAAGTAATGGATATTAATGGAAATTTCTTTTGCTGATGTACAATATTTAATGTGGGAGATAATCTCAATTGCTATTTCTCTACTTTTGAAAGACAATTTTCAGAAACAAGCTACCTCATAAGCGTGAATAAGATAGGATCCATATAACAATATCTGTTTCTTGTTTTGAAATAGTATTCCTATCACCTATATTATATGATGTTAATCCTAGTAATGATAATACATGACAATTCATACATGAAAAGTACTGATAAAAATTTTGATTCTTACACATTCAGACATCTGATGTTTATGGAATGAGCCAATCTTTCTTACACATTAGACTTCTAGGAAAAAAATACACACACAGAAAAGGGAAAAGAAACTTTGAAATGCAATTTTAGTATTTTTATGAAGCTATATTTTCTAAGGAGGTTAAAACACTGTTATTCTCTTGGACACAGGTAGCATTTAGATGAACGACAACCAATGTGTCTTATAAACAGGAATGTCTATAATAGACCGAGACTTACGTTTTAATAAGTGAATGACTGTTGAGCAGGCAGGAGACTGACTAATCAAGTGGAAATTTCCTCCAAACCTACGTCTACAATCATTCAATTCGTGTTTCGTCCTTCATGAAGGCAAGTGTAAAATTAAAAATCAAAAGTAAATACATAGTGAAGAATGTCCAAAAAGAAATACCAATAAAGTGGTACCTTAAGAAATTAGTAATTAAAATAAAAGTCTAAAAGGAAAATACCAATACTTACTTTTACTGACATGTACCAAATAGAAGTCATCTTTAGCACTATATCTGTTAGAAATTACTTATGAAATTTATCTCCTAGATGGGCATACATGTATCTCTTTTGCACGTGATTAAAAATACTAATTCCTGACTTATGACACATATACACATTTTTTGAACAAAGTGAGTTAAATTTCTTTTAGAACCTGCAGATAAACTTATTCATGCTGGATGCACAGTTGATTTATATTGCTTTCCTCCTATGTGTGATGTCAATATGAGCCACTTTCCCTTAGAAATTCATCCCATCTACCAGTTAGCCGTTATGTGCATTTTCATAATAAAGTCGTTGCCACGAGCGACCGAGTGGTAAAGACGCTGAACACTGGTAGTTCTTTCCGAGGTTGAAATCTCACGAACGCGCTGGCTGCATGGGCGTTTTCTTGGTTTTACCCATGTGTTACGTGTATACGAGCGAGTTTCCCTTAGAAAGTTTTCCACGAAGGCATCCCTCCCTTTAGGCAGACAGCCCTTGTGTGCTTTGTCATAATTAAATTGAATAATCATAATAAAGTCACCACTATACAGCTGTTATAAAACTGTTGCACAAAGGAATTGGGAAATGCTAGCAATATGTTTTGAATATGTGACATGAATATGCTTGATAATTACTAACCTACTGCGTTCACATGCATGTAACAAGTCAAGAATCTTCTGATATTATTTTATTATGTATTGCCAGTATGTATAAAAAACATTTCACCGTAATTCACAAAAATATCACAAGAATTAGTGATTCAGCATTCAGTCCAACACATTTCACAGCATCTAAAACTGCACAGAATTTACACCGTAGTAATGCAATAACATCTGCTAATGCAAGTACGAAACAAGTTAACATTCTATTGTAAGGTACAAATCTTCATTTAATGCTTTAGCCATGTCCACTGAATAAAAAATGTGAATTTCCTTATATAAAAAAAAAAATTAAAGAATTAAAATGTTTATTAAAAAGAAAACATGCATTGCATATAATAGCAGTACTTCTGTTTTAATGATGTGTCATGGTTAATCATAATACATTATATGAATGTATCTTAATAATTGTTGATTCAGTTTTCATAGCTATACTCTTTAAAGCAAAATCTATGCTGCAGTATTATAATGATATTTGAAGTAAATGTGAATCAAGTTTAGATTCTACTATATTAATCAAAAATGTTCATATAAGCTTTATAGATATATATTGCACAGTTATGAATAATAGATATAAAATTCATATTTTACACTGAATAATCATATGAAATACTAATGAAGTATACTAATTTTTACAATGTTTGAAATACAATAATTCTTAATAGTAATTATGTACGTAACAGCATTTTATTCTGTTTACACATCTGTTGTATCTTAATATGTTGTTTTTTGGATGTGTTATCTGAATTTCAGTAGGTAATTTGCCCTAGTCTGCTGTTACAAATCAAGTTTATATTACAGTATACAAAAAAAAAAAGGTTCATATATGCTTCATGTCTTAAAAAATACAATTTTGATTCATATTTTGAAGTAAAGAACACTATGAAATACTGAAAAAGTAGACTGTGTTGTCCACTGTTTGCATACATATACAAGATAAAGCATGTAATGTGTATAATAACATTTGTTTCTGTTTCAAAATTTGCATTTCTTGTAGTAGCAATGTCACTATGAGCCAGATTCACTGGGTAATTCATTTCACCAGCTCTTCGCTGCTGCACACAGGATATGCTTTTGTCGTTGTGAATACATGATATCGATATCCAACTTGATTTGATTATACCTTGCATGTAATAAATAGAATTCATCTTTAGCACTGTATGTCTCGAACAGTTTTAGTGAATTTTATCTCTTAGAACAGTGTGCATTTCTCTTTGATGTTTACACATAGGGTAAATAATGAGAATTGTTTCATTATAAACCTGAGGTTGAACTCACAGAGTCAAGTTTAATTTTTTTGTACAATTATGGGAAAGTATATTAAAGAAACTTATTAAACTTATGCATTTAGTGTAACTTGAAACTTGTACCCTGAATAATCATAATATATTACATGAATACAATTAGGAACTGCTGATTAATTGTTCATTACTAGTATTACGAGCAGGTCCAGCACAAAGAATCTACATAGTACTATTATGAAAACTTCTGAGAAATACTGAATCAAGTTTACATTGTATTATATCAGTCCAAAATGCTTGTATATGCTTTATGTATATCTATGGATTAATATTTGTGAAATTTACTTGTTTCACATTTTAATAAGTACTTTAAATACTGCAAAAGAATAAGAAAATTTCTAAGGTATTCACAAATCCATTTGTAATAAAAAACAGCATGCACTTCATATAATGGCAGTTGTTTATGTTTTGCACTAGTAGCTGTTTTCTAAGATCTGCTTTTTAGTACTATTTAAGTATCTGAATGAACAAGGGAAATTCAGAAGGGATTTCTGTAGTAATGGAGCTTCGATATCATAATGCTATTAGTCCTCTTCCTTATTCTGTGAAATATTTAGGACATAATAATCAGTTGGTGTTTGTGTAATAGGGACTGTATATTGTTAGTGATAATAATAAGTGTCGAATTCATATTTCTAACTTATTAATGATATGAAATACTACAGAAGTACACAAAATTTTTAAAAGTTTAATTACACGAATTCAGAGCAGAAAGCAACATGTTATGTACGTAAAAGCAGTTTTTCTGTGTTTTCAAATCTATATTTTATGTGTGTTGTTTGTTAGGTGTCTTATGTGAGTATAAACCAGTTGTCCATTCGAAATTCATCCCAGTAAGCATTTTCCCCTAGTCTGCCATTATATTTGAAGTTTAGTTTATATTAATGAAAAATGTCCTCAATAATACAACTTTGATTCATATTTTGAAGTGAAGAACGATTTGAAATACTGCAGAACTGGAAGAATTTTTTAAGTGTTTCATACAAATATCGAAGAAAATAGTTGTTTCTCTTTCAAAATACTATGTACTTTAATGTTTAATGTGAATATCAATCAGAATTTCTCTCATGAAGCAGTTGTCCTTTGTTTGCTTTTCCTAATTCATTAAATTAAGCTATTGTATCACTGCTGCACACATGAAATCACAATGACATCCGACTGTTATTTTATTATTAAAAACGTGTGCGAAAAAAAGACGAAAATCGCTAATTTTAAACGCGAAAAATCGCTTAATCAAAATGTAAACAAACCACCCATAACCTTAATTAATGATATTTTCGCATAAATTTCTTTCTTAATTGAAAGGTACATGGCCAAGAACTCGCATTGTACTAAAAAAACGGTCAAAGATAGTTCAGAATAACCCAAAAAAACGCCGAATGCCAAATGTAAACAAACCGTGTAAAATGTTAATTATGCATCTTTTCCAATTTTTTTCTTTATTATGTTAAAGTACTAACTCTGCATAATCACATTTTATGAAAAAGAAGTTAAAACAAATTCAGATTTCAGCAGAAAATAAGAAAATGCGAAATGTAAACAAACCCTGTAAAATGTTAATTATTCATTTTTTCGGCGAATTTTCTTTAATAAGTGAAAGTGAAATGCCCATAAACTGAAATTATAATAAAAATCAGTTTGAAAACAATATAGAATTACGCACAAATTGACTAAATTCATAACTTTAACAAACCACGGAAATTTCCGTACAAAATTATTTTCGCCGTATAGGTTACGGTCGCTCGACCCTCCAGCTCTTGGACGTTGCAGACATTTCTGGACGGTAATGAGATTTTCTTTTCGCCGTATGGGTGACGGTTGCTCGATAGTGCATTTTTTGGACTTAGAAATATTTTCAACTTAGTCAGAATCTCGTACTTCGCATTTTTTGGACTTAGAAATATTTTGAACTTAGTCTGAATCTCGTACTTTGATATTTCTGGACTTGGAAATAATTTGAACTTAGTCTGAATCTCGCACTTCGAAATCTCGTACTTTGATATTTCTGGACTTAGAAATATTTTGGAATTAGTCAGAATCTCGCGCTTTCAAATCTCGTACTTCGCATTTTTTGGACTTAGAAATATTTTCGGCGTTGAAAAACGCGATTTTTCGAAACTTAACCAAATTTTGTAGGAACGTTTTACGAAATGTGTGGACTTAGAAAATATCGAGCTTTTTTCGAAATAAGGCGAAATTTCGAAAATCGTTAATTAATGGTTAATTCGATTTAATTTCACATGTAATCGACTCTTATTTTATTAAAAAAAACATTGTGTGCGAAAAAACGGCGAAAATCGCTCATTTTAAACGCTAAAAATCGCCCAAACAAAATGTAAACAAACCACTCAAAACCTTTATTTTACGTATTTTCCACTAAATTTCTTTCTTATTTATAAGATACAAGGCCACTAAGTAACATTTTACCGAAACACCGGTCAAAAACACTTCAGAAGGACCGAAAAAACAGGCAAATGCCAAATGTAAACAAACCGTGTAAAATGCTAAATATGCATTATTTCGGCAAAATTTATATCATAAGTCAACGGTACGTGCCCATAAACTCAAATTATTTACAAAATTAATTAAAAGCACAACAGAATTACGCACAAATTTACTTAATTCAAAAAGTAAACAAACCATCAAAATCATTAATTTGTAATTTTGTCACCCAATTTTCTACTTTGAATGAACAATATTTAGTCATACGTGAGCACTGTATGTAAAAAGATGATAACAGCAACGCGAAAATCATTGAAAAACACCAAAAACCGAATGTAAACAAACCCCAATCCGCTGTAGTTCGCCTAACGTTGTTGATAATGTTGTACACTGGCCATGTAAAAATGCGTTATTCAGAGTAGTTTCCAACCAAATATCCTTATTCCGCATAAAATGAGCTAAGTAATGCATACAATTACATGAATAAACAAATTTAAATAAAGTTACAAACACACTTTCGTTCGAAGCAAGTCGGCGATCATATATGGAGTACTTTACTTTTGTGGACATCCAATGTTGAATCTCCTTTTCAAGCTAAAACAGGTAATTGAATTGTTTTATACCTTCTACACGAACATGTCGCAATGTAAACAAACCACTTAGTATTTCCACCTAGTTTCATTCTTAATTTAATGCTAAGTAACCAGAACATGAACTTCTACCCAAATTAATTGAAGAAGACTTTAGATTTACACACAAATAGAGTGAACTCAGAATGTAAACAAAGCAACAAAATTACGAAATTACTTTTTGACCGACTTTTCTATCTGAATGAAAGAATACCTACTCTTAATTTAACACTGTAAGTAAAAATATCCTAAAAGCAATGAAAAATAATTAAAAAAATAATTATAAACCAAGTTTAGACAGCCTGAATGTGTAAGCAATATCTAACTCTGATATTCCACATCAATAAATTGCATGCTGAATGAGTTATCCTGCAGATTAATTCATTAGTTTCTCCTTAGTAAAACAGATACATAATATTACAGCTCATCAATGCTTCTTGCTAAAATACTTCACTCATTTGCGTTAACCAGATGTACCTGACAATAGTAATCTTTGTTGTTTGGGTGCAATTGAAGAGTATAAATCAAAATACACAAAACACACTTCAGTTAACGAGGATGAATAGCATTCTTTCAAATGCAAATCAGCAGTACATATTGTTATAGAGTTTAACGATATCGGCTAACTAATACAATACACTTATTCGAATTGCTTCCAGCAAATCATAAAAACATAGTTATTTGGATGAATGAACCACACTCATTAATGTGTATTATTATCAAGAAAAAGGACACTTAACGATACATACCTTTGTAAGTATTTTATTAAGAAAAATAATTTATTACCCAACGAAATTGAATGTAATAATTTTACTGTACACAAAATATGTATTCGAAAGAAAAGTTGCTATTTAGGAACACTAAATAATCAACGATTTATTTCATATTCCTAAGTTATTTTCCGTGTATTATAACTGTTGAAGTACATATGCAAATTACATTTTTGAGTAGACTGTGATAACAATCTTTAAACTTAGGACGGAATGGAATAGGAAATGTATTTCAATGCAAGAATCGTTTCATGCAGACTGAAACTGAAGTTCAGTGATCAACTCATTTGAAAATGCTATAGAATTCTTGATAGATTTGAAAGTGATACCACGAAATTTGAGATTGACTTAATTATACATATCAAAACACATGTCACATGAAGTTGTTACAACTATCATGGCTACAACGTGCAGGTTACCAATTAATTATTCATAGCAGGGAATATTAATATAAAGATTTAATATGGATATCTCATACAAGCTGGAAAACATGGCATTACTATGAGAATTGCACACATATAACTGAGTGAAAAGGGAATTTCCCCGCCTAGTTGGCAGTTAAAAAAAAAAAAAAATGAATAATTACAAACAGTCCAATCAGATGCGTCGCTCGACTTCGCTAAGCCGTTACGTAATCGTCTGTATGCAGCAGCCGTCTCCAACAAAGTAGATAAGTTAAATGAAAATCAAATTATATCTCACGTCTTAAAAAAAATGCCTCAGTGCATACGAAGATTATGTTGAAACATTATAATAATAGGCTGATTATATACGTATTAATATAATTGTGAACATTGTGATTACAAATTGAGATAAAAATCGTGCAATTATGATATTTATTCATCGGCTCATACGTCAACTGTTTTTGAATGACAGAGCACACCTGCATTGCACATTTTCATGGTCTTCTTCACTCGGATTAGATTTAATAGACCGTTGCAGTTCTGAAAGTTGGTATTTTTAGACATGTTTCCTGCGTTTATGTTTTGTTGTAGTCGTAATTTTAAAATAATGCGTAAACTTTGAAGATATTGCAGGTGATCGAAGTTGAATTACCAGTATTCAGCTCCTTTACCCGTCGCCAGGTGATATTCGTCTTATATGCATATGAATTACAAGGAACTGTTAGTTAGACAGACCGTAGTATGGGAAAGAACTTTTTATAAGGCACCATGTTTCAAAATGAAAGCAACAGTGGAGCAACAATTGCATTATGTGATGCACACTGAAATGGATATATAACATATCAGTTATTAAATGTGAACAGAAAAACTCTTGACTTAAAAAATAATTAAATGGTCTTCTTATGAATGTTTCTGAATCGACTTTTCCACTCATAAGATAACAATTTAATTACACTGCATTGTTGTAGGATAAATAAAATCTTTGATTGTTGACGAAATGTTTTATTTTGAACATTATAAAATTGTTGCTTTTGCATCTTATTATGCATGTTCATGGCAGCTTTTGGAAACAATATGTGAGGTGTTTTCTACAAGGACTGTTCACTGTTATACATAAACCACAATCTGACTCTCTTCTGACTACTGTTGTATCCTGTATTACAGTATTGTGTAATTTTTTTTGGAGCTGTATGTGTTTTTAATCGTTAATAAGCAGTGTTGATATGTAATCGAATTGAATCTCATTGATATATCATTGTAATAATCTGCACTTTACGGCATAACTTTAATTCATTTGGATTTTTATAAATCAACAAACACACACTGTTTAGAATATGATAGGAATCTGAATTTGAAACCGAATAATGTTTCTTTAATTATATTGTGTTAACCAATTTCAAATTAATAATTTAATATACGACAGCTAGGTAAAGACGTTATATGAATTCATTAAAGAATTTTTGGCTTAGTTCATTAGATAATTTTTTTTATCAATCAGTCAGTCATAGTGTCTGCACATACAGCAGAATGCATGATATAAAAATTATGAATTGTACAAATTAATAAAGGAAAAAACTGTCACTTGCTGCAGAATACGTAAAATAAGATTTGATTTTGAGCCCTTTTTTTGATTTGTTGAAACTTTATTTCATTACATAGTTCTTATACATTACAGAATTCACAACTTTAAGACACGATCAGTTAATCATCTGAATTATAAATTATAATCAGAAAACAAATGCATTGCATTTACTTTAAGTACATCACACACTCACAATCCATTTTGGATACAGAATTAAAGAAATATTGTAAGGTGAATTGCTTGTATTTCATATTTCTGTCATCAGCTGTAAAGTATGGTATGACACATTTTAGTCGATAGCTTTGAAAAGGAAAGGAACTGTCAGAGTAACTCCTGTTCGACAATTTTTAATAAATTTGATGTGTTTCAGAAATTGATTGGGTAGCTTAATTTTGTGATATACCTGTAATAAGTGGAATATTTTGGAAAAAGTTTTTTTCCAACGTGTCGATTTTAGGCAGTGTACTGTTCATGCAAGCTATGAATCTCTGAATTCAATGATTTTAAGTTTGCTTATATATTTTTAAATCACACTATGTGCATAACAGTAAATATTAACACATCTCCAGTTGAAAATTACGTGGAATTGAAGAACCAGATCTTTTGTTTGATGTTTAAGTGCAATTTTCTTGTTTGCTGTGAGGCAATCTGCATGTTGTCGTCATGTCTTAATTGACTTTACATGTTGAATTTAAATCTTTTTTAGTGAAATAGAAAAGAGTACACATAGTTTTAGTTTATTGATGAGCTTGGTGTGTTAAATCAGAGGTTAAAATGAGGAAATATGTATAATTTGTTACTACACTATGGTGAATCGACATATATGAGTTGTTTGCAATGTATGAAAAATTTTTTATCTGCATTTCTTAAAATTATTTTTGGTGCAGCTCGTACTTATTATGATTTGTAATAGGTTGAACGTCTGATTTTCAAGTCATAGATTTAAAAAGTAAGTCGTTATTTTGGTGTGACAATGCTATTTAGTTCTTGCTTTGTACTGTGTCGAGAAGGTGAACGTTACTGAAAAGAATGTGCAGTGACATAATGACTGAAATCTGTCATATTTTAATATTATTTATTGTTTCAAAGTGTCATAGATTTGTGTGTAACGAATGTTTGATAGGCGTTAACGTTTGAATTAAAGAAATGGAGAATGATTTGTATGTTTAAGTGGTTTGTTTACATGGTGAGATGGTTGTGTTGGACGTATAAAACAGCTTTTCAATGAGATATTAATGTGAAATATTGAAATACTTTACATTTATAATTGAAGGTTTGTTAGGAAATGGTCGTTGAAATTTTTAATAACCTGTTTCAGCTTGAAAAGGAGATTCAACATTGAATGTCCACTGAAGTAAGGTATTCCGTATATGAGCGCCGACTTGCTTCAAAGCAAAGTGTGTTTGTAACTTTACTTATAATTGTTTAAGCATGTGATTGCATGCATTATTTAGCTCATTTTATGCGGAATAAGGATATTTGGTTAAAAATTGCTACGAGTAACGCATTTTTACACGTCCAGTGTGTAACATTATCGAAAACGTTATGTGAAAGCCAGCGGATTAAGGTTTGTTTACATTTCGTTTTAGCTTTATTAACTGATTTTCGCGTTGCTATTTGATTATTTTCAGATACAGTGTTGAAATATAAATAAGAATCCTTCCATGAAAGTAAAACACTTGGCGAAAAAGTAAGTACTTTATGATTTATGGTGTTTGTTTACTTTTTGAATCAGGTCAATTTCTGCGTAATTCAGTAGTGTTTATAATAATTTTATTTAAATAATATGAGTTTATGGGCACTTAGCTTCAACTTATGATATGAATTTCGCCGAAATAATGCATAATTAGCATTTTACAATGTTTGTTTACATTTTGCATTATCTTATTTTATGCTTAAATCTGAAATTTTTTAAACTTCTTTTTGATAAAATGTGGTTATTTATTCTTAGTACTGTACCCTAATAAGGAAATTAATTCGAATTGACGCGTATTTAACATTTTACATGGTTTGTTTACATTTTGCATTCGGCCGTTTTTTCGGTAATTCTGAAGTGTTTTTGACCGGTGTTTCGGTAAAATGTTACTTAGTGGCCTTGTATCTTATAAATAAGAAAGAAATTTAGTGGAAAATACGTAAAATAAAGGTTTTGAGTGGTTTGTTTACATTTTGTTTGGGCGATTTTTAGCGTTTAAAATGAGCGATTTTCGCCGTTTTTTCGCACACAATGTTTTTTTCAATAAAATAAGAGTCGATTACATGTGAAATTAAATCGAATTAACCATTAATTAACGATTTTCGAAATTTCGCCTTATTTCGAAAAAAGCTCGATATTTTCTAAGTCCACACATTTCGTAAAACGTTCCTACAAAATTTGGTTAAGTTTCGAAAAATCGCGTTTTTCAATGCCGAAAATATTTCCCAAAAATGCGAAGTACGAGATTTAAAAGTGCGAGAAAATGACTAAGTCCAACTGCGAGAAAAAACGACAAAGTCCCGAAAATCGCGAAAATATTTCAAAGTCCAAAAAAAAAAAACACAGCCGAAGAGCGACCGTAACCCACACGGGGAAACGAGAAGTTCGTATTAGCGTTTTTGCAAAAAAACACCACGGCGAGGGGTCCACGTCGGGAGAAAGCATGCCGAGCTACCGTCACCCTGAAAAACAACCTGTTTGCGCACATGACTGTCGCCACCTTATATGTGGGGTAGTGGTTGACGAGATCGAACGAGGCGCGCGTTGCGTCGTATTTCGATTCTCGCTCAGGCACGGAGGCTCGTACGTTGTTACGGTCAATCGCAAAAGCGTGGAGTACCGCTACGACTGAGAGCTATTTCGTGACGGAACGTTGCACTGGCGTCTCTTTATATGGGATGCTGGGCGGCGAACTTCCTGGGCGCAAAAGCTCTTCACGGGCACGGCTGTGGAGGGGTCGAGGGTTTGGCTACCGCTCTGACCGCAAAGCAGACGTGACGGATTCGTTTGTGCGCTCCTATGAGTTCTTCATGGGAGTGGTGCGTTCGTTTCCTCTCGTGATTCTGGCTTTTAATGAACGGTAAGGAGACAGCCGTTCCTTCGCAGCGAAAGGTCTGCGGGCAGGGACGATATACCGACTGGTTGTTGAGCTGGCTACCGCTTCCGGTCGGGAAACGTCTTTGACCGGTTGCACGCAACTTATCGCGAAGTTCTTTCGTGATGGAGGAGTGTGCGACCCTCCTGCGGACCGGCGTAGTAGTTCTCTTGTCCCTAGGGCCCCCCTCGTCTTCGGGAACTTCGTGTTCGCCGCTAGACGGGGTTGAGAACTGAAAACTTTCACAGCGAGTCTGCGACCAGCTCGGCCCCCGTGCCGTTGCTGGGCGTCCAGACCCGTAATAATAAAAATTGAAACACGGGACCTTTTGAATCTGTGTCCAACGCAGTAAAAATAGCCTCTCGATGCCCACGAAGGCTCACCTCCCGGCGCTGATGCCGTGGAGGACGTAGTGAGTTTTGAACCGCTACCGAAAGCACGAGATTATAACCGAAAGCACGAGATTATAAATCTGTGCGTATGAAATAAAAGAGGGAGCCGCCTGGACAACGGCTCCCAGCGCATTTTCCAAGGTGTGCGCTAAGAAATTGGTGGATTCGAGTTGCTCGCAGCTCGAACGTTCTATGAACGTAAAAAAGCTACCTGGTTGATCCTGCCAGTAGTCATATGCTTGTCTCAAAGATTAAGCCATGCATGTCTAAGTACATGCCGTATTAAGGCGAAACCGCGAATGGCTCATTAAATCAGTTATGGTTCCTTGGATCGTACCTTACTACTTGGATAACTGTGGCAATTCTAGAGCTAATACATGCAGCAGAGCTCCGACCCTCTGGGGACGAGCGCTTTTATTAGACCAAAACCAATCGGACCTCGTGTCCGTATCATGTGGTGACTCTGTATAACTTTGGGCTGATCGCACGGGCTCGTCCCGGCGACGTATCTTTCAAGTGTCTGCCTTATCAACTGTCGATGGTAGGTTACGCGCCTACCATGGTCGTAACGGGTGACGGGGAATCAGGGTTCGATTCCGGAGAGGGAGCCTGAGAAACGGCTACCACATCCAAGGAAGGCAGCAGGCGCGCAAATTACCCACTCCCAGAACGGGGAGGTAGTGACGAAAAATAACAATACGGGACTCTTTTGAGACCCCGTAATTGGAATGAGTACACTCTAAATCCTTTAACGAGGATCAATTGGAGGGCAAGTCTGGTGCCAGCAGCCGCGGTAATTCCAGCTCCAATAGCGTATATTAAAGTTGTTGCGGTTAAAAAGCTCGTAGTTGGATCTCAGTTCCAGACGGGTGGTCCGCCTACCGGTGGTTACTGCCTGTTCTGAACAGCCAGCCGGTTTCCTTTGATGATCTTCACCGGTTGTCTTGGGTGACCGGCAAGTTTACTTTGAAAAAATTAGAGTGCTCAAAGCAGGCGTGACGCCTGAATAATGGTGCATGGAATAATGGAATAGGACCTCGGTTCTATTTTGTTGGTTTTCGGAATACGAGGTAATGATTAAGAGGGACAGACGGGGGCATTCGTATTGCGACGCTAGAGGTGAAATTCTTGGACCGTCGCAAGACGAACTACTGCGAAAGCATTTGCCAAGAATGTTTCCATTAATCAAGAACGAAAGTTAGAGGTTCGAAGGCGATCAGATACCGCCCTAGCTCTGAGTTCTGACCGTAACTGTCGGCCATGATGTTTGCAGTGTTTGTTGCGCTTGTGTAGAAAGAGTTGTATCTTCGTGCATATTGATTTTTGGTGTTTAATAGTGCTATATTTGAAATCTACAGGCCTTCCGGTTTGTGAAGATATCTTACTTTAAAAGATTCATGGATTTTTGACTGATTTACAAGCATTTTAGGATTTCAAGTGTACTCAGGAGCTCATTTGCATACGATCTTGAAGTTTTGGCCTGCATTACTTTACACCGATCTGGTAAAGTACTTTTGCTTTGATATTTTGTTTCTTCACACCTTGTACTATCTGCATAGTGAATTTGATTCATTTTCAAGGCCTTTTTTTAAAATTATTTGTATTTTAAATTTTGATGATACGTTTTGTTTGGGTTTGAGCCTTGTGATTTTGCACCACGGGCATGTCAACTTTTGGCCAACTGAAAATTATTGAAAAATTGGATATTTAAGTTTTATTTTAGAAAAGACTTGTATTTAAGTTGGTGCACTGACTATTTATGTTTTTCGCCCGATGGACGAATTTCGAATTTTGTATTATTTTGTGTTTAAATTTAATTTTAGCGACAGTTTCTAGATTTTAGAGTGAACTTTTAACACAGATTACATTAGTACTATTAATGTTGGAGATTTTTTTATACAGACAATAGTGTTTTGATTTAAAGTGATTTTATATAAACTTCCTATTTAGATTTAATTGATATGTTCATGTAATTTATGTGAATATATTATTATAAGTCCCATCGCCGACAATGTCACAAAATAGAGTTAATACTGAAGATACATTGGACTCAATTGTCATGGATAATAAAAACGATATAGCATCCGTGATTAAACAGATGAATAGGATTGTTGAAAATTTAAAAGAGAAACGGATCCCAAAGGCTCTTGTTGAGTCCCTTAGTAATGGAATTTTATTTATCACAGAGTGGGTATCCAATAGATGTTTAGACAATTTAAGCGAGAAGAAATACAATGATTTAGATGATAAAATTAACTTTTTGATTGAAGAGGTCTCAGAAGTTAAAGGAAAGATGAATGGAAAAAGTGAACAGAGAGAGGAATGGCAGGAAGTGAAAAGTAAGAGAAGGGAAAAGAGAGAGAGAGAGAGCGGTAGGGAGGACAACGAGATCATTTTAAAACCAATTAAGGAAGGAGTGGACGTTTACGATGAGATGAAATGCAATATTAATCCGGTGAAGATTGGCGTAGCAGTTAAGAAATCGTATTTGAGAAGAGATGGAACCATGGTGGTTCAATTGAGCAATAAAGAGGAATGCAAGACCCTTGAAAGAGAAATAAAAAAGAACGATAATTTGAATCATGTAGTCACACCTCGAAGGAGAAAATTTATTCGACCACGCTTAATTATATATAATGTTTCAGACGATGTTGAGGATGAGAAGATTCAACAAAGTTTGACCAGATATTGTGACTGTGAAGGCAACTGTACCAGACCTCTTTTCAGAATTAGTGCCACTGAGAAATGTGTTTCTCACCGGGTTTTTATGGTGACTGGTGATTGTCAAAAGACCTTCATTGAAGACCAAAGAGTTTTAGTAGATTGGAAATCCTACCCTGCCAGACTCTTCTTAAGACCTAAGAGATGCATCAATTGCTTGGCATTTGGCCATGTTAAAAAGGATTGTAGAAATTCGACAGCCTGTAGTAAATGTACGAAAACTCATGAAAAAGGTAATTGTAAAGAGGAGGAGGCATGCTGCATAAATTGTACAGATTATAACAAGAGATTCAATATGAAGTACAACGCAAATCATGATGCATTTTCGAGAGAATGTCCAGTGTACATTCAGGAAATGATTTTTATAAGGGATCACTTGGATATTTAAATTTTTATTATACATTTGGTCGGCTGGGACTTTTAATTTAATTATTTTTAGTTGTGCAAATAGATTGGAAACATATTTTTTTTTTAAATATTGTAATCCAGAAGAGTGTACACATAGTCTTATCCCTCACCTCGAGTATTTTTAACTCTTTTATTGTTTGACCATTTCATTAATAATATTTTGGAAAGGTGTTTGGTAACTGAGATTTTACGGTGAACTTGGTTTTACCTTGATTGATTTTAATTATATATTTTACTCAAATTTTTTTTTTTTAGCTCACTGAAGTGTTATTTGGTGAGTGAATTTTAATTGTAAATATTGGTTTTACTGATTTTAATTGCACATATATATATTGTGTTTTATTGATTTTAATTGTACATATATATACATATTTTATTGAAAGTTTTGACATTTGTATTTAATTGTAAGGTTGTTTTTAGCTGTATAAATTCATTTTAACTTGGTTTTGCATGGAGGCTTTTAATTTAAAAATTTTAAACAGTAACTTGAACCACTGTAATGCGGCAGCATGCCAACTCTCTGCAATTCATAAGATCTTGAAAGAGCCCCCACATATTATAACGCTGCAGGAGCCATATTATGTAAGAGATAAAATTGCCCACATTAGTGGAGAGTGGAGAGCAATTAATCAAAATAATGGTAGAGCTGCTATTATAGTGATAGATAAGAACATTGATTTTATAGTGGATCATATCTTTGAATGCATCGTCGCCATTACAGTTTTTATTGAAGGAAAGAAATTAGCTATTATATCTGTTTATTTTTCTCCGGCAGAAAACCTGGAGGATTACTTACATAGACTGGAGAATGTTTTTAATTCATACAGCTATAATTTTATTATTTTAGGAGATTTTAATGGAAAGAGTTTTAACTGGGGGGCAAACGAGCTGGATGCTCGGGGTCTATTGACCTACGATTTTATTATATACAATTCTTTGAAGATTTTAAATTTTAAGGACTTTACACCTACTTTCTTGTCGGCCGTTGGAGCTGGATGGACAGATCTTGTTTTATGCTCCTCAGAAATGGATATCGCAAAGACTGGGTACTCTGTTTTGGAAGAAGATACACTTAGTGACCACAAATATATCATGGTCAGTCTCTATGATTTACACATAGAGGATAGAGAATTACCTAAATATTCTAGAAACAAACAAAGAATACAACTTATGATCAGGCGCAGCAAAAGAGAAATTGAGGACCTGGAGGCTAAGATTTGTAGGACGAAAAGTGCAGAGGAGCTCAATGAAATGGTACGTGGTCTTGAGAACCTTATTATCAGAAAGATGGATCAATACCTTAAAATAAAGAAGAAGGGGAAGGATAAAAATGAAAGGGTTAGGTGGTGGAATGACGAACTGACAACTTTGAAGAGAAGAGTCAGAGCTCTAAGGAAAAGCTTCCAGGTCAAGGATATTCCTGAAGAAATAAAGATACAAAGAAAAATGGATTACAAGAAGACTAGGGCCTGGTTTAGGAAAAGAATCAGAAGTGTCAAAAGGAACTATAGAGATGAGCTATTTCTGAGGAATAACTTATATTATGACAAATTTTATAGAATTGCCTCGGGAAAAAGAAGAAGAAAAGAGATCTTGAAGAGAGAGAATGATGAGGAAGAGCTTGGGTTGAGTGATAAATATGATGAAATTATTAGAGGACTTTTGAATATTGAAGAGGGCGAGGAGAGAGATCTGGGGGATGTGGACTTTGGAAAGGACGAAACAGAAGAAGAGAAAAGTTTTACAATAGAGGAGATATATATTGCAATTCATGAGTTAAGAGATCGTTCGGCACCGGGCCCAGACAAGATAAGTGTCATTGTTGTTAAGTGCTTATTTGAATATTTTACCTCCTTTTTTTTAATATTATACAATAAATGTTTGGTTTTAAGGATTTTTCCGGAGATATGGAAAGAGGGTCAGCTGATCTTAATACCTAAAGACGTAGATAGATATAGACCGATCTGTTTGTTGAAGACCTTCGCCAAGATCTTGGATAAGTTAATTACTAGAAGATTAAATTACATAATTACTCGTGATAAACACTTAAGCGAAAAACAGTACGGTTTTCGAAGAAATAGATCAACTGACTTAATTCTCTATGAAGTGATGAAAAAAATCAGGACCTATAAAAACGAATATCACGTGGCCATGGTCTCTTTTGACATAAAGGGTGCATTCGACTCAATTGATAGATCAAGACTTCTTAGGATAATTTCAAATTTAAATATCACTAAGCAGCTATTCGAACTAATTAAAGACTATTTATGTAATAGAAGATTAATCTTTACAGTTGGCAACACTACATGTAATCTGTCTTATAATATTGGAAAAGGTTGCCCACAGGGCTCCTGTAGCGCTCCCCTGTTCTGGAACCTCATAGTTAACGAAATTCTAGTAGAAAAGCCGAATAATGATATTTATTGCTTTGCCGACGACATCTTGGTCTTGACCTACGATGTCTCATTAGAGAAAATGGAAAGGAGTTTTCGGGAAATAAATGAGACTTTTATGAAATGGAGTAAGGACAATAATGTTAAATTTAACTTACAAAAAACTAAAGCACTATTTTTCCCAAGAAATGGTATAAAAGTACGGACCCCTAAATTGAAATTTGACAACAAGAACATTAAATTTGGTGAAGATATGTGCTATTTAGGTGTTATAATCGATACAAAATTGAATTTTATTCCTCATTTTAAACACATACAAAGAAGTATTGAACAGATTTTAACTTTTTATTTGAATACCTTTAACACTACTAACTTGGGAAAGAAAAGTCGCACTTTAAAAGAAATATACCTTAATGTTATATTACCAAAAATCATGTATGGTGTCGGCGCATGGGGTGTCCGGGCAGGGGAACTTATTAGAACTAGAAATAAGTTAGACTCTCTACAGAGAAGTTGGCTGCTGACCATTACAAGAGCTTTTAGAACAGTCTCGACGGGGGTTCTGTGTGTGCTTGCTGGTGAGCCTCCCCTCTCAATCCACTATAAGACTTATCATGAGAAATTTTTACTGCGCAATAATTTGTTACAAAAAGTGCATTGTGAAAATACAGAAATAGAAATAGATTATGTGTCTAGATATGATATTAATGAAATTAACCCTAGCGAATTATATTTTTTACCATACGATGATATAATTGTCAATGAAGGGGATATAGATATCTATACTGACGGCTCTGAGATCGAGGAGGGTGTCGGTGCAGCCTTTGTTGTATATTTTCACGGAATAGAAATCCAAAAAAAGAAGTACGTGTTGAACACATTAAACTCTGTATACCAGGCTGAAACCTTGGCACTGAAAGAAGCTCTGAGGTGGATCCAAACTGAACTCAAAGTCAGATATATTATACATGTTTACTCAGATGCTCTATCTGTATTAGCGACACTCTCCCGACCAGAGCCAAAGAATCACATTTTTAAAGAAATTAAAGATATTTTTCTGGTTTTGAATAAAATGCACTATATTAAGTTACATTGGATTCGAGCACACAAGGGATATAGGGGAAATGAGAGGGCCGACGTACTAGCTAAGGAGGCTGCCCTGGGGGAAGGTGCTGTATTTAATTTACTCTATTCTAGACAAAAATTGTTCACAAAGATTCAAACGAAGTACATAATGGAATGGAAAAATAAATGGGAAAACACCTGGAAAAGAACACGTTATTTAGAAACAATAGAGATTAAAAAGAGAATGAAAATTTACGACAATATTGATTTAAATCAGATTCTAACAGATCATGGTAGATTTCCCGAATATCTTTGCCGTTTTAACCTCCAGGGCAATAAGAACTGTATATTTTGCAATACTCCTGGCGACGCAGTACACTTCGTCGAGCACTGTCAATTAACTCAGAGGGTGAGGGATAGACTTAATGTTAAAAAGATCGAAAATGTAAAGCATAGTACACTGGAAAAATTTGCTGTGGAAATTATGAAAATCATAAATAATAATAGGAGGAAAATTGGTATTATGGTTTGAAGACAGGAGTTTTATTGCATTTTATTGTATTTTATTGTATTTTAAAATGACTTTAATTTTAGGGGTTTTTTTTGTAAATAATTTACAGACAAAGGGTCTATTTATATTGTGTTGTCAACCCTTTGGAGCTGTTTTTATGTATTTCACGATTATTGTGTCTTGTTTTTTTTTTCTTTCTTTTCTTTTCTTACTACATATCGAGACATGTACTTCTATATATTTTTAACTATTTTGTTCTTGGTTTTGGAGATTTGCTTTTTAGGATTGTTTAGGAAATCGCGAGGAAATTTGAGCGGGATATATTGGAGAGCCGTTCCATGATAATTGATATTTTGTAAATTAATAGCTAGAGTAATCGTACCCTTTTTTTTTTTTTTTAAATTTGAAACGGTTTTTTTAAATGATTTTGTAATATTTTGAATAATATCTCCATTCCTTTGAAAATTGCAAACCAATGTTTTCGCAATTCGGGCCTCTGGGATCTAGCGTCCCAGAGACAGCGTCGTTAATGGTCCTTCTGAGTTAATCGAGGCTTGACCTTGTAGTGATTTGTTTTGGTGGCAATTATGAGTGGTTGGGTTTTCCAATAAAGAGTCGTGGACCTGTTGGTGCTTTGTCTCGTGTGGTTTGGTTCTGTGTCGTATGTATGGTTATGTGTTGTTTGTTTTATTTTTGCGTTATACTAACTTTGTCTAAATTCCTTATTTTCCTCTGTTCTTTTTAGTGAGTATGGGTGTATTTTAAGCTTGCAACCATAATTTTGTATATCTTTAGTTTGTTTTGTTTGCGTTTTTTTTTAACTTTTTTTTTTGTTGCCCGGAGCTTGGGCTTGGTTTCCCTGAGGTCTTTTATTTCTGTGAGTAGTTTACTTTTTTTTTTTTAGAGAGTCATTATATTTTTTATAGGGGCACGGCCGGCTCGTTGGGCAAGTTTGTTGGTTGGAGGGGTGGGCCCCCGTTGGTCATAAGATCGATCTATGTCGATTAGGTGGACTGGGGGCTGCGCCCAGATTTGTACCGCCCTAGTTCTAACCATAAACGATGCCAGCCAGCGATCCGGCTGTGTTCCTCAAATGACACGCCGGGCAGCTTCCGGGAAACCAAAGCTTTTGGGTTCCGGGGGAAGTATGGTTGCAAAGCTGAAACTTAAAGGAATTGACGGAAGGGCACCACCAGGAATGGAGCCTGCGGCTTAATTTGACTCAACACGGGAAAACTTACCCGGCCCGGACACAGGAAGGATTGACAGATTAAGAGCTCTTTCTTGATTCTGTGGGTGGTGGTGCATGGCCGTTCTTAGTTGGTGGAGCGATTTGTCTGGTTAATTCCGATAACGAACGAGACTCTAGCCTACTAAATAGACGCTCCGATCCTTCGAGTCGGACGTTCTTCTTAGAGGGACAAGCGGCGTTTAGCCGCACGAGACAGAGCAATAACAGGTCTGTGATGCCCTTAGATGTCCGGGGCCGCACGCGCGCTACATTGAAGGAATCAGCGTGTGCTTTCCCTGTCCGACAGGACTGGGTAACCCGTTGAACCTCCTTCGTGCTGGGGATAGGGGCTTGTAATTGTTCCCCTTGAACGAGGAATTCCCAGTAAGCACGAGTCATAAGCTCGTGTTGATTACGTCCCTGCCCTTTGTACACACCGCCCGTCGCTACTACCGATTGAATGATTTAGTGAGGTCTTCGGACTGGCTCTCGAAGCGGCTTTCGGGTCGCGTCGGCGTGCCGGAAAGATGACCAAACTTGATCATTTAGAGGAAGTAAAAGTCGTAACAAGGTTTCCGTAGGTGAACCTGCGGAAGGATCATTACCGATGGTCAGATTCGTCTGGCAAAAACATTGGTTAAACTCGGGGAGGAGGGTTCGCCTTCCTTCCCTGTGCTGCGCGCCACAGAGCGGCGTGGAAGCACAGAAAAAAACTTTGAATGCTTATTTTTGAAATCCCAAGTGGTCTCGTACCCACATCGAGGTGCCTAGTATAATTTCCCGGTCGCAGATTGACGACAAGAGGGAGGTGTTGGACTTTCGGGTCCGATGCTAGGTTTAATGAGTACCGCCACAGTTGGTGGACCGCCTCGCGGGTACGATATCCCGGTGGGGCCCTCTGAAGGAAGAGCGACGGAGAGCTCGCGACTTCGGTCGACTTCTGGTGGGGTCACTTTCCGTGAATTGAACGCTTCTCCGTGCTTCCCCGCAAGGGGAGGTATTTCTTTCATAAGACTTTTGAACGCAAATGGAACCCCTCGGGGATCCATATAATAAAGATGAC
>NC_140769.1:286165232-286167732 GCF_044657685.1 Stegodyphus dumicola | reverse complement strand
ATATTGTTTTTTCTTTTCCAGAGGGTTGTTAGCCCTCTGGTAAATCAATTTTCTTATATTAGTAACATATACCTGTCTTTTTATTGATCTTGGGGCGACTTTTTCAACTTTATTTTATTGTAATGATTTAATTTCGTGGCGCGACTTTTATTTGACACCCCAATACCAACTTATGTTAACTTATTACCCTTCTGTCATATAGTACAATTTGATCAATTGTTTTAACGATAATTTTAATTTAATGCATATCTATGTTTTTTCATTTTTCACTTTTTAAAATTTTTTTTGGAACAACAGTTTAATTTATATAATTTTTTTTACTGTACTTCAATCTTCGGTACTTGGTCTTATGGCCATATTCTTATTACAGTTGTATAGTAGCTCCAGTTTCTTTATTCATTAATGATTTTGGGGGTTTTTTAATATTATGCCTAATATTTCTAGTCCGTAGGGGGTCTTTGACCCCTGGTTAATTTTTCTTATGTCATTTTATGGCTTTCTTTCTTGATTTACCATGTCTTATTTTTTCTTCTCTCTTCTCTCGGCACTTGGTAAAGACTTTGTTTTGACACCCCGAGACCGACCCATGTTAAATCTCCTATATTCTCTTTTGTACTATTGTTTGTACTATCGTTCCCTTTTTTTTTTCAATTAATTCCTATACCCTCAAATTTCATTTAAGTTTTTTTACTTTTTTACTCGAAACAATAGTCATTTTATTATATTATTTTTTCTAAATTCTCTAACTTCGGTTCTCGGTCTTCTGGCCATAATCTAGCCTTGTTACATGGTCTTCAATATCTTTCAATAAATTGAGAAGTGTGGTGTTATTAGCCAACTTGTCCTTTCTTACTTAGTCCGGGGGGGGTCCTCGGACCCCCTGGTCGATTTTTTTTCTCTATTCATCTATCTGGTTTCCATGACTTATTTTTTTATTTCTATTCTCTCAACATTTGGCAATGACTTTGATATGACACCCCGAGACCGACTCATGTTAACTCTCCTATATTTTCTTTAGTACTATTGTTTGTACTATTGTTCCCTTTTCTATTACAATCTATTCCTATCCCATTAAATTTCATTTAAGCATTTTTAAATTTTTTTTCGGAACAATAGTCTTTTAATAATATAATTTTTTCTTCTTTCTCTAACTTCGGTACTCGGTCTTCTGGCCATAATCTTGTCTTGTTGCATGGCGTTCAATGTCTTTCAATACTTTGAGAATTGTGGGGTTGTTGCCGACTTGTCCTCTCTTATTTAGCCTGTAGGGGGTCCTGGGGCCCCCCGGTCGATTTTTCTCTTTTCATCTATCTGGTTTACTTGTAATTTTATCTTTACTTTACCTGTTTTTTTCTCTTCTCATCGCAGTTTGCAAATACTCTATTTAACCACCCCCAGACCAACCTATGTTAATTATTTACTATTTTTTATTGTATTGTTATTTGTATTATTTTTCTTGCGACTTTTTCAATCTTTTCCTTTTTCTTTAAATTTCATTTCAGCACTTTTAAGTTTTTTTTTCGAACAATAGTTTTTTTCTTATAATTTTTTTTCTTATATTGCTAACTTCGGTATTCGGTCTTTTGGCCATTTTTTTTTTTATTTAGTTGCATATTGTATTTCATTTTCCATTTAAGTTAGAATTTGAGGTCTTTCTTAAATTGTCTTTTATTATACAGTCCACGGGGAGTCCTGGGGCCCCCCGGGTTTTTTTTTTTTTTTTTTTTTTTTTTTTTTTTTTTTTTAGCACTCTACTCCATAATGCAGTTCGTAAATTTTCTATTTGGTCTCTGCTGTATATATGTAAATATGTCTTTCTTTGTGGTTGTAGCTGCCTCCTATAGCCTACCCCCTTTTTTTTTTTTTTTTTTTTTTTTTTTTTTTTTTTTTTTGTTTGTAATGCAATTTTCGTTCTTTAGGAGGAAGTGCTCCCACATATTATTATACGATTTTCTTTTGTATTCATGTTTAATCTCCCCCACCGGTTAGTTACACATACCTTTTTTCATATCTCATTAACTCTATCATATTCTATGTTAATGAAACTCTGACTGTCTTGGTGGGGACAATGTCTTTTATATTTCATCATATTTTTGTACTTATGCTTTATGTCCATATGCTTTATGTCCTTTTTTTTTTTTTTTTTTTTTTTTTTTTTTTTTTTTTTTTTCTCGTGGTTGTAGCTGCCTCCTATTGTCTTTTGTTTCATTTGTAATGTAAATTATGTTCTTTAGGAGGAAGTGCTCCCACATTGTATTTTAGTAATCTCTTGTATTTTTGTTTATTTTTCCCCACCGGTTAGTCACACAAACAATTTCTCATTTTTCATTTATTCTATCATATTCCACATTAATATGATATTCTGACTACCTTGGTGGGGTCACAGTTTTCTTGTATATATGTAAATCTATCTTTCTTTTTTGTGGTTGCAGCTGCCTCCTATTGTCTTTTGTTTCATTTGTTATGTAAATTATGTTCTTTAGGAGGAAGTGCTCCCACA
>NC_140769.1:286147732-286160232 GCF_044657685.1 Stegodyphus dumicola | reverse complement strand
TGGTTTCATAAAGAAAGTCATAAATAAATGTCATCTAAGTTTCAATGTTTTGAGATTTCTTCTAAAATGTGATATGCACTATTTACCTAATTACTGACTGACTGACTGACTGACTAGAAATACACTCATCATTTAATATTGAAAAACAGTTATTTTTAAATGCACATGTTTTTTTTTATTATTATTATTTTAATTTTGTAATTTATATTCTCTTCTAATAAAAAGTAAGGCTGTTTCTCTTATTATTCTATCATAAAGAGACAATCTTCTGTTGAAAATCATCCATAAAGGCATTCTATTATCACACTGTACAGTTTGATCTAAAAACTTTCATAGTAAAGGAATGAAATACAAAATTTTTTTATTCTAATACAACTTCATGCATAAAAAGTGACACGTACAGATTGCCTCTTCAAATAAATCCAATAATTCCAAAACGTGCAGTTACAGATTTTAAATGAGCTTCTTATATCTTCTCAAAATACTTCTTATTTGCTGAATTGCCATATATGATTGCCTTTGAAAATTTCACGACGTGTTAATACGTAAGTATCTCTCATGCTTTTAAAAATACGGTTTCTGTTGTTTACGAAATGGAATGGCAAGTCGATTCAATTTCTGCCTCAATGGGGAAATATTTGTCATGTTAATATTTTTCTTTTAAACGACACATAAAGGCCAGTACTGGTAAACAAGGAAAAAGTGAATCTGCCTGCTTTTTGCATATTTGAATAATCCAATGCAAAAAGATGAAAGTATGGTTTAATATGAGATTACTTTTCAGCTCAATACAATTTTCAAATCATACTTTCAGTTTATCAAATTATGACAAATTTGAATTTACTGAGATTTTTATTTCTTGTGTGTAGATTTAACATTAACCATGAAAGCTGTGTATGGTTTTTTGTAAACAAAGCTACATGACAATATTACAGTACCTGTTTTGAAACAGCTTTCATATAACCTATATTGTTTATTATCAATTTTAGTAGCATTCATGAGCTAATTAAAAGAAGTTTTTTTCATGTTCAGACATTTGATGCTTATGCAGGGAACCTATGTGTGTCCATGTGTAGATTATGCATATTAAGTAAGCAATGTTATTTATAAGACCATATGTAATTTTAGCAAACATTGAGTTTGATATAGGACAGTATTCAATTTTTTTTCCTTCCCTTAAAATTACGTACTACTAATGTCAGTTATTCTGGATGAGTACAATAAAAAAGGAAATACATGAATACTTACTTTGAAATACATGAATTTTCAACTGACTTGGGTTTATACTTCTGACTTGGAAACTTTATCCTTTTTTTTTTTCATTTATTCAAGTTTAGGTAAGTATTTACCATGCGTAAACTTTCCAACATGGTAATTTGGCCACCAGCGGCTGAGCGTTAAAGTCGCTGAACACTGGTAGTTCGAATCCAGCAAACTCGCTGGCTGCATGGGCATTTTCGTGGTTTTCCCTGTCTTACATATATACAAGCCAGTTTCCCTTAGAAAGTCCTCCATGAAGGCATCCCTCTCTTTAGGCAGATAGCCCTAGTTTGCTTTGCCATAATCTCAATAAAACCAAACAAAAAACAACATGAGAATAAGAGAATTTTTCCGTAAACTGTAAATTATTTGCCACTTTTTACAAGAGTAAAAGGAATTGCATTTTTGTCCATATGTTTTAACTTTTTAGGTGAAAATCGATCCATGTATACATGTACAAACTAATTGTGTTTCTTATCTGTTAAAAAATTAGAAACAAACACTTCAATCATTCATCGTCAATTTAGAATTTAAAAAAAAAGAACAAATATGAAAATGTTCATGCTTCCTGTTAAAACTGACTGTGGACGTTTGACAATGTATATTGAACTGGAATATTTTGCAAGTTAATATATGCTTCTAAAAATATGGAATGGCAAGTCAGTCATACTTCTCCAGTGATGTGTGCCAAATTGCTAAACATATCTGAGTAAACAAAAAGGTAATTCTAAATTTCTATGTATGAAAGAAATTTCCAGATTACATAAACAGTATTTTTCAGTTTTCTACTCTTAGTATTTTCTCACATATCAATAATTCATTTTAAACTATATAGCCCACCAGCGGCCGAGCGGTAAAGACGCTGAAAACTGGTAGTTCGGTCTTTTGTTCGAATCCCGCGTATGGGCTGGCTGCATGGGCGTTTTCGTGGTTTTCGCCATGTGTAACGTGTATACGAGCCAGTTTCCCTTAGAAAGTCCTCCACGAAAGGCATCCCTTCCCTAAGGCAGATAGCCCTAGTGTCCTTTGCCATAATTAAATACACCACACCACACCTTATAAACTATAATCATTTTCAGAATTAAAAAAAAAAATTAACATTCATTGAACTGTCTTATTGTTGGTTTATGAATGCAAGGACAGTCAATGTGCTTTAAAATTCAGCATTCAGATAAATGTTTACTGTTTTGATGAGTAAATGTGAAAATAGAGTATTACTTTTGTTTCTCAGAGAATGAAGATATGATTTCTGACAATTTGATCAATTGCGTCATATGTCAGTTAATGTTTTTGTTATATTTCAGTTCATAGAACAGAGTAAAACCTTCAATAGATTTCTTATGTCATACTGTGAGTTAGCAAATAATGCATAATCTGAATTTTCTGTTGCTTTTGTATAACACCTCGCCTGAAATCGATAATACTTAAATTTACTATAGATATGCTCTTGAAAACTGTTATGATTTTTAGGAAAAAAAGAAATATACATTACATTTTTTAAGATCTGTGTGCATACAAAAACAAGCATGGGATTTATTTATCTTTTTAGAATCTGTGTTTGTATCACCTATATTGTATATTATTAATTCCATTATTATTCTAATAATAAGTCAGAAATGATGAAGTAATGAGTAACTTCCAGTAATGATCAAAATAAGCTTTTTACACATTCAGACATTCATTCTCCTTAATCATAAGGAAACATGAAATATTCAATACAAGTTCCTGTGTAGGATGAGCATGTGAACTAGTGAATGATATGCAATTTTTCAATTTTCGGAAGCAATAAGTTTTATACACTATTTAATCTTCGTCCCCCCCATCCCCAATAAAATATCTTTATATTCATTTCAGCTATTCTGTATAATTGGCTTACCAGCAATACATTACAGAGTTTTCAAATATATCTTTATTTCATGCAAACTTAATTGACATATTCTTTTTTTATTCAGGTTTCGCTACTTAATTCATCATGTAATGAGGTTTGGAGAGTGTTATAACTTGTAGCAGTTACGCATTATGAATAATAACCTATATATCCGTTAAGAGAAAATTTAAAGTAATTCATTCCAATTTAAGTAACGAAATTGTTCCTTCCGACACACACTGACAGATAGATAGACAGACAGACAGTGAACGTTAACGTTTAAATCAAAACGATTACGGTTAGGTCTGCGTGTTCGCGAATTGACAATAAATTTAAGATAATTGCTAATCCCCATTTTTAAATGAAAGTAAAATGCTGAATTTCCTTCAATGCTTAATATTTTCTAATCTTTTCAATTTTTTTTTTTTTTCCTGGAAGACTGCTCAAAATGTAACATATAGTTAAAACTGTAACAAGAATGAGTTACCTCAACTTAGCTGAAGTTCGATTCTCCTATCCCATAATTAAATTTCTTACTGCTTTCATTATTTTCAATTACTGGTGGTAAGATTAATTTAAAAAGAAATTTTTAATTTCAATAGATGCATTCCAAGCAGTCCAAAATATTCAAGCAAATGCAAAAGCATAAAAACAGTTCTACAGAATGCGTGTTGATAACGGTGACATGAATGTGACCGTTGGAATTCAAACAGCAATTTGAAAGAAATAGCATTATGTGTGTTCATAACGATGACGTGAATCTGACCGTTGGAATTTAAACAGCAATTTGAAATAAATAGGATTGTAGTTCGTCTGTTACTTGCGTTCTTACACGTATCTACAAAGCTGATATATTCAGTGTCAATCAAATTAAATTTCGTAGTATTTAATTGTGTTTCAGTTAACAAAGGGGTATCTTGTGTGTAAGCTAACATGAGAAACGAAAACAGAATTATAAGGAACTAAATAAATTTTCATCTTACATATGAAAAATGAATTGCACACATTTGAAATTTTTTCTTTATTAATAAAATTGAAGGAAAATGAGTGTATTACTTACAAAATTTATGTATTGCATTGTTTACTTTACTTTTTCCTAGTAGGTCATTTAATGTAGAGATTTCAAATTCCAAACAGTGCAAATTAAGGGTGTGTGGAATTTGAAATCAATTTAAAAGGTAAGTGCATTTTCTTTTCTTTTTTCTTCTTAAACCTTCAATTCTCATTCAATTTCACTCTTAGGCAAACTGGAAAAAAAAAAAAAAAAAGCTTACATATAATATCAATAGTGTGGTGTTTCCTTTCGATCACTTGCAGTTCTCTAACACATCTAATATCCAGTTTCTATTCATAATTAAAATTTTTTTCAATACAGCTTCAGAAAATATTTAACTAACCTTCAGAAATACCAACTTTGGAAGCAGAATTGACAGTTTATGAATAAAAAATTCATTGTTGTAATGCGATTTATAGTTGAGGAATAAGGATTTAATGTATCTATGATTGCAGGAAGTTAAGTATTTATCACAAAAATGAAACTTCTCATTTATTATGAATTTACTCTGTATTACAAATTCTTATTTATTTTGTCTTGATAGGAATTTCATGACGATTGCTTTAATTGTCTCCCTTAAGAGTGTTAGTGTAAATTATTTTCTTTTTAATGTCTTTGCTCCTACTGTAGGCAAATCTCACAAGCACATACTATCAGTTTCAATTTAAAGAAAATATCATGATTTCATTATAACAAAGAATTTGATCTTGGTATACAAGAGAATAGATATGACAGTTAAATATGCAAGGATTGATAACCATATTTGAATAATCAAGCAAGAATATTCCAATATCTTGATTCCTTGGTATGTATGCATTTATATATAACTGCTGTTAATAACTCGAACAGTATTTTCAATTGAACTTGCAGAGCAGTTTCTCACATGTTAAAAAACTACCAAAAAATATGTTGTTTGAAAGTCTTAGAAAGTGACTTAGAACTACATCTCTTCACTTAGTCTGATAGCCAATTTTGGATATTTAAATAAACCAATTCATGAAGGTGACCAACTTGTACAATATCAGATAGTCTTCAGCTCATTAAAATTATAATTAAATTCTGTAAATTTACAAGTAATGGATATTAATGGAAATTTCTTTTGCTGATGTACAATATTTAATGTGGGAGATAATCTCAATTGCTATTTCTCTACTTTTGAAAGACAATTTTCAGAAACAAGCTACCTCATAAGCGTGAATAAGATAGGATCCATATAACAATATCTGTTTCTTGTTTTGAAATAGTATTCCTATCACCTATATTATATGATGTTAATCCTAGTAATGATAATACATGACAATTCATACATGAAAAGTACTGATAAAAATTTTGATTCTTACACATTCAGACATCTGATGTTTATGGAATGAGCCAATCTTTCTTACACATTAGACTTCTAGGAAAAAAATACACACACAGAAAAGGGAAAAGAAACTTTGAAATGCAATTTAGTATTTTTATGAAGCTATATTTTCTAAGGAGGTTAAAACACTGTTATTCTCTTGGACACAGGTAGCATTTAGATGAACGACAACCAATGTGTCTTATAAACAGGAATGTCTATAATAGACCGAGACTTACGTTTTAATAAGTGAATGACTGTTGAGCAGGCAGGAGACTGACTAATCAAGTGGAAAATTTCCTCCAAACCTACGTCTACAATCATTCAATTCGTGTTTCGTCCTTCATGAAGGCAAGTGTAAAATTAAAAATCAAAAGTAAATACATAGTGAAGAATGTCCAAAAAGAAATACCAATAAAGTGGTACCTTAAGAAATTAGTAATTAAAATAAAAGTCTAAAAGGAAAATACCAATACTTACTTTTACTGACATGTACCAAATAGAAGTCATCTTTAGCACTATATCTGTTAGAAATTACTTATGAAATTTATCTCCTAGATGGGCATACATGTATCTCTTTTGCACGTGATTAAAAATACTAATTCCTGACTTATGACACATATACACATTTTTTGAACAAAGTGAGTTAAATTTCTTTTAGAACCTGCAGATAAACTTATTCATGCTGGATGCACAGTTGATTTATATTGCTTTCCTCCTATGTGTGATGTCAATATGAGCCACTTTCCCTTAGAAATTCATCCCATCTACCAGTTAGCCGTTATGTGCATTTTCATAATAAAGTCGTTGCCACGAGCGACCGAGTGGTAAAGACGCTGAACACTGGTAGTTCTTTCCGAGGTTGAAATCTCACGAACGCGCTGGCTGCATGGGCGTTTTCTTGGTTTTACCCATGTGTTACGTGTATACGAGCGAGTTTCCCTTAGAAAGTTTTCCACGAAGGCATCCCTCCCTTTAGGCAGACAGCCCTTGTGTGCTTTGTCATAATTAAATTGAATAATCATAATAAAGTCACCACTATACAGCTGTTATAAAACTGTTGCACAAAGGAATTGGGAAATGCTAGCAATATGTTTGAATATGTGACATGAATATGCTTGATAATTACTAACCTACTGCGTTCACATGCATGTAACAAGTCAAGAATCTTCTGATATTATTTTATTATGTATTGCCAGTATGTATAAAAAAACATTTCACCGTAATTCACAAAAATATCACAAGAATTAGTGATTCAGCATTCAGTCCAACACATTTCACAGCATCTAAAACTGCACAGAATTTACACCGTAGTAATGCAATAACATCTGCTAATGCAAGTACGAAACAAGTTAACATTCTATTGTAAGGTACAAATCTTCATTTAATGCTTTAGCCATGTCCACTGAATAAAAAATGTGAATTTCCTTATATAAAAAAAAAAAATTAAAGAATTAAAATGTTTATTAAAAAGAAAACATGCATTGCATATAATAGCAGTACTTCTGTTTTAATGATGTGTCATGGTTAATCATAATACATTATATGAATGTATCTTAATAATTGTTGATTCAGTTTTCATAGCTATACTCTTTAAAGCAAAATCTATGCTGCAGTATTATAATGATATTTGAAGTAAATGTGAATCAAGTTTAGATTCTACTATATTAATCAAAAATGTTCATATAAGCTTTATAGATATATATTGCACAGTTATGAATAATAGATATAAAATTCATATTTTACACTGAATAATCATATGAAATACTAATGAAGTATACTAATTTTTACAATGTTTGAAATACAATAATTCTTAATAGTAATTATGTACGTAACAGCATTTTATTCTGTTTACACATCTGTTGTATCTTAATATGTTGTTTTTTGGATGTGTTATCTGAATTTCAGTAGGTAATTTGCCCTAGTCTGCTGTTACAAATCAAGTTTATATTACAGTATACAAAAAAAAAAAAGGTTCATATATGCTTCATGTCTTAAAAAATACAATTTTGATTCATATTTTGAAGTAAAGAACACTATGAAATACTGAAAAAGTAGACTGTGTTGTCCACTGTTTGCATACATATACAAGATAAAGCATGTAATGTGTATAATAACATTTGTTTCTGTTTCAAAATTTGCATTTCTTGTAGTAGCAATGTCACTATGAGCCAGATTCACTGGGTAATTCATTTCACCAGCTCTTCGCTGCTGCACACAGGATATGCTTTTGTCGTTGTGAATACATGATATCGATATCCAACTTGATTTGATTATACCTTGCATGTAATAAATAGAATTCATCTTTAGCACTGTATGTCTCGAACAGTTTTAGTGAATTTTATCTCTTAGAACAGTGTGCATTTCTCTTTGATGTTTACACATAGGGTAAATAATGAGAATTGTTTCATTATAAACCTGAGGTTGAACTCACAGAGTCAAGTTTAATTTTTTTGTACAATTATGGGAAAGTATATTAAAGAAACTTATTAAACTTATGCATTTAGTGTAACTTGAAACTTGTACCCTGAATAATCATAATATATTACATGAATACAATTAGGAACTGCTGATTAATTGTTCATTACTAGTATTACGAGCAGGTCCAGCACAAAGAATCTACATAGTACTATTATGAAAACTTCTGAGAAATACTGAATCAAGTTTACATTGTATTATATCAGTCCAAAATGCTTGTATATGCTTTATGTATATCTATGGATTAATATTTGTGAAATTTACTTGTTTCACATTTTAATAAGTACTTTAAATACTGCAAAAGAATAAGAAAATTTCTAAGGTATTCACAAATCCATTTGTAATAAAAAACAGCATGCACTTCATATAATGGCAGTTGTTTATGTTTTGCACTAGTAGCTGTTTTCTAAGATCTGCTTTTTAGTACTATTTAAGTATCTGAATGAACAAGGGAAATTCAGAAGGGATTTCTGTAGTAATGGAGCTTCGATATCATAATGCTATTAGTCCTCTTCCTTATTCTGTGAAATATTTAGGGACATAATAATCAGTTGGTGTTTGTGTAATAGGGACTGTATATTGTTAGTGATAATAATAAGTGTCGAATTCATATTTCTAACTTATTAATGATATGAAATACTACAGAAGTACACAAAATTTTTAAAAGTTTAATTACACGAATTCAGAGCAGAAAGCAACATGTTATGTACGTAAAAGCAGTTTTTCTGTGTTTTCAAATCTATATTTTATGTGTGTTGTTTGTTAGGTGTCTTATGTGAGTATAAACCAGTTGTCCATTCGAAATTCATCCCAGTAAGCATTTTCCCCTAGTCTGCCATTATATTTGAAGTTTAGTTTATATTAATGAAAAATGTCCTCAATAATACAACTTTGATTCATATTTTGAAGTGAAGAACGATTTGAAATACTGCAGAACTGGAAGAATTTTTTAAGTGTTTCATACAAATATCGAAGAAAATAGTTGTTTCTCTTTCAAAATACTATGTACTTTAATGTTTAATGTGAATATCAATCAGAATTTCTCTCATGAAGCAGTTGTCCTTTGTTTGCTTTTCCTAATTCATTAAATTAAGCTATTGTATCACTGCTGCACACATGAAATCACAATGACATCCGACTGTTATTTTATTATTAAAAACGTGTGCGAAAAAAAAGACGAAAATCGCTAATTTTAAACGCGAAAAATCGCTTAATCAAAATGTAAACAAACCACCCATAACCTTAATTAATGATATTTTCGCATAAATTTCTTTCTTAATTGAAAGGTACATGGCCAAGAACTCGCATTGTACTAAAAAAACGGTCAAAGATAGTTCAGAATAACCCAAAAAAAACGCCGAATGCCAAATGTAAACAAACCGTGTAAAATGTTAATTATGCATCTTTTCCAATTTTTTTCTTTATTATGTTAAAGTACTAACTCTGCATAATCACATTTTATGAAAAAGAAGTTAAAACAAATTCAGATTTCAGCAGAAAATAAGAAAATGCGAAATGTAAACAAACCCTGTAAAATGTTAATTATTCATTTTTTCGGCGAATTTTCTTTAATAAGTGAAAGTGAAATGCCCATAAACTGAAATTATAATAAAAATCAGTTTGAAAACAATATAGAATTACGCACAAATTGACTAAATTCATAACTTTAACAAACCACGGAAATTTCCGTACAAAATTATTTTCGCCGTATAGGTTACGGTCGCTCGACCCTCCAGCTCTTGGACGTTGCAGACATTTCTGGACGGTAATGAGATTTTCTTTTCGCCGTATGGGTGACGGTTGCTCGATAGTGCATTTTTTGGACTTAGAAATATTTTCAACTTAGTCAGAATCTCGTACTTCGCATTTTTTGGACTTAGAAATATTTTGAACTTAGTCTGAATCTCGTACTTTGATATTTCTGGACTTGGAAATAATTTGAACTTAGTCTGAATCTCGCACTTCGAAATCTCGTACTTTGATATTTCTGGACTTAGAAATATTTTGGAATTAGTCAGAATCTCGCGCTTTCAAATCTCGTACTTCGCATTTTTTGGACTTAGAAATATTTTCGGCGTTGAAAAACGCGATTTTTCGAAACTTAACCAAATTTTGTAGGAACGTTTTACGAAATGTGTGGACTTAGAAAATATCGAGCTTTTTTCGAAATAAGGCGAAATTTCGAAAATCGTTAATTAATGGTTAATTCGATTTAATTTCACATGTAATCGACTCTTATTTTATTAAAAAAAACATTGTGTGCGAAAAAAACGGCGAAAATCGCTCATTTTAAACGCTAAAAATCGCCCAAACAAAATGTAAACAAACCACTCAAAACCTTTATTTTACGTATTTTCCACTAAATTTCTTTCTTATTTATAAGATACAAGGCCACTAAGTAACATTTTACCGAAACACCGTCAAAAACACTTCAGAAGGACCGAAAAAACAGGCAAATGCCAAATGTAAACAAACCGTGTAAAATGCTAAATATGCATTAATTTCGGCAAAATTTATATCATAAGTCAACGGTACGTGCCCATAAACTCAAATTATTTACAAAATTAATTAAAAGCACAACAGAATTACGCACAAATTTACTTAATTCAAAAAGTAAACAAACCATCAAAATCATTAATTTGTAATTTTGTCACCCAATTTTCTACTTTGAATGAACAATATTTAGTCATACGTGAGCACTGTATGTAAAAAGATGATAACAGCAACGCGAAAATCATTGAAAAACACCAAAAACCGGAATGTAAACAAACCCCAATCCGCTGTAGTTCGCCTAACGTTGTTGATAATGTTGTACACTGGCCATGTAAAAATGCGTTATTCAGAGTAGTTTCCAACCAAATATCCTTATTCCGCATAAAATGAGCTAAGTAATGCATACAATTACATGAATAAACAAATTTAAATAAAGTTACAAACACACTTTCGTTCGAAGCAAGTCGGCGATCATATATGGAGTACTTTACTTTTGTGGACATCCAATGTTGAATCTCCTTTTCAAGCTAAAACAGGTAATTGAATTGTTTTATACCTTCTACACGAACATGTCGCAATGTAAACAAACCACTTAGTATTTCCACCTAGTTTCATTCTTAATTTAATGCTAAGTAACCAGAACATGAACTTCTACCCAAATTAATTGAAGAAGACTTTAGATTTACACACAAATAGAGTGAACTCAGAATGTAAACAAAGCAACAAAATTACGAAATTACTTTTTGACCGACTTTTCTATCTGAATGAAAGAATACCTACTCTTAATTTAACACTGTAAGTAAAAATATCCTAAAAGCAATGAAAAATAATTAAAAAAATAATTATAAACCAAGTTTAGACAGCCTGAATGTGTAAGCAATATCTAACTCTGATATTCCACATCAATAAATTGCATGCTGAATGAGTTATCCTGCAGATTAATTCATTAGTTTCTCCTTAGTAAAACAGATACATAATATTACAGCTCATCAATGCTTCTTGCTAAAATACTTCACTCATTTGCGTTAACCAGATGTACCTGACAATAGTAATCTTTGTTGTTTGGGTGCAATTGAAGAGTATAAATCAAAATACACAAAACACACTTCAGTTAACGAGGATGAATAGCATTCTTTCAAATGCAAATCAGCAGTACATATTGTTATAGAGTTTAACGATATCGGCTAACTAATACAATACACTTATTCGAATTGCTTCCAGCAAATCATAAAAACATAGTTATTTGGATGAATGAACCACACTCATTAATGTGTATTATTATCAAGAAAAAGGACACTTAACGATACATACCTTTGTAAGTATTTTATTAAGAAAAATAATTTATTACCCAACGAAATTGAATGTAATAATTTTACTGTACACAAAATATGTATTCGAAAGAAAAGTTGCTATTTAGGAACACTAAATAATCAACGATTTATTTCATATTCCTAAGTTATTTTCCGTGTATTATAACTGTTGAAGTACATATGCAAATTACATTTTTGAGTAGACTGTGATAACAATCTTTAAACTTAGGGACGGAATGGAATAGGAAATGTATTTCAATGCAAGAATCGTTTCATGCAGACTGAAACTGAAGTTCAGTGATCAACTCATTTGAAAATGCTATAGAATTCTTGATAGATTTGAAAGTGATACCACGAAATTTGAGATTGACTTAATTATACATATCAAAACACATGTCACATGAAGTTGTTACAACTATCATGGCTACAACGTGCAGGTTACCAATTAATTATTCATAGCAGGGAATATTAATATAAAGATTTAATATGGATATCTCATACAAGCTGGAAAACATGGCATTACTATGAGAATTGCACACATATAACTGAGTGAAAAGGGAATTTCCCCGCCTAGTTGGCAGTTAAAAAAAAAAAAAAATGAATAATTACAAACAGTCCAATCAGATGCGTCGCTCGACTTCGCTAAGCCGTTACGTAATCGTCTGTATGCAGCAGCCGTCTCCAACAAAGTAGATA
>NC_140769.1:286143886-286147232 GCF_044657685.1 Stegodyphus dumicola | reverse complement strand
ATATGTGGGGTAGTGGTTGACGAGATCGAACGAGGCGCGCGTTGCGTCGTATTTCGATTCTCGCTCAGGCACGGAGGCTCGTACGTTGTTACGGTCAATCGCAAAAGCGTGGAGTACCGCTACGACTGAGAGCTATTTCGTGACGGAACGTTGCACTGGCGTCTCTTTATATGGGATGCTGGGCGGCGAACTTCCTGGGCGCAAAAGCTCTTCACGGGCACGGCTGTGGAGGGGTCGAGGGTTTGGCTACCGCTCTGACCGCAAAGCAGACGTGACGGATTCGTTTGTGCGCTCCTATGAGTTCTTCATGGGAGTGGTGCGTTCGTTTCCTCTCGTGATTCTGGCTTTTAATGAACGGTAAGGAGACAGCCGTTCCTTCGCAGCGAAAGGTCTGCGGGCAGGGACGATATACCGACTGGTTGTTGAGCTGGCTACCGCTTCCGGTCGGGAAACGTCTTTGACCGGTTGCACGCAACTTATCGCGAAGTTCTTTCGTGATGGAGGAGTGTGCGACCCTCCTGCGGACCGGCGTAGTAGTTCTCTTGTCCCTAGGGCCCCCCTCGTCTTCGGGAACTTCGTGTTCGCCGCTAGACGGGGTTGAGAACTGAAAACTTTCACAGCGAGTCTGCGACCAGCTCGGCCCCCGTGCCGTTGCTGGGCGTCCAGACCCGTAATAATAAAAATTGAAACACGGGACCTTTTGAATCTGTGTCCAACGCAGTAAAAATAGCCTCTCGATGCCCACGAAGGCTCACCTCCCGGCGCTGATGCCGTGGAGGACGTAGTGAGTTTTGAACCGCTACCGAAAGCACGAGATTATAAATCTGTGCGTATGAAATAAAAGAGGGAGCCGCCTGGACAACGGCTCCCAGCGCATTTTCCAAGGTGTGCGCTAAGAAATTGGTGGATTCGAGTTGCTCGCAGCTCGAACGTTCTATGAACGTAAAAAAGCTACCTGGTTGATCCTGCCAGTAGTCATATGCTTGTCTCAAAGATTAAGCCATGCATGTCTAAGTACATGCCGTATTAAGGCGAAACCGCGAATGGCTCATTAAATCAGTTATGGTTCCTTGGATCGTACCTTACTACTTGGATAACTGTGGCAATTCTAGAGCTAATACATGCAGCAGAGCTCCGACCCTCTGGGGACGAGCGCTTTTATTAGACCAAAACCAATCGGACCTCGTGTCCGTATCATGTGGTGACTCTGTATAACTTTGGGCTGATCGCACGGGCTCGTCCCGGCGACGTATCTTTCAAGTGTCTGCCTTATCAACTGTCGATGGTAGGTTACGCGCCTACCATGGTCGTAACGGGTGACGGGGAATCAGGGTTCGATTCCGGAGAGGGAGCCTGAGAAACGGCTACCACATCCAAGGAAGGCAGCAGGCGCGCAAATTACCCACTCCCAGAACGGGGAGGTAGTGACGAAAAATAACAATACGGGACTCTTTTGAGACCCCGTAATTGGAATGAGTACACTCTAAATCCTTTAACGAGGATCAATTGGAGGGCAAGTCTGGTGCCAGCAGCCGCGGTAATTCCAGCTCCAATAGCGTATATTAAAGTTGTTGCGGTTAAAAAGCTCGTAGTTGGATCTCAGTTCCAGACGGGTGGTCCGCCTACCGGTGGTTACTGCCTGTTCTGAACAGCCAGCCGGTTTCCTTTGATGATCTTCACCGGTTGTCTTGGGTGACCGGCAAGTTTACTTTGAAAAAATTAGAGTGCTCAAAGCAGGCGTGACGCCTGAATAATGGTGCATGGAATAATGGAATAGGACCTCGGTTCTATTTTGTTGGTTTTCGGAATACGAGGTAATGATTAAGAGGGACAGACGGGGGCATTCGTATTGCGACGCTAGAGGTGAAATTCTTGGACCGTCGCAAGACGAACTACTGCGAAAGCATTTGCCAAGAATGTTTCCATTAATCAAGAACGAAAGTTAGAGGTTCGAAGGCGATCAGATACCGCCCTAGTTCTAACCATAAACGATGCCAGCCAGCGATCCGGCTGTGTTCCTCAAATGACACGCCGGGCAGCTTCCGGGAAACCAAAGCTTTTGGGTTCCGGGGGAAGTATGGTTGCAAAGCTGAAACTTAAAGGAATTGACGGAAGGGCACCACCAGGAATGGAGCCTGCGGCTTAATTTGACTCAACACGGGAAAACTTACCCGGCCCGGACACAGGAAGGATTGACAGATTAAGAGCTCTTTCTTGATTCTGTGGGTGGTGGTGCATGGCCGTTCTTAGTTGGTGGAGCGATTTGTCTGGTTAATTCCGATAACGAACGAGACTCTAGCCTACTAAATAGACGCTCCGATCCTTCGAGTCGGACGTTCTTCTTAGAGGGACAAGCGGCGTTTAGCCGCACGAGACAGAGCAATAACAGGTCTGTGATGCCCTTAGATGTCCGGGGCCGCACGCGCGCTACATTGAAGGAATCAGCGTGTGCTTTCCCTGTCCGACAGGACTGGGTAACCCGTTGAACCTCCTTCGTGCTGGGGATAGGGGCTTGTAATTGTTCCCCTTGAACGAGGAATTCCCAGTAAGCACGAGTCATAAGCTCGTGTTGATTACGTCCCTGCCCTTTGTACACACCGCCCGTCGCTACTACCGATTGAATGATTTAGTGAGGTCTTCGGACTGGCTCTCGAAGCGGCTTTCGGGTCGCGTCGGCGTGCCGGAAAGATGACCAAACTTGATCATTTAGAGGAAGTAAAAGTCGTAACAAGGTTTCCGTAGGTGAACCTGCGGAAGGATCATTACCGATGGTCAGATTCGTCTGGCAAAAACATTGGTTAAACTCGGGGAGGAGGGTTCGCCTTCCTTCCCTGTGCTGCGCGCCACAGAGCGGCGTGGAAGCACAGAAAAAAACTTTGAATGCTTATTTTTGAAATCCCAAGTGGTCTCGTACCCACATCGAGGTGCCTAGTATAATTTCCCGGTCGCAGATTGACGACAAGAGGGAGGTGTTGGACTTTCGGGTCCGATGCTAGGTTTAATGAGTACCGCCACAGTTGGTGGACCGCCTCGCGGGTACGATATCCCGGTGGGGCCCTCTGAAGGAAGAGCGACGGAGAGCTCGCGACTTCGGTCGACTTCTGGTGGGGTCACTTTCCGTGAATTGAACGCTTCTCCGTGCTTCCCCGCAAGGGGAGGTATTTCTTTCATAAGACTTTTGAACGCAAATGGAACCCCTCGGGGATCCATATAATAAAGATGACAACTCTGAGCAGTGGATCACTCGGCTCACGGGTCGATGAAGAACGCAGCCAGCTGCGAGACTTGGTGTGAATTGCAGGACACATTGAGCACTGATTTTTCGAACGCGCATTGCGGTCTCGGG
>NC_140769.1:286136386-286138886 GCF_044657685.1 Stegodyphus dumicola | reverse complement strand
GCAGAGCCAGTAGAGACCCCACAGGGGGTCAATGACCATCCAAGCAGTCTGGCAGGGCATGAAGTCCCAGGATGTGGACACGATGCGCCGGCCATAGCAAGTGAGCACACCCGGGAAATATGGACAGAGATGGAGGAGCTAGTTACCAGTATGGTTGCGAACCTGGGCACAGAGACACCCAGACGCAAACCCAAAAAGCCGCGCCAGAAGGCAAAGCAAAGAAGGGTGATCGAGTCGGAGAGC
This sequence comes from Stegodyphus dumicola, assembly GCF_044657685.1. Classification (NCBI taxonomy): domain Eukaryota; kingdom Metazoa; phylum Arthropoda; class Arachnida; order Araneae; family Eresidae; genus Stegodyphus; species Stegodyphus dumicola. The sequence continues at coordinate 286,138,643 of NC_140769.1, read as the reverse complement.
AGTAGCCGAAGGATTTCGCGTTACGCGGAATGCCAGAGGCTGTACGACTTGGTTCCGGGTAGACTTGCCCACAAGCTGCTAGACAGCAGTGACACTGATACGGCACCTCCTGACCTGACCGCGGCGGAGACTTATTTTAGCGAAGTCTTTGGAACGCCAAACGACGTCTGCGGTGAGTTGCCAAAGACACCCAATCTCCCGGGCACGTGTGAACGACTGATGGCTCCAATTACCATTCAAGAGGTAGCTGAGGTGATAACCCACAGCAAAACTAAGTCTGCAGCGGGACCTGATGGCCTTCAGTTTGCCGACCTCAAATACCGAAAGGGAGGGAAGAAGCAAACTGTCGTAAGAGACGTTGCCAAGATTTTCCAGATTTGGCTGAGTTCGAGGAAAGTACCTGCGGAGCAGGCGCTGACTCGGACAATCCTTATCCCGAAAGAAGGTGCAACACCTGTGGACATGGCGAAATGGAGACCGATCTCCATTGGCAACGCACTGATGCGTTTGTTCACGGCCCTGATGACAAACAGGCTACGGAGCGTAGTCGCCCTATGCGAAAGTCAACGTGGCTTCATGCCCTGCCCCGGCATCCGTGAGAACTTGTTTCTCTTAGAGAGGGTGCTTAGAGAGGGGAATGCAGAAACCCCGCGGACTGCGGTAATACTGCTGGACTTCGCTAAGGCATTTGATACAGTGGGCCACGAGCACTTGTTCCGGGCTCTGAAAAGACTTAATGTGTGTGACGGATTTGTGTCGTTGATCCAAGACCTCTATGAGAAGTCAGTCACCCACATCAGCGTGGGTGACAGTCGATCCGGGAACATCCGTTTCAGGCGTGGGGTGAAGCAGGGCGACCCGATGTCCCCTGTACTGTTCAACATAGCAGTCGACCCGTTAATATCCCAACTGCAGGACGGAGGACGAGGTGTGGCACTGCGCGGAACAACTGCGCGTCTGGGCTGTTTAGCCTATGCAGATGACTTGATTCTGCTGGCCCAGAGCGTTGAGGATATGAGCCTGCAGCTACAGATCGTCGACAGATTTTGTCGAGACTTTGGGCTGCTCCTCAACGTTAAGAAGTGCCGTTCTCTGTTCTTGATCCGGCGGAGGGACCACACGGTTCTTGACACCACCACGACCTGGACGGTAAACGGAGAGACAATTCCAACAGTTACGGCCGAGGAAACGTTCCGATATCTTGGAGTGGACTTCTCGCCTCTTCGGGGGCCTGTCCCACCTTCCACGTTAAGTCTGCTGGAGGGGTGGTTGGAGAAAATCGGGAGGGCCGCTCTGAATGCGGACCAGCAAGTGAGGATGATATCCGAATTTGTGATTCCCAGGTTACTCCACCAGCTGTGTGCGACCCCAATGAACGCGGACACGTTGAAGAAGGCTGATCGGATGATAAGAGGAACCGTGAAAAGGATATGCAAGTTGCACCCATCGACGACAGATGGAGTGATCTATAGTTCCCGAAGAGACGGTGGACTGGCCGTTCCTCGGTTGCTGAAAGTGGTCGCCGCCGCGAGGATTCGCGGTTTGCTGAGCCTACAGGGATCAACGTACCGATGCATTCCGGAAGCGTTGGCGGACTACCCTGTCTGGAGCCGCGTCACCAGAGAGAGTGAACGCGCCGGCTTTGCCGTGACTCCAGACACTGTGAATGTCCAACTTCGCGGATGGAGGCAGCAGGAAGTTGACAGATGGGCGAGGCTGCCTCAACAGGGGGAAGGCGTGTGCCACTTCATCGCTGACCGAAGGGGAAATAGCTGGATTGAGCGACCCGTAGGACTTCGGGTCAACTCCTGGATTACAGGACTCCAGATGAGGACCAACACATATCCCACACGGCAGACTCTGTCACGAGGTCGCAAGGAGGGCGATGTGAGTTGTCGGCTCTGCCGCTTCCCGCATGAGACCCTTCACCACCTTCTCAGTGCGTGTCCTAGACTTAAGAAGGCGCGCATTGGGAGGCACAACCGGATCGTGAACTTGCTCCAGAAGAGATGCAGGTTGCTGGGATGGCGGTCCAGAAAGGAGTTCACGTTCACCCTGGAGGACGGCTCACGCCTGAGACCAGACTTAGTAGTATACGACGGCACGAGAGTCGTTGTCGTGGACGTGACAATTGCCTATGAGACCAACGATCCGTGTGTGTTCTCGAAGGCGTACGCTAGGAAGGTGAGGAAGTACGAGCCTCTCTTCGGAGTAATCCAGGAGAAGGGGCTGGGTACTGAGATAGTCTTCCACGGAC
>NC_140769.1:286100076-286130886 GCF_044657685.1 Stegodyphus dumicola | reverse complement strand
TTGGGAAGAGCATATAATCTGGCACAATTCGCAACAGATGGGATAAGTGAATGAAGTGCTATTATAACAAATAGCTGTCACTACTATTATTATTTAAAAATACTTATATTTGCAGGAAAAATTGTGAGAATTTTCTTTTCCTACACACACAAATAATAATAATAATAATAATAATAATAATAATAATAATAATAATAATAATAATAACAGGAAGCAACACACACACAAAATAATAATAAGAAGAAACTTTTTATAACATTAACTATGGATTAAATATGTACGCAACTTGCTGTGCAGTTTATGATGTAGAATGCGAATATTGCAGAATTCTATCGAGAAGAAAGCAATCTAGAGGAAATAGATTTGTAATCTGCATTATATTTCACCACTATTCTGAATTTTACTTACATTTCTCTAACTTTTGATGACACCTCTGTCTAATATTGCTTTAAAAATTTGAAAGCTTATATCCCTTAGTTGTTAAATATTAATGTGACTGAAGCTGCCATCCAATTATGAAAGATAATATATTAAGGGATCCATGTCATTACTCTATTCCTATTTACTTATGAGAAAATTTATTTCCAGAAAAATTTTAGACCTTTATTCATAGCTAAATGCCAACACTTTATTTGCACCTGAACTTCATTTTCCCCTTTTTTTGTGTGTGTTATTACTCGGATTTTCAGATAAAATGTTTCAGATAATGTAATTTGAAATGCTTTATAAAAGCATTTTTTATATTTATTACAATATCTTTTATCTAATTAAGACACAATAACACGCCGAATAAATACTAATTCAGAAGTCAAACAACAAAAATCAGCGTTATATTTACAAAATTTTCACACGAATTGTGAAAATTTTGTAAATATAACGCTGATTTTTGTTGTTTGACTTCTGAATTAGTATCTTTTATCTAGTGATAAAATAGCTAGGTTCACTCAAATTAAAGGCGACTCACACTGGCTGGTAAGATTACAAGGGAACTAGAAACGAATTTAAAGTGAACCATGAATCACCTAACAGTTTTGAACGAGCAACGTTTGGGTACCGTGAAATGGGACTTCCCTGATTTGCCCGTACACCGCTCGGGCAGTTTTTTTCACTTTTTTACATTGCAGCATTTCTAATAAATATCTGTAGGAAACGAGGAGATAATGTACTGTAAAACCGGTTCAAAGTCAGTTTTTACTACTTTTCGTTTACGCTCGAAAATGAATGATAGAGCAGAAAACGCGTCAGAAAAGAAACAAAATATTTTTGTTCTGATTGTGATATTGAACTTTGTTTATCTCTATGTTTTAAAATATGTATAAGTTGAATTTTAAAAAGAAACCGAAACGAAAGTATTTAAAAAATACATGTTTTTTTCCTTTCGTCTGTAAAGTGCTCTTTTCTGTATTACACCTTTGTCAGAAAATAGCCAACTTTAAGAAAAAATGCCTTATTTTCCCCATAACTAAAAATGATTTTAAATTAATAAATGCAATACTTGAAACAGTTATGACTGTTGATTTGAATTCATGCAATCGATTCGAATTCAAAATTGTTTATAAAAAATTTGCTTATTTTCGGTCCCAGTGTGGCAGAAAAATGAAACTTGTAAGTTGTTAAAGATAAAGAAGCATTCGGGAAAAGTGAATTATGGAGAGAGAATGAATTAATAGTTAAGCCCGTTATATCTGGTATCGATATCTAAACCGAATGAAGAGGTCAAAGTAATGAGTTCCCACAAAGACGGAATGGTGACTTATTTGTTAGACCGAAGCAAAAGGAAAATATTAACAAATTACAGGAGATAATTAAATCTGAAGAGAACTTGAGAGATAAAGTTCAAACAAGAAAAAAGATATTTATACAACCAAGAATTGCAGTTTATAATACTTGTTTTTTGCGGCTTTGTTGATAATGATGGTTTAGTAGTTAAAATGAAAGAGGATTGTGGATGCTCCGGGGATTCTGTGAGACTATTGTTTAAAGTGAAAAGTAGAGATCAGAAGGGGAACGGTCACCGAGAATTCCGCATAATATTCACGCCAGTCTGAAATTTTAGAAGATAACAGAGTGCGTGAAGACTTGAAAGCCTACGCAGCCAAATTGTACTTACAACCAAAGCGTTGTTTTAGATACTTCAGCAATACGTTAAAGACTTGCAGAAATGAAATCGCATGCACAAATTGTTCTGTAGCACATGAGAGTAAGACCTGTAAGATTGAAAGCACAGTTTGTATTAACTGTAAGAGCTCAAATGAAAAATTTAAAACGACTTATAATATAAACTATAATGCGCTCTCTAAATGTTGAGAAGGGTATAAAAGAGATGTTCAATTTATAATGGATTACTTAAAAATGGAAACATAATTTATTGTTTCATATTGGAGTTTTAAACTGCTATATTTGAACTTTAAGATTTTATAAGTTGGATTATGATTTTAGCTTTCTGAGGGCGGGGACAGTTATTAAGATTTTGTAATTTCATATTATTCTATGCTGGGTGAAAATATGACCTAGTTTTTAGTTGTTTAGGCCTATAAATTTTTATGTAGTATGATTAAGCACAACTTCAATCACTGCTCTGTGGCGGCATACCAGCTCACTGCGATTGAAAAAATAATTGTCTTGGCCCCTGATGCTGCCCTCTTTGAAGAATCTCATTGTGTCAACTGAAAGACTGCCGGAGTTCAAGAGGCATGGCGAGTCGCTCATAACGAAGGAGGGAGACTGCAATTATTGTTTTCAATAAATATTTTAATTAAACTTGATCGGATTTAATATGCGGTGGTGTCTGTGTAGAGTCATTAGTTTTTTTTTTTTAAGTAGATTAGACTTGAAAAATGTATAATACCCTCTCCGGGACTCGAACTCTGGACCTCTCGCACACGCGTCGAGTATGCTTCCAATTAAACCCCGAAGGCATACGGAAAAGAGAGAGAAAATACCTTACGCCTCCTTTAAAAGGCAACTGGAGATAAGGGGACCTAATCGGCAAATTCTGATGGTGACGAATTACCGTCTATCTATCGAATTATTATTGGTTCAGCAGTTAGGGCGTGCCACTTGAATCATTAGGTTTTTCGAAGCAGGAAACGTGAAAAATGTGTAATGCCCTCGCCGAGACTCGAATCCTGGAACTCTCGAATATGCATCGAGTATATTTCTAATGACACCACGAAGGCATGCGGAAAGGAGGGAGAAAATATCTTATACCTGTTTCACTTAAATTGGATGACGATACATTGGGGCTAGTTTAGATTTATTTCTCCGAAGATTTAAATGCACATCTTTCTGAATCAGAAAAACGTATTAAAAGAGATACAAAAGATATATATAACTGCCGGATAGTTTAATTGGAAACATTATAATTGTGGCGGACGCTTCTTTTAATGATGATCACGTTTATATTTTAAATGATTTAATAGTTTGAATTCTCCTCCGACCTTTTTCCTCATTTGTTTGCGAGGGATTCACGGATTTCGCACTTGCTTCTGGGAAATCTGCCCTACTCGTAAGAAAAAGAGTAGACAGCATAAATTGAACGTGAATGAGGGACAGATGTACTGCTCCGTTGAAGTACAGACATCAGTTAATTTGCATAAAGACATCAGTTAATTTGCATCAAGCTAAATAAACATCAGCTTTCTGGGACATGTTTTTAAAATCTTTCGAAAGTGAGATATGTCATTATCATCTTATTTTGAAACTTGTTAAAGCGTAAGCATTTTATCTGTAGCTCACAAATTTTGAGGATCAAATAATTATATTCATTTTTAGTTCTTTTCATCTGAAGGAATTTCCTTCACCATTGCATTTTGCTGTCCCTTCTGAATGCATTTCGGCTCTTTCTAATCGAACTCATATTTTGGGATCTTCTAGTAACTCCTCTACGTGTTCAATGTTAATTTACAAGGCCTTGGTTTCGTTTAGAGACTCAAAAGCCTAGATAACAAAAAATCTTCATCAAAGCCCTTGCCTGCAATACAAGCTGGCCATAATTTCTTCTGGGACGAATTCTTGGTCTTGCAACTCCTTTGTTGGCAGGCGTTATTAATGATAGTTACCTAGTGGCAAATGTTAAAGTGGAAGCTTTTAGTGGACCTTAGGATAATTTTGTGTCACAGTTGCCTCAAAACAACTAAAACTACTTATTGCCGACTTGAATGTCCACAACTCGAAATGTCGTTAGTTACAGCAGACATTTTTTTTGGGGGGGATCAGATTAGGATTCCATTTGACCTAGCATTTTAGAATATGAAGCACGTTATTATTGTTCCGTGCGTACCTTCGTAACAGGTTCGTAATAGATTGAATGCACAAGTCCGATAAAAAGTTAATAAAATTTATACTTATCGCAAGAAATGTAACAAAACGCTGGAGTTTTCCTCAACGATATTCGTCCAGTATCACGATATCAAGCAGTAGTTACATTTTAAACTACTTAAACATTAAACAGAACGCAATCCAAAGCGCAGAAAAAGCTAACCCGATCTCACCGCGAATTCGCTACCATCAACAACAACAACTAAATAAACAACTACTCACTAAAACAACTACTGACCTGAGATATCTCTCTTCTGCATTTTATAACTTTTAATTCGGTCGCGAGAAAGTTCCGTTAAATTTCTGCTTCTCGAGTAGAATAGAACTACGATTACAGCTAACACACTAGTCAATTACATTTATTCAATTTAAATATAAATTACGAGGTATCTATTTATTAAAGGTTAAGTGCGCGTGCTCCTGTATTTTTTACTTTTTCGGCGTAGCTTTCTCTTAAAATATGTCTCGTGCTGCATTGCCCGGGGATATAAAACAATTTTAATGAGATGCATTCCGCAAGAGAAGAAGAGGAAGAATGACCTTGCTTGTTTGCGTTAGCTGTACATAAGTCACGCGATCTCTGAGGTCACCTGCATAAGTCACGTGATCAATGAGGTCATCGGAATGTATCTCATTATAATTCTACTAAAATAGCTAACTAAATACAAAATCCGTAACATTGTCGGGTTTATATTTATTTTAACTAATATTTATTTTAAGCTATCTTTCCTGTCAAGCCTTTACTTTCACCTGGAATTCCCAATGCCAGAGCATGTAAATTTTAGTAGAACGCGCAGAGTATTCAAATTTTTAGCAGAAGTAATCTGAGTTAAATAGAAGGGAAACGAGTTTGTAAGTGTGCTTCTTGAATCACGAGCGTGAAGGTTGCTTGGTAGAAATTTAAGAACCGCGCGTTTCGACCAGTGTGCCTACTTCGGCAGTTAGTTGAATCTTTCAACGTCTTAATCAGAAAGTTTTCTGAATCTCAGTTGTATCTTAGAACGCGGTTAAGATAGTTACAATTATAGAGCCTCGTAGATAGTGACTTCGTTAGTTATGCATCCTGTTATTTATTTTTAGTTGTACTCTTCTATTTTTTGTTACACCGCCGGGTCGGCGTAGTTTGTGAGCGTCAAGTGAACGAAAGTGTAAGTTCTAAAGTGAAATAAAAAGGGATTAAACCCTTCTTACGAGTTTGTGTAACTTCCAGTTCATAGCAGTGACTACTACTGTTGCGGACAAGTTGGGGCCACGCAACATCACACCATTATGATAAATCGTTTAATGTATTCAATGCTAATATCGTAGGCACCATTCCAAAACAAAGAATATGTAATTTTCCTTTCGGTCGCTGTGCTTGTTTTAACGAGCAATTTATTTATCGAGAATTGAATATCATTTGTAACGCTATTATTGGCCCACTTGAGTCACAGGGGTAAAAAATATCATCCAAATGTATACAGTCTTTCTTGGAGATTTGTAAATTTCCAAGAGATTCACATGGTTCTGTGCCATTCCTATCAGAAAATAGGAGAAACAGGACAATAATGTAAATATTTTTAGACATATTACGTTAACCTATTTTCCCATACAAAATCATGAAGAAGGACGTTTTGCATAGAATCAAACATTACCATAAAGTAAGTAGCATGATTCCCAGCCGCGTGGTCAGTGGGGATACACTGGACTCAAGGATACGCATCACCAACATGAATCACGTAAAAAATTTAGCAATTCTAAAATGCTCTGACGGATGCTAATTATAATTTTCTCAAGTCTGAAACCATCCTTAAATTTTAACACGTGTAGTTTAGTTCTGGTATAAATTCTTTTCATTAACTGCGATTTCGCATAAAGCTTTAAAATGATAAAACCTGAAGTGAGAGAGAAGAAGGCGCAAATCCTATGCAGCCAAAAAATCTGATTGAGGATAAATGGAACAGACCTTTTTTTAATTATTTATTAGTTCAAATTTAATTCTAATCTTGTGTAAAGCCTCTGAAAAACTTTTAATTGTGTTTATATGATTACCTGAAAAACCTATAGCATTAAATATTAGTCATACCAAAAACGAGATTAACTTCAAAATTAATAATTATTGGTGTCCTTATTATAAAATTTAAACAAAGCAACGATTGTAAGTCTTACCAACCTAACCCTTGCTCCTTTGTTAAAATTATTCTTATCAGGTTCAGTATTCCTCCTTACTTGCTTGGGGAACATTCAATGACCTGACTCGGAACAGGGAGCTTACTAAAGCTATGTTCAATAAATGTGGGAAGTAGACAAGATGCACAGGAAGGGTATACGAAACCCTTTATTTTTCTCTCTTTACGAAGATTTCCGGACTTCGGAATACAGAGACCAACCACTTGTGGTCTGAACGTAAGAATATAAAAATATTAACTAAATTCTAACTAAACTAACTTTGGATTAATAAACAAGTGGCTACTTGAAGATTGGCCGGATATTAACAGAAAGGCCGTATGTAGTACAGAGAACTGTTAACACTACGATACGTTTAAAATTATCAAGAGGATTAAACCTCTGGCCTTGAAGGCAACCAGCAACCGAGTAAAACTGCTAAGGCAAGCGGCCTGCTTCTACTAACTCCTTCCTCTCTCTTGCTTGGCAAAAAGCCACAACTTAAGTACTTGGCGTTCGCAAGACAAATTTGCATAAATAAGTTAAAGCTTTTAATTCTGGCCGGAAGTAGAAAATAAGAAGTGATAGTAAAGATTTAAAATAAAATAAACGTTAGTAAAACTTAAGATCCTTACATACTTCCCGCCAGAGTTAATTAGTTTGAAACTGAGGTCTAAAACGACCTTGTTGTAAACTTTTAGCTCTAGAATCTAACGCGAGGCCAATCTTTTACAAACATTTCTCACTAGAAACTAGAAATTAAAAAAAAAAAAATCGTTTTTACATTATCAATTCTATGGACAATTACTTTTCATTTGTACTGCATCTAAACAGGAGTTTCTAGTTGAAATCTGGTTCCTTCCAGAGATCTGGAAGAAAAACTAGTTTAATGAAATGTTACACAATTAAATGGCAAGTAACATGAATATTTATATTTCTCCTAACATTCTTATTTCATTCATGACTTTATTAAATTCTCTCCCCGTGCTCTCTGACATGTGTTGTAAAAAAAACACCAAACACGAATGTGGTTATGTACAAGTGTTCAACACTACCGTCTACAATCAAAACACTAACGTGTTAAAATTCAACATAACAAGACCTCGTAACACACCTTATCATCATCTCTAAACCCTGAGGTACTATTCTGAAAGTGGCTAACTCTGAAGTGTAGCGTCAGAGAGCCTAACTACATTCATTCAACCTTTAACACATATTCACAATAATTTTCTCTTTTTACAGTCACACGAATAAAAATTTTTTTGCATTACTTTCACTTTTAACATATCACAGTATTTCTTAACGCTTAAAATAACAGTTCGCATTGTATATAAGAACATATTAATATGCCGTTAATTTTACGCATTTTAAAACATACATTAGTAGTACATTGTTAACTTCTATTCTTTTCCAAGCAAGTGCCAATTCTTCTACATTGAAATACTACATTTCAAAAGTCTTTCAGACTAAAACTTCTTTCTTGCCAGAATCTTTTAAATAAAATTTATACAATAAGTTTTACAATATTCAAGTATTTACACATTCCTATTATACATCAACTTTAGTTTTACTCGCGAGTAATTCAAAAACATAATACCAAAATAGGTAACAACTCATTTCTCGCCTTTTTGGCGATAAAGGTAGACCTCACATGAGGTAAAACATCTTGAATTCTGCCACTTGCAGTAAGAATGAAAGATTAACTTAAGGTTGCAAAGTAACATAAAATTTTACTTATCTTTGTGATATTCGGACATTCTTTTTTTCTGCCCAGTCCTGGAAGGTAGCAAAGATTAGCGTTTGGTTTATCTTCCTTCTTGTGCGGACTCGCCCTTCAGTTCCTTCCTCTATGAGCTTTCTTTTCCCTCCAGTTCGGTCACCCTTTAAGACCTTCTTTTTTGCCTCTGCCTGTGGTCTTGGCCGTTTGATGGCAGCTGGTCTTGACGGAACCGGGACACTTCTCTCTCGTTTCTGCTTGGATCTCGTTGCTGGCCGTTCAAATTTTCCTTGTATCTTTGCCTCCGCCGCTGGTGTTCCTTCCGCAATTCGTCGACATTTGCTGCGTAGAGTCCTGTCCGATGGGTAGATCTTCCGTTTGGGAACCGGGTTATAGTTGCCGTTATTTCTTCTGGCTCTCTTTGCATTCGTCGTACTTCTCATTCTTTATTCTGGGGGTGGTCGTGCGCTCTCTTTTCTGGTCGGTGGAAAGGCTTCTTTTTCTTGTTACCTTCAATTTTCCAATGGGGAAACTTTCTTTTCAATTGCTCCTGCCTTCTAATGGCTTGCCCTTGTGCTTGTCGTTGTTCCACCTCTGGAGCTTGTGCCTGCAGTGCCTGCCGTGCCTGCTGAGCCGGATCCCGCAAAAGATCTTTAAATATTTGCATTTTATTACGATCATAGTAATGCTTAATTTTTAATACTTCATCTCCTACTTTATAAGTTACTCCCCGTTGTTTCAAATCATAATAAAGTTTTTGTTTTCTATGTGCTACTTCAGTGTTCTTTTTTGCTTCTTTAATTAATTTTTCTATATCACCCATTTTAAATTCTCGGGCTCTTTGTTGAACATAAAATAATTTATCTAACGGCGTTATAATCTTTCTGCCTAAAAATAACTCAGCAGGAGTTTTGCCCGTTGTATCATGTTTTGCGGTCCTAAGGGCGAAAGCTAATTCATTGACATAGTTATCCCAGCTTTTATGAAAATTTTTAACATAACTACGGGTAATTTTCACTATATTTCTATTGACCCGTTCCGCTATATTTGAATGCGGCCGATACGGGACCATTTTTAAATGACGTATGCCCAGTTTTTGGCACATGTCTTCAAATATATTACTTACAAATTGAGGACCATTATCCTATATAACTTTTAGGGGCGCCCCGTATTTTAAAATATATTTATTTAAAATAGAATCAGTAACTAATTTCGCGGAGGCTCGTTTTAAGGGAACAATTTCGGTCCACTTACTAAAATGATCAACCATAACAAGGAGATACCGACTTTTATTTAACTGACTTTTTGGGAAAGGGCCCAATAAATCGATGCCAATTATTTCATTTGGAATTTCGGATTTAATACTATTTAGAAACCCAGGCGGGCGGAAATTAATATAATTAACTGCTTGACATGTTGGGCAGGACTGGACATACGCCCTTGTTAACTTTTGCAGTTCAGGAAAATAGACTGCCTCGCGTACGCGTTGGATAGTTTTTCGAATACCAGCATGAGAAGCTAAAGTGCCGTCATGCAACTCCTGCAGGATATTTAATCTAAGACTAGCTGGGATAACAGGTCGAAATTCGTTGTTGGAATTTGTTGTTTTGCATAAAATAATAGACCATCTATTAGTTCGTAATTAGCCACCCTATTTCTTATCGCCACAATATCTTAGTGGCTAAAATTTTCAGGAACTTTTAAATACTCATAAATGTTTCTAAACTCAGGATCCTTACCCAGTTCGGTTATTACAGTTTCTCGGGAATTTATTGTACATGCTGTGAGCATTGCCACCTTTACAGTATTACCTTCTTCATCCAGTTTTATTCTGGATAGGGCATCTGCTACGATATTTTCCTTTCCGGGGGTGTGCTTGATTACCAGATTATACTCTTGTAACTTAAGTGCCCATCTTATTAACCTTGGGGATAAGTTTTTCCCTGAGTACAATCTAGTTACCGCCGCATGATCAGAATACACTGTTATTGGCGCCCTTCCAAAATAGACTCGGAACTTTTGCACTGCTAACAGAACTGCAAGTGCCTCTCTCTCGGTCGCGTAATAATTTCTTTGTGTTTGATTTAAAGTTCGACTAAAAAATGCCACGGGCTGCTGATTTTGCGAAAGTACCGCTCCCTCCGCATAATCCGAAGCATCCGCTGAAATTTCTATATTTTCATCCTTTTCAGGAAATTTCAAAAGCGGGGCTTGCGTTAATGCTTGCTTTAATTTTTCGAAAGCACTATTGGCTTCGGCAGTCCACGAGAATCTTACCTTTTTCCTTTTTAATTTTAACAATGGTTCAGCAATAGCTGCAAAATCTTTTATAAAGGACCTATAATATGAACAAAGTCCTAGAAAAGAAGAGAGCTTCTTCGCCGTATTTAGCGGCGGATACTTTTGCACAGCGATTATTTTTGATTCGTCTGTCTCGATTCCTTTCTGAGATATTTTGTAACCTAAGTATTTTAATTCAGGGGCTGCAAATTTGCACTTTTCGACATTAACTTTTAGACCGGCCTCATTTAATAATGAAAACACCTGTCTTAAATCCTGTACATGTTGGTCCAGATTATCACTAGTAATAATGATATCGTCTAAATAGATAAATGTGGACTTTCCAAGAACAGGCCTTAACGCAATGTCCATACATCGCTGAAATGTTGCCGGTGCCCCTGAAAGGCCAAACGGCATACGCAGGAATGCATAAGTGTCAGACTTGGTTATAAAAGCAGTCTTAGGCACGTCTTCCGGTCTAACCCCTATTTGAAAATAACCAGTCGTTAAGTCTAAAGTCGTCATGTATTTGGTAGACGTTATGTTCCTTAGAATTTCTTCAATAATAGGTAACGGATATACCGGATATTTAGTCATGGAGTTTAATTTACGATAGTCAATCGCAAAACGCTACCTTTTTGGATGTGTTACTGGATAGTCATTGTTTTTCTTACATAAAACAACCGGGCTAGCATAACTACTTGAGATGGGCGTTATGATCTTTTTACGTAACATATCTCTAATGTGCCACTCTATAATTTTTTCTTTATTCTTATCATACCGGTATGGTTTGTGGCGAACTGGCAGTGAATCTCCGGTGTTGATACTATGGTTAGTAACTTGAGTAAATCCTGGAATATCACTAAATAACGAAGCAAATTCACTTACCACTTGTCGGATTTTTTGTTGCTCTTCCTTAGGCAGGTGGTCAAGGTTTAACATTGGTGGTTCTGTTTTCTCTTCTCGAAATGGTTTCATCGTCAGCTTAAGGGACGCTTCGTTAAAATCCAGTGTTGCTTCTGCCTCTGAAAGAAAATCTATTCCTAAGATGATATGTGCTTGCAGATTCTTTATTATAAAAACATAATTTTTACTTGTTCGTCCTTGATACGAACGTATAGCGGTAATTTACCTATGCACTTACATCTTTCTCCCTGCGCAGCTAACACTGTCTTATTAACCGAATTATATATGCGGTATTTCCGAAAATACTTCCTAAAAAAATCTTCTGCCACACAGGAACACTGCGCGCCTGTATCCAGGAGTGCGGTGGCTAGGATGTTATTCACCAACACTTCAATCTTTGGAAGAGTCAAATTTTTCACCATCACTGTATTTAACTTGAAGGAAGAGGGGTTTTCTTGGCCTTCGGTTTTCCGCACCCTCCCGTCAGCAGAAATCCGTTTTAGTTTAAATCTTGTTTTTTCCTTTCCATGCTTTCCTTCTTTTTCCACTGGCCTTCAGACTTTTTTTATGGATTGCTATTGAACTGTCGATGTTCGCCGGCTGTTTTTGGATGCTCGAGTTTCCTTGCCCACTGATTCGCTTTGCTTCCGTAGTCGTTTGCTTTACTTTTTTGTGGTCTTGGCGCACCAAATTGGTTTCGTTGCTTATATTGGCGTCTTCTTTCAATGTCCGCCGTTCTTCTACTTTCAAACTGGATTGCTAGCTCAAATAACTTTTCCAGTGTAGTCGGATTCCTTAATTCAATAAAGTCTTGTACTTGGGGAAGTAACCTCGGCAAAATCATTTGAATTATCTCAGGATCCGGACGGTTTCCATACAAGAGTTTGAAGACGTGAATTTTTCTTAAAATAAAGGTGGAAAGATTTTCAATTCGTTTCTGGTATATGATGAAAAGTTCCGTTTCTAATTTTGCACGATCCCTTACGACAGGGAAGGCGTTTACTAGGGCAGTCTTGAAATTTTCGTAAGTATAGGTGGGACTTCCCGTTTGACCCAAGAGACTTCTGCGTATACATTTGAACCAATTAAGCGCTTGGCCCCTCAAAGCGCTGGTAGCTAAGGTAACTTTTTGAAACTCGTGCACGGGGTAGAGCATGAAGTGGTCATCCAATTTTTTCAAAAAACTGGTTACCGGTGAGTTTCCATTAAATGTTGCTTCTGGTTTCATCGAAGCGCGCATGGTCTGGACGATGTAACCAAATCCCTCCAGGGCGGCAGCTGGCATTTCTGGATTCTGAGCCGCTTCTGCAGGCAGTACAGGTTCTTCTTGAAACTCGGCCATGGTTATTCTTCTTCTTCGGCGCCACTATCAGGTTCAGTGTTCCTTCTTACTTGCTTGGGGAACATTCAATGACCTGACTCGGAACAGGGAGCTTACTAAAGCTATGTTCAATAAATGTGGGAAGTAGACAAGATGCACAGGAAGGGTATACGAAACCCTTTATTTTTCTCTCTTTACAAAGATTTCCGGACTTTGGAATACAGAGACCAACCACTTGTGGTCTGAACGTAAGAATATAAAAATATTAACTAAATTCTAACTAAACTAACTTTGGATTAATAAACAAGTGGCTACTTGAAGATTGGCCGGATATTAACAGAAAGGCCGTATGTAGTACAGAGAACTGTTAACACTACGATACGTTTAAAATTATCAAGAGGATTAAACCTCTGGCCTTGAAGGCAACCAGCAACCGAGTAAAACTGCTAAGGCAAGCGGCCTGCTTCTACTAACTCCTTCCTCTCTCTTGCTTGGCAAAAAGCCACAACTTAAGTACTTGGCGTTCGCAAGACAAATTTGCATAAATAAGTTAAAGCTTTAAATTTTGTCCGGAAGTAGAAAATAAGAAGTGATAGTAAAGATTTAAAATAAAATAAACGTTAGTAAAACTTAAGATCATTACATTCTTACATACCGATCATATTGGCAACAGGAAATTGTTGCATACCAATAAATTACTACAATTAAAAACAGAAAGTAGAATCAACCGTCTTTAAAATGATCACCAACAGATAACACACACACACACACACACACCATCACCATAGTCATGATACACACATACACATTTGGATCTTCTTAAAGTATTACTCTTAATGGAATAATGCTTTTTCGAATGTGGACAATGACCCCTCTTCAAAAGTGAAAAGTATTTCTGTGAACACAGGCATAAATCAGCAATGAGAGTTTTTTCTCTAAGCGACCACCACCAAAAGAGACCAAAATAGTCCGAACGTCGATTATCATATCCATTAACGCCCACCGAAATTATTTTTAGACTTTTGAAACAACATCGTGTCGGAGAATAACGCCTGAGCACGAGAGGGGAAACAGTCAGCGACGTGGCGATCAGAAGACGGACGCTACGACTGTGAAGTAGCGAAAAGTGTCTCCCATAAGCTCAAACCAACACTCTCGTAAATTTAAAAAAGATACACAACTGATTAGAGACTTAGACTCAGTGACTCTATGGACTTTGTATTGAGGAGCACCTACGTATCTTTATACTTGTGCATAGTTCTTTACCTATTTAATCAAGCAAGACACCCGCTTAGCAGTACGCACGCTACTTTCCAACGTTATGCCTATAATTGCTGTTACAGTAGATTATGCCGTTATTCCACCGACATCATTTACCGGAGTAACTAAGAATATGAAGACTTTTTCACTCATCTCCCGAGAAATTTTTATTCTCAATTAAAAACTCTTTTCATGTTATGTCAAGAAAATTTATGCGATCGCTACGTTTTTGCACTCAGGATGCGGCTTTCGTCCAGGCGTCTGGTATAAGTGACGTTTGCATCCGAGTCTTCAAGCATCACAACTGATGATTGCTGGCAGAAAAATTTTTTTTTTTTTCTCAAGTTAAGTCCGGCTATAGTGGAACCTGGAATAACACTCTAACAATGAATCTATAATTTGTGCGTTTTTGCTACTCACTATGTAATTTCGTTTTCTGCCTTTCATATAAAGCCTAATTTTGAATTAAAATTTCAGAAACTGGAAAATTGATCAGAAATTAAGAAGAACCAAAATAATAAGTACTGTATGTGAATAATTTTTCCTCCTCAAATGGATGAGCACTTGCTTCTAAACCAATGTGTGATTAATTAAAATAAAATAAATTCTAAATATAAATCATAAACAGTAATAAATTAATTTAAATTAAAGATAACTATATACATAATTTGAATAATAATAATTGATAAATATACCATAAAAATTAATGAAACAATAAAAAAGAGTAAGTGAGAAAATCAACAATGTTAAGACATGCTACTGCGTGAAATAATGATGAAAGAGCAGTAAATACTTTGAACAGCATGCTCTTTCCTTTATGAGATGCATTTTTTCACTCATGTATTTCGGAGGGACAAGACAAAGAATTTTATCTCCGAAACATAAAATGAAATACTATAATTTTAAAATTCATTAAAGTAAAAATGTCTTGAATAGAAAATATGTTACAAAGGTTTGTTTTTTCTAGGAAACAAAATAAACTTCATTCTACAAAGGATTTGTACACGCAAAATTAAAAAAAAAAAAAAAAAAAAATCTGAAATTTTTCAGATTTTAAATTACGTCGAAAGGGACCTTTTTTTTAATTAAATAGTTTTAAAATGAGCATATATTTAGAATTTCCGATATAGAGACTCACACCTGGAGATTAAAATGTTTTTTGTGTACAACGTTGTCATTGCTCCTTTGAAATCCTTGAGTTTGTTAATCAAAAATTCGTTATTACAAAATAGGAAATAGATCATAAACCAAATTCCAAATTTCAAAACTGGTCTTCCACATGCCCATATTCGTAGGCGAATTATGTCATTTAAAATTCGATGACACTATGTACCGTTGTTTTATCACAATGCGAGATATATACATACATTTATTCAGATTTTTCATTATTTAATTTCTCTAAATATAACACAGGGCGATAATATTTTGTGGCAACAGTTTGAAAAGTGATTCGTCGTTTGTAGTGAATCGACGCAAAAGGAAAGCAATAGTCCTTCAGGAACAAAGCCCCTTTAGACTAAAAAAAAAAAAAAAAAAAATCTTGTATATTAGAACAAGACATGTTCTAATTTGCACACAGATTTTATTTTTATTATCATATTTTTTAAAATAATTCTCTTTTATGTATATTATACTTATGATGAATTTCAAAAGGCTAGTCTATTAACATAAAATTAATGGTTTATATCTTTAAACAATTTTTATTCGCGAAATCTTAAGCAAAATTTTGTATTAAAATCATGAGTCATGTTTATTATATTCATACAACTGTTTGTGCCGACATATCACTTAGAATTCCCAGTTTTACTTCTTGAAGACCGTTAATCCCTCTTTTTAATTAAATTCTTTATCAGCTTCATTTACGTTTATCAGCTTCATTCACTTAGTTAAGTTTTTAAAAGAAGAACACGTATATTTCTAATGATTTATAATAAAAAATTGAAGTATAATTACCGAATCTGATAGAAAATCTCTTATTTCCAGCCGTTCAAAGTATAGAATTATTGATGCTAGCTCAATGTTTCATTATTCCAGAAATATTTTTTATTTGCTATATTCCTGGAAGTATAATTAGGAGTATTAATCACTTTTACTTGAAAATTCTGCTTTCTTTATTTGCGAAAACATTTAATTTGTGTGGTCAAAAACCTATACTTTTTCTTCAAAAAGTACAAATTATTGATACTGTAGATTCTTAAATGATTTTAAAAGTATGAACAAAGCACCGTTAAAAAGTATGATACAAAGCACAGTGTGATTCCTTGGCCCATCTAATATCATCACATGCGGAATTATTTATCTTCAAGAAATAATAACTTTAGAAAATATTTTGGGGATATAATGACAACTAATTGGCATTTCCTTCATCAAACTGAAGGGTGAAACAAAAAACGTTCTTGAAATAAAATTATCAGAGGCTTTAGCCTCATGGCAATGTATAAGTCACATCTGTTTTTCATGAAGAGAAGCATTTTAGACTATAATAACAATATACTGTGTAAGAATTTTTTTATATAGCCCTCTTTATTATGTAAGAACAAAATCTGTAATAAAATTCAATTAATTCAGTATCTTACAAAAACACATCTGCTGTGAATGATAATAAATGAAATTGAAAAAAAAAAAAAAAAAAAAAAAAAAAAAAAAAAATTCAGTACCAAACAATTAATTGTTATAGTATTCAGACAGTTAGGATACGAACTGCACGAAATTTAATTGAAAACCCCTTATTATCTTCCAGACAGATTTCTTAACTTCCTGGAATAGATCATATTGTTACGGATTTGGAATTTAAATAGTTAATATTAGTTGAATTGCAAATTAAATGGTTTTATTTCCCGCGCAGTGCAGCGCGTGACGAATATTAAAAGAAAACTAAGCCGGAAAATTGAAAATACAAGAGCGTGTGCATTTAATATTTAATAAATATCTCTTTTTGATTTCGAGAAAGTTCCAGAAAGTTCTCTCGCGCGATTTAAAAATCTCATAAAAAGGAGGAAAACTTTTCAATTCAATCAGTCAGTTATTTTAGTTAGCTTGTTGTTGTTTTAAGAGTTTGTTTAGAAAACTGCTCTTGTTGATTATAGCGAATTCGCGGATTAGCTTTCTTTAGCTGTTTTGAATTAAGTTCTTTTGAACGTTTGAGTAGTTAAAAGATAACTAATGTGATATATTGTAATACTGCACGATTATTTGAGGACATTTAATCATATTTGTTGTGATAATAATAAATTTTCTTCATTTTTCATCGAACTTGTGCATTCATTTCGTAACGAACCCGTACGCACGCAACAATCGGTGCAAGCTTTGTGTTTCTCAAAAGGTTTTTTTGCAGATGGCGTCAAGAAGCGGAGAATTACGTTAATTACGAAGTAGAAAGTAAACGGGTGTGTCAGAGGTCATAAGGGGAGATTCTATTGTAAAAGAGAGTTATTTTTAGGTCTCGTTCAATATCAATATATCAGGAATAAAAACTAGAATGGAGCTACAGATACAGCTCTCGTCTATTCTCTGCTGTCAGTAGTTACCAAGATCTGTACATAGATGTACATGTACCAAAATGAAGATAAATTATTATAGGTGCGTAACGCTTTGAATTGCTCTTTTTCTTTTGCGTATAATTAAACAGTTTGATAATATTAGTACGCACTTTTTTGGATTATTAATAACATACATAAATGTGGGATTTTAAATCCATAGCTTAATATTTTTCCTCGCGCCCTGTCTAAATTTTAGCTGTTGACTGCACGAGTGAAATTGATAGAACTCTCACCACTTTGTTTTATGAGAGGAGATGCAAGATGATATGGATGTTGTATTAATAGATGTAAGATGATATAAATGCTGTATTGATAGATGCAAGATGTTATAGATGCCATGTTAATAGATATAAGATGTTATAGATGTCGGGGTAATAGATATACAATGTTATATATGTTGCATTAATAGATGAACTATATTATAGATGTATTAATGTTTTATTTAATGTGTTTTGTTTGAATATAAATTGTGATTTCGAAATTGTGATTCGAAATTACTTGTAATTGCGAATGAAATTCTAATTTTCAGATAATTTTATCCATCATATCTATTTGTTTATTAACATTCATTATTACTTTATTTTCGTCTAGGAATTTCCTTCTCTTTTCCCTGAACAATTGTGAGTATATATTGCACGTAAGTGGCGAGGATGAAAAGCTTGGAAAACACCGCTATAAACAAATAATCTGATCCAATTACATTTGAACAGCACTAATAATCACTGTAATTGTTTACGGAAAGTATACTAGGTTATAAAATGTTTCATACCATCTAACATGAAATTAATTACTTAAGCAACTTAAGAATGATTTTGTGTGTTTATTTAAGGAATGAATTATTAAGGAAAACCACGAAAATACTTACACTCAATAGTAAGCTGTAGAGGAAATTGTACGATCTCTTTGTTAAATTTGCCTCTAATTTGTAAGCCCCTTGTTCTTTTTATTTGCTAGCTTATTCATCGGGAAAAAAAAAAAAAAAAAAAAAAAAAAAAAAAAAAAAAATGTTACTCAGCGAACTTCGTACGTTCTTTTACAGACCTTAAACTCGATGATCGATGAACAATATTTCGATCACAAAACTTTTGGACTGTACAACCTATTTGAAATTTAGCAAGCGTGAAGCTGTAACGAATAGAATTCTATTTAAAGATATGAGAATCTTTGAGATATGAGAATAAAATTTATGTTTTACTAAGAAGCTCATCTGTTATTTCGATAAAAACTGCAAAATACGTTACAATATATACAGAGGGGATGTTCACATATTTTTGTAACGATTTTGATTTTTCTCTATTAATTTAAATATTAATTTTAAAATGCAAACGTGATTGGCATCCAATTCACATAACGTTTAGTCATCGTCTGCAGCATTCAAAATATTCTTTTCTTTAAAATTTCGCTGAAAAATAAAAAATGGATCGAAGACTATATTTTTGCACTGTCCGAGGAGAAATACTCTTTTTCAATTATTAAAAAAGATGTGAAAAGCGTGGTCTTAATATTTCTACACATAAAATACGTGACATAATTTATATGAAAGGAACTTTTACATCTGACTGGGGAAAATGCTAAAAAAGGTACCTACAGCTTTTATTAAATCTAAAGTCGTATCTCATGTTTTAAAGGGGCCCACCAGCGGCCGAGCGGTAAAGTCGCTGAACACTGGTAGTTCGGTCCGAGGTTCGAATCCCGCGAACGGGCTGGCTGCATGGGTGTTTTCGTGGTTTTCCCCATGTGTAACGTGTATACGAGCCAGTTTCCCTTAAAAAGTCCTCCACGAAAGGCATCCCTCCCCTTAGGCAGATAGCCCTAGTGTGCTTTGCCATAATTAAATACACCAAATACACCAAACACCATGTTTTAAAGGAAAATCCAGCCCCCCAAAGAGCTATTGCAAAATCTTTAAACGTCTCTCTAGAAATTGTGAACAAAATTATAAAATCTGATTGAAATTGATAATTGAAACAAAAAAAAACATAATGTTCATCGTGCAGATTGCTGTATGAAAATTACTTGGCAGGTGAAAAATGGAAATATATAGGTACAATTGATGAATCCTAGATATACTTATCTGATTGCAATAGAAAAAAATAGATTTCCTGCCGAAAAAAAGAGGGGAAAAACACTTAATATTTCTAGGAAATGTCCAGGTGAGGTAAGATAGCTCTCCCTCAAAGCAGGTTTAGGTTTTCCATAAAATGACAAGGGAAGGCAGGGTTGCCACATGTGGCGAGAAATCGCCTATTTGGCGGCAAAAGGGGCGATATGTCATAGACGGATGGTGAACCTTCTGGAACGAATTTTTATTGGTTTAGCACAGAATGTTCTCGAACACAAGCCAAAAGCTGTAGAAACCCTGCTGCTACGCGGAGAGTTAGTCTGTGGGGAGTCCATCGACTTAATAATCAGTCAGTGATTGCCTAGTCTAGTGCCGAGGTGGTCGTCGAGTGCATCGAGAGAGTCTCTTAGAGCAGGGATTCTTAAAATTTTTTCAGTCGCGACTCCTTTTTTACCACTGATAGTTTTTCGCGCCCCCCAGGACCCCATAATATTTACAAAAATTTTGTGGGACCCCATACGTATGCCGTGAAGCTGTCTCCACCGTCGTTATAGCCTGATTGCCTGAAGGCTGTGTCGCTGATTGTTCCAGTGTGTTTAGAGAAGATCTTCGACGACTGTAAACTTGTCTTCCTAGTTGTCTTGAATAATACTGGCCAATAAAGCGTGTTTCGATACTTCGTCAAGTGTCGTCGATATTCGCTTCAAATCCGCACGAACCCCGTACGTACGTGAAAGAAGGAAAAAAAAAAAAAAAAGTAACAATATATTGGTTCAGAGAAGACAAGGAAAGTTTTTCTAAAGGTTTTGTGGTCCTTACTGGATTCTCTTATAACAAAAAACTTAAAATAAGGAAAATTGGGGGAAAAAAAAAGTCAAAACTTAATTCGGATTCTGTGACAAATATGTTTTAACACCTATTTTTGAAGAAGAAATTCCATCTCTTTATCCAAACAATCATCATTGCGTTAACTTCCATCATGATAAGGCTCGAAGCCATACCTCTAAATCTGCTGCTCTATTTTTTTAAAACTGAGAGATGAAACCAGAATTGAAGCTATTCACTTTAAATGCATCCCATCTAAGTCCCCTGATGTGTCTCCTACGGATTACTAAGCATATGGAGTTTTAAAACAAGCTCTTTATAAGCAGCATCCCAAAACATTGGATCGACTTTGGAAGATTCTGAAGGAGGAGTGGAATAAAATCAACCTTGATCCCAAGTAGCACGGCAACGTCGTAACGACGTTGCCAAACTGGTCTGAGAGGTTGCAAAGTGGTCGTGGTAACTTTTACGACGTCTTTACAACGTTGCGCAGACGCAAAATATTTGCCGTTGCATCTTGGCAATTTGTCGACGTCACTGAAACGTCACGATATGACCGCTTTTTCAGACGTGGACGTTTTAGCATCTTTCTCATAGTTGATCAGCGTTACTTTTAGAATGAAAAGAGACTAAATCTGCTCTTTCAAGAATCTGAAGTCCGCATAAGATTTATTTTGCAATGTTTCATTACATTATTTCATCTAAATATATTAATGTAAGGTAGATTCATCTAATAAAATATAAATTTAATATAAATACTTGAATTATTAAATTTAATTAGTACTAAAAAATGTGTTAAATTATCGTTAAAATTTTGTTAAAATAATTAATACTTAAAATATTTTTTTATAAATATTATAGCAAAATATTTAAAAGTGAAACTAATCTATAAAGTAAGTTATTAAGTTATGCATTTTATATATTTTAAAAAATCCTATTTCCGAAGTCAATGCAAATCACATGTTAGCAATTATTTTACTGCTAGAATATGACTTTATTTATTATTTTTGAAGTAAGGACGAATTTATTTGAATTAATATGCTAACATAATATGAAACATTTTTACAGCATTCAGAGCAAAAAGTACAATTTTCGCTAAGATATGATTGTGCGTGAAGATGTATTCACGATTATAAATGGGACGATTTTAAGAATTCCGAGAAAACGTCTAGTGTTAAAACACGTTCATATCCATGCATATTTAACGGCTGTCCAAAACATCTGACGGAAAATTAATGAAAAAGGAGAAATAAATATTAACACTTTTAATGGAAAACGACAAAATTAATTTCTTTCATAAATTACTAATAAATGTTGACATCAAAATTAGGGAAACTGTGAACAAAAATACGAAATTCATTACATATAAAAGTTCTGATGAACTGTTTGTTGCGTTTTTGCCCATCTCCATGCATTTAAAAATTCTTGGTTTAATCCTAGTATACGGTACACTCGGGATTTGGCGATAGTGACATTACAAATGTTTTAACGAGCCCGATAAATATTTTTTTGTAAATATAATCTTGTGAACATTGTTCGCAATTCTATTCAGTTGAAATAATGCCATTTAAAAAGATTCTATTAAATTATCAGAAGAACCGTCGAAAGGTTTAATGCCATCGGATAAACCGCTGAAAAGTTTAGACTGAACTGCTGTTCGAGAGATTGACATTCCATGTACATATTTACTGGATGATTATATAAGCGAACATCTGAGGTCGATGCTTGCGTGCTTTGGCTAGCTGCCAAATTCGAATAAGTCAGTTAACGACGCAATAATTTCAGACTCTATTTTATTTTCAGAAATATTTTCTTCACGGTTTTGTAATTCACCGTCGGAATTAAATACTGGAGAGCATCAATACAGAAAGAGAACGACGTACAAAAATGTAATGATGGCAGTTTATTTTGAATTGAGGAGAAATCTTCGTTGTAATGCCGAATTTCTGCTTATTTTGTTTGTGAATAACTGCTTGCAACGTGCTAACATCGTCTATACAGTTAAAAAGTGTTCTGTTTTGGTATTTTATGATTTTTTTTTGACCGGCGATTAAAATTATATCGTGGTTTTCCAATCTTCAGTGGCTCCAGCGGTGCAATATTTGGATACACGGATTATCATGATATTTGGATACACGGATTCGGTTATAACGTTTTAAGTGCTATATCGTATATCACTCATATTAAACGAACAGATTGGTTCTCAGATTTTCCGCATATGATCGAAAAAATACTATGCGATATTTAAGTGTGTAATATTAAAAAACGCTAAATATTTTTTTTTTTCTACTGATTGCAAATTGCAGTTTTATTACTTGTCGTTTGGTATCTATTATTCCAAACACTTTGTAATTATTTTTTTTTAAATATTGCCGTTATGTATGTCTATTAGATTATCTCAATAAATTAATCTTGGAAATTGGGTTTTGTTCTTTATTAAATTTAAGTATGTTCATTATACTTAAATAAGTATATTAAGTAAGTCATTTAAGTATAGTATATTCATAATTTAAGTATATTCTTCGCTTACATTTTATGTGCTTGCGATAACAAGGAAATTCATAATAAATAGAAACAAAATGTTTCATCGTGTGCTATTTAACGAAGAGCTTACTTTGACGTACTTAGCTTACTGTCGTATACTATATTATTTAAATTATTTCTGTGCAGTATCAAAAGGAAAGTTATTGATTATAAAAAGTGCCTGAAATTAACATTGTAATCTAGCACTATTCTAAAATGTAGAATCGAAAGAAATGGTGTTAAGAAATATCAGCATTAATAGTAAATACTGCAATTCATAATTATTGCACTTTTAATTGCTTACTATTTAAAAAATACACATTTTTTTTTTTTTTTTTTTATTAATTGGGAGTTTTAGTTCTGTTACCTTCCTTCTGCTATTTATACTTTCAAACACTACTAATTCATGTTTTTTCTTAAATAGTGCTGTCATGTATATTGTGTTGTTTGTTAGGTTATTATTTCATTTTAGATATGAATATGGGAAGTTATTAGACTTACTTATATTTTTATCTCATTTATTAACCGCTTTATACTGTCTTTCATTTACATATCTTGGAGATATAGAAGTTAACGGTTATATTTTTTACCGTGAAACGCGAATAAATTTATACTTGACTTCAGGTAAAATACAGATTATGTTACCTTAAGCTGCGTTCAGACGGCGGCATAAAGAGCATAGAGGCATAGTCATAAGGGCATAAAATACGGGAGTTCTGTTCACACCTGCGGGACGAGGCTAAGCTGTGGCCAATGAGAGAAGCTAAATTTGCCCATGAGAGGATATATCTACACCTTTCGCCCGCTGTTTTCCAGCTCGATTGATTTCCCGCGCTCGCTCTGCTTGTTTTCGTTATTTTGTGTCCTGAGGACGGTTATCTACGCTACGACAGTCGACAGCAAGTTGTGGGCCACCAGATGTCGCTGCTAGTGAAAAACAGGTCTGCCCGACATCCTATATTCTTTGAGTACGGAAGTTGTCGAAAGCGCGCGAAAAAGTGTTGCCGCGTCGTCAATCAGGGTTGTGCAGTTGACGTACTAAGTAGACAAGGGCTTTGCATGTGTTTTCGCCGCTGATTTTTTCATATTTAAACGAAGAATATGGTCGTAGATCACTGAATCGGTGGCGAATTTTTAGAAAATATGTTGACGCTTTTGCTCTGCCAAAAGATGTTTTCATTATGTATTTCAGATTGCCAAAATTTAGAGTTATTTTAATTTGCGATGAACTGAGAGAGTATTTGGAGCCACATTCAGAAAACAAGAACCCAATTTCCACTGAAAGAAAGGTTATTTATACTATTCCTGAAATTATAAATATGAATTGTAATTGTATGCTTTAAAAATGTAGAAGATAATAAGTTTATCAAGCACATAAACCTTCTTCATTTAATACAAATATAGACATCCGATAAGCTTCTACTTGATTTATGTATAGCAAGAATTACGTTTACTTTAAAATCTAACAGTTGAATACCTTACGAACAATATTGTGAACACAAAAAGAAATGTCGTTCACTATTGCGCGAAATTCACACTACTGTAAAATAAAAATAAAAAAAATATATATATAAAACTATAAAATAGCTTTATAATATTTTCAGCAGCAGTACTACTACTAGTGCGATACTTTTAAAAATAAGTTTTAGCTCAGAGGGGCTATTAATTTCGTTTTGCCATTTTGTGGCGTTTCACTTTTCAAATCGTTGCCACCAAGTATTATCGCACTGTATTATATTTAAAGAAATTAAATAACGAGGAATCTGCATAAATGTATGAATGATTCTCGTACTGTGATAAAACAACGGTACCTAGAGCCATGAAATTCTGAATAACGTAATCCTCCATCCTAATATAGGCATCTGGAGGCCCAAATTTGGAACTGGGAATTTGTTTTATTATCTATTTCATATTTTGTAAAACTTTAACGAATTTTTGATTAACAAACTAAACGAAAGCATTTATGAGTTTTTGATTAAGAAATCCAACGATTTCAAAGGAAGCAATGGCAACATTGTATGGAAAAAAAAAAAAAAAAAGAAGAAAAAAACATTTTCATCTCTAGCGCGCGAGACTATGTATCGGAAATCCTAAAGATATGCTTTTTTAAAATTATATGATATTGCTGTTGAATTGAATTTTATGGTTTAAGTGCGAAGAACATGATATTTAATAAATAAAGGATACACGCAAAACGTTAAACAAATGGCCCTTTGCGAGTAATATAAAATCTGAAGGCTTTCAGATTTTTTTTTTTTTTTTTTTTTTTTTTTTTTTTTTTATGTGTGCGTAATTTTATTACATTTTAAAACTGGTTTCTAAGGAAGGACTTTCTAAGGGAAACTGGCTCGTATGCACGTTACACATGGGGAAAGCCAAGGAAACACCAATGCGGCCAGCTCGTTCGCAGGATTCGAACATCGGACCAAACTACCTGCGTTCAGCGACTCTACCTCTCGGCAGAATTATACTCTTAGCAGAATTATACTGCATTATTATTGTATTATGCTATAAAGTAACAATGCTATAAGACTGAGGGTTTGTTCATGGAATATTTGTAATTTGTTCATGGAATTTTGTAATCTATTAATATTAAAAAATCATTGTTTCTTTGCAAACTTAAAAAAAAATACTGTTCATAGCAGAGTTCTCATTTTTATATTGTAAAAGAGATATTGATTATTATTAGTTTTCAATGTGTCGAAACGCTGGTTTGACAAGGACTTCAACTGCAGGAGACCTACAATGATTATTTTTACTTTAGTACTTGCATTGTAAAAATAATATTACTATCTTTTAATTATTTTCACACAATAAAATCTTTTGAGAAGGAAGAATATTTAAAATAAGCCGTTCTTATATATATAAAAAATTAAAATAACAGCAATGTAATATTAAAAAAAAAAAAAAGGATAGATTGGTTTAATTTTGGTTATATATTTTATATTGAAAAAATATTTTCTTTCATGTCAGTTATAGAATAAATTATTTAAAAATAAAGCATATTGATGCGTGTGTGTTAGCTGAATGCAGCAGCAATCGGCCATACTATAATAGCGAATGAATTTTATTTCTTTTCCTGAAAGAAATAATTTTCATAGAAAAAAAATAATAAAATAAAAAAGGGGAAGAAATATTAAGAAAGAAATATTTTCTTTCTAAATTTCTTACTTAAGAAATATTTTTCCAATATTAACTGTAAAATAAATTGCGTGAAAACAGATGTAATGTAAGCAAAAAAAAAAAAAAAAAAAAAAAAAAAAAAAAAAAAAACTTAGTTTGCTATTAGATTGTAATGCAAATTAATCATATTATAAATTTAAATAATTAAACTTGTTTATTTCTAAAAGGATTTGAAGTAAGCTTAATTCATTTACTCTTATCTATTTATCGTTGCTTTCGTGGTATCCCATATCACTTTTTTATTTCTTAGCTCTAAATTCCTGCGTTAACTTTTCCCTTAAAAAACGGGATTTTCCTTCACATAACACAGCAGTATATTCTGCTGCTATTTTGCGCAATTTTTTTTCGAACTACAAATGCAGCGTATGAGTTTGAGTGAAATAATGGGAGAATATTCCTAGAACTTCAGCCAGCGCGCGCTATGAATTTCGTCACTCGTGTGTACTGCGATTGGTCTAAAGCTCCTTGAAGCCTTGCCCCCTTTCAGTAAAGTCAAATGGACCCACCCGCCCACCAACTGAGGACCACAGAATGGCTTTCTCCGATAAGTTGTGATGGCTGTCCATACCGGTTTTTTTGAGTCAATATTGTTCGCTGAAGTCGTAGACAATTCCAGTGATCATAGAATAGGCTTTTTCAGCTAACCACAAAGTTTTACTGGTTCAACAGAATGCTCTTTTATCTGCCCTTCTTATAAGACAAGAGGCAACGGAAGAAGGTAAAAAAGAAAAAAGAAAGAAATCGTCTAGAGATAGTTTTTTTGGAAAGACCAATACTTGGTTGGCCCATATTTCTGTGCAAAGCAGTATGGAATATTTTTGCATCGTTCTGTAATACTCTCTATACTATAAACATGCACATAGTATGTGTAAAACCTTCTTCAATTTTTATATATAATTTCTCTTAGGAGAAATACGATATTCTAAATATGCCTAATTAAGAAAAAAAATCTTGAGGATAAGTGACAAATAGCCTGTATAGATTATTTTTCCATTTTGCAGGTGTGAAAGCATTAAGCGGAAAACAGTACTTACCATACATTTTTTTTTTTTTTTTTAAATTTTGAATCAAAAGGATCATGTTTCTGTGCTTAGCACCCCTTATTCACTGTCACTGTCGATCACTACGGTAGTTGGCTGCACTACCAGTATCAATTATCACTAGTACTAGTATCCCACAACTGGTCACTATGACCAGTGACCAGTGTAATGTATTTTGCAGTAATTTACAAAACAGACAATCTTCTTAGTAGAACATAAATTTTATTTCTAGTTCACGGTGATAGACAAATTTTATACAATTCTTAAGTGGCAAAATTTTCATCCTACTCCTAGCTGTAAAATCTTCAGAATTCTAATCTTTTTAAAACAATATCTCACGTTGCTGAGCAACAGTTTAATACAAATATGGCGTTGTCACTTCAACAATATTTATATTTATTTATTAAATAACAAGATATTACAACCTCTCCCTCCTCCAGATAAACTTTAATTTATATTTTTATAAATTAAAGTTTACGGTTTTTTTTTCTTCCAAAACAACAATATCAGCACAATACAGAATTGAAATACAAGATATAACATAATAACATATACTGAGGAAGAGAGGAAGGAGCAAAATATTTTTTATCTATATATAAAAACAAATTATTTAATCAGGCCAGGGAGTACGACTTAATGCGTCTACATTTTTATGGTTTTTACCACTTCAATGAACGATCGTGTAATTGTAGGGTTGTAGTACTAGTGCCCATCTCATAAGTCGTGGATTTAGACTCACATTATTTTTGAGCCAAACTAAGGGATTATGATCGGTCATGATGAGGAATTTAGTATGCCCGTCTAAATAACATTGAAATAATGGGAATATAATGGGAATATTAAATAACATTGAAATAATGGGAATATTATAGCAAATATTATGGCGGCGCATTCCTTTTCTGTGGTAGAGTACTTTTTTTCAGTTTCTGTAAACTTCTTACTGAGGTATAATACTGGATGTTCATTGTCTCGTTCATCTTTTTGAGCTAAAATGACACCCATACCAGAGTTTGAAGCATCAGTTTGCAAAATAAACTCCTTATTGAAATCAGGTGCATGTAGTATAGGCCTTTGAGACAGTTTCTCCTTTAGCTCTTCAAATGCTTTTGTGCACTCTTCTGTCCAATTTATTTTCCCTTTCTTTAAGTTTCCTTTCAAAGTTTCTGTTAAAGGTGCTGCGATAGATGAGAACATGGGAATGTAATGATTATAATATCCCGCTAATCCTAAAAATGCTCTGACTTGAGTTTTTGTGGATGGCACTGGAAAATCAAGAATAGCTTTTACTTTCACTTTCCTATACCACGACCTACAGTATGTCCTAGATATTTTACTCTATCTTGGGCAAATTTACATTTTATTGGTTTAATAGTTAAACCAGCGTCCTTTATTTTGGACAAAACGGCTTTCAGGTGACTTAGATGTTCTTCCCAGGTGTTTGAAAAGATTGCCACGGCATCTAAATATGGAACAGCAAAGTTTTCACAACCGTGAAGGATTTCGGCCATCATTTTACTAAATGAAAATGGTGCACTTTTAAGTCCGAAAGGCATCCGTAGAGGTCTAAATGTGCCAAAACTTGTAACAGAAGTGGCTAATCTTTGAGCATTAGGTATTTGCCAGTATTCCTTTGTTAAATCCAAAAGAGTTATATATTTTGCGCCTGCTACCGTTTCTACTCGTTGTTCGATGTTAGGCAAGGGGAAGAATTGTGTTTTAGTCAATTTATTCAATTTTCTATAGTCGATACAAGGTCTTGGATTCCTCCCTGCTGCTTCTACTAAAATCATAGGAGAAGTGTAATCTGAATCTCCTATTTCAATTATTTTATGCTGAAGCATTTTATCGATTTCTGTTTTTAATATATCCGTTTGTCTAGGAGACATTCTGTATGGTTTACATTGGATTGGGGTGTTTTCTGTCAATTGAATATCATACTTTATTAAATGAGTTATTCCAGGTTTATTAGAAAAGATTTTTGAAAACTTCAGCAGCATATCATACAATTCTTGAATCTGTTGTTCATTTAGCTTATCACTTAAGGAACTGTTTTCTTTAATGTCTTCAAAATCGAACAATGTTGGTTCAGAGTCAATTGTTGGGAAATTTTCCTCCATATCATCAATTTCAGATTGATCTTCTGTAATCATAAGGTTAACCGATTCTGCTCGCCTATGATAAGGTTTTAGCATGTTAACATGGTAGACTTGGTTAAAGTCATTTTTTCCTTCGAAACTCACAACATAATTAGTTTCGGATAATTTCTTCTCAACCTTCCCAGGACCTTTCCATTCGACTGCTAGTCTGTTTGGTTTATTCGTTGATACAACTAATACTAAATATCCTTCAGAGAATTCTCTTTTGATAGCTTTACGATCGTACCACACTTTTCTTTTGGTTTGCATTTCCAGCATTGTATCTGTAGCCAGCTCTTTGCATCTTTTTAACCGATTTATCAATTGAAAAATGTATTCAACAATATTATTTCCTTCGTCTTCAGGATTCATCCATTGTTCATATAATAATGTTACAGGTGTTCTAAGATTTCGACCATATACTAATTCTGCAGGTGTAAATCCCGTACTCTCGTGCGTTATTGTTCTTAAAGCAAATAGAGCTGCGAGAACTTGCTTCTCCCACTCAGGGGCTGCTTCGATACATAAAACTTTTAAAATTCGTTTGATTGTTCGGTGAAATCTTTCAACAGGGTTGCTCTGCGGATGGTGTACTGAGCTTCTAGTTACTTTTATTCCAAATTTTTTTACAAATTCAATGGCTAGATTGCTCATAAAGGAGGTACCTTTCTCAGTTTGTATTTCTTTCGGGAAACCCATTCTACTAAATATTTGTAACATGGCTTCAATTACTGACGTTGTGCCAATATTAGATACAGCATCCGGATATTTTGAAGCTAAACAAATAGCTGTAATTAAATATCTATTGCCATTCGGTGTTTTTGGTAAAGGACCGCATGCGTCAAAGTTAATTTTTGAAAATACTTCTGCAATAATTGGTAATAAAGTCAAAGGTTCTTTGGCTTTATCATTAGATTTTCCCACTCTTTGGCATGGATCGCAAGTTTTAACATACTCTTCTATTTCTTTATAGCAATTAGGCCAGTAAAAGTATCTTGTTAATCTATCTTTAGTTTTGACGACGCCTAAATGTCCAGATGTGCTATCATGACACAATGACTTTATTTGATCCCTATATTTTTCGGGAATAACAATTAATTCCCTTTCATTTCCATTTTTATCTATTTTCCTTTTCACCAACAATCCGTTTTCTTTTACTTTGAAATCATTTGTCTAGCTGGAATTTTCATTTTTAGCTTCGTTAAGCAATGACGCTAGATCTCTGCTTTGTTGCTGAGATTCAATTAATTCCTTTGAATTAACATTAATCACTTTCTTAATTTCCTTGTCTTCCTCATCAGCTTGCGGTAAAATATCTTCGTCAGTGTCAATAAACGTCAGTTCTTCTAGTTTCTCCATTTCGGTTTCTCTATTTCGATCTTCTTCACGAGATCTTTTTACTTGAGATCGTGTCGAAACTGCATTTATTTTTCTAAATTCAAGAATGATTTATTTTTGAACAATTGGTCAATTTTGTTACCCAATACATATCTGCCTGGATCATTTGTAACAACAGCTGCCTTTGTCTTTATATGACCAAGTTCGCAATTAATT